>NW_025767244.1:0-600000 GCF_003918875.1 Haliotis rubra
TTCAGCCGCCACTACATTCCATTTATTACTATCCTTTATCCATTCCTTCCGCTCACCTCATTCCAACTGAACTACTATCCTTATCCACCACCACTATTTATATTACATTATCCAACCACTAAGTTTATTTTATTTCAATTCCAGGCTTAAGTAGAAACTCGTCCACCTCCATATTATTTCCACATTTATGTGTCTTCGTATCCACCATCTGTTCTTTATCCTTTGTCCCATTACTCCCTGCATTCTTTATTCCTCCACTCCACCACTCCACTCCACTCAGGATATTTGATTCCGTTATCTATTATTTCATGTCCATATTTTGTCCTTCCATCCACTATTTATCCACCACATATTTATGTCTCCACCTCAAGTTGCTTCACTCCATATTCCATTCCATTTCCATAAATAATCCATATCCATTCGGCTTTCCGCTCACCATGTTCACTATCCATCTTGTCCTCCATTTTCATATTTTTTATTTTATCCATTTCTTCTCTTTTCCTTCCATGTTCATTCTGATCCATATTCACTATTTTCCTTCCATTTCTGGTCATTCATGTCCTTTGATGGCCTTGTCTTCATTTTCGTGGCTTTATTTCCATTTCCATTCATGCCACCATATTATCTATACTATTGTCCATTACTATACCATATGTTCTTTGTTTCCTTTCTGCTTGTCTCCTTTCTCCAGTATAGTGTCCATTAAGGGCTAGTTGATTCCATTATTATACCACTGTTCCTGTGTATGCCTGTCCGTTTATCCACTGTCCATCCTTGTGTGTGTGTCCATTTCCGTTCCTGGATTGGATCCATGTCGTGTGTGTGTGTTTGGGTCTGTGGTGTCTGTGTCCGTTCCGTTTCGTGTTGTGTGTTGTTTGTTGTTGTTTATTTGTGTGTGTCTGTGTCAGTCTGGGTTCGTTTCAGTCAGTGATCCTTGTTGGCTGTCCGTCGGTTGATGATCAGTCCATAGTCCGTTATCACCTCTCCATTCCTGGTCCGTCTGTCCATGTGTCCCTGGGATCATGTCCTGGTGTGTCCTGGCTGGAAGTTAGTGTCTGTGTGTCCTGTGCTGTGTTGGTTATTCCAGTTATGCCTCCTGGTGTTCACTTTGTGGGGTCCTGTCTCGTTTGTCATGTCCATTCGTGTCCGTGTCCGTGTTATATGTTGTGTCCTTCCTGTTCCATGGGCCTGTCACTGTCTTTCTTGTCCTTCTGTCTCTGTCCATTCTATTTTTCCTCATTTCTGTGTGTGTGGGATCATTTATGTCCTATCCATTTCCTCCATTCCTTTCTTCCACAAGTCCTGGGGCTGTGGTCGTACACTGGATGTGCAGTCCTTCCACCATGTTCCGGCTGTCAGTCCATTGTGTGTCCATTCTGTCCGCTCTGTTTGTCCGTTCATGTCCGTGGGGTCCATGTTCCTGTCCTGTGTGTGTCTCCTCCATGCTTCCATTGCTGTGCTTTTCCCAGTGTGTCTTTTCGTTCCTGTCCATGTCATCCTGTGCCGTGGGTCTCGTGGTCCGGTGTCTGTGTCTGGTCCTTCGTGTGCTGGGGATCAGGTCCATGTGTGTGTGTTCAGTTCCTTCAGTCTGTGGTTGGTCAGTTCAATGCTACTTGGCTCAGACTCTCAGATACCCCAATGTTATGAACACTGTCTATCAGGATACAATGTGCTTCTTCACCAATGCCTTTAATCACCTCCTGGGTTTACTAAAAGGCTAATCCCTATGATTTTCCACACTGATACTAGGTAGGTTGAGATGAAATAATCAGTTGTGGAAATCCATGGAACACAGGCATCCGTGTGTCTCCAGTTACCTGGGGCTGTGGTCGTCCTTCCTGTTCCTTCGTTCATGTCTGTGTGCCATGCCATGCCACCTTTTCCACTCACTCAGCCTCCATGCCTCAGTCTCCACTCAGCCAGTCTCCACCCTCAGCCAGCCCTCCAATCCTCCTCCAGCCCTCAGCCCTCCACTCCAGCCCTCCTCCACTCAGCCTGATACACTCAACCCCTGCACCCATGCTCACACTTTACACTCAACCCTACAATTCATACTCCACACTCACACTCCAACCCCTACATCCATGCTCACACCACACTCAGCCCCCGAGCCCATACTACACACTCACACTCAGCCCCTACACCCATGTACTCACACTTACACTCAACCTACGTCCAGACTGTTACCCACAACTACACCCCACTAAGTGTAATCTCCATAGCCACATTCACACCTACACTCAAAGTCAACATTCTCCGAGCATGTATGTTTATATAATATCCTCAAATCTAGGGATACAGTATATTAAACCGCTGATAGAGTATTCACCCGTACCTCTATTTCAAATTTGAATTTGTCAATTTCCTACAATCTGTGACAATAGCTGACAGTTTCATAAACGCGTTAACTGGAAACAATGGGACCTGTGTGGAAATCAATGACACAATGAAACATACATAGAAATCAAAGCCGCACCGAAAGTGTCTGTTTCATTCTGTCCTTGGGAAGCTTTCAGAAACATGTGTTGTTACATTAATCAACCACCTCTGATTTGGAAAGGGGAAATTAAAAACCTTGACACTAGATTTCAGTGTAAAGAAATCAATAGTTAACTGATAGTTTAACAATGTTCTGATTTTTCTAATTTTAATAAGAAAAGGCATGTAATTGTTCAAAATAACAGGGAAATTAAAACCGTTATTACATGGAAATTCTCCTGTAGTATCCATCCCAGAGGGTCTGGTTGAACTCGATTGTTATTGTCCAAACACGGGGAATCTGTAAACAACGTATAATAATGTCAAACAGTACCCCTGAGGAAAACGAACATCCGAACAAAACATTGACAGACAGCTTATGTCCGTGGATTGTTGTCGATAATCAACTGTGTCCCTGTGAATGATCGCAAGTTCAGGAATAAGAGAGAATAAAAGCTCTATCAATGAAAATATTCGAACGTTTGGTTTCACTTTCTTAAACTGTATCAAACAAGACACCTCGATTAACCGGCCAGACTAACGGTAAAGTAACTCACATGTGGGTGCAACACTGGGTCGGCCGTGCTGGAGCAGAAAAGAACCTTGGTTTAAAGATATAATATTGTTCTTCGCCACAGTCAGCAATATTATTCGCTGCTGATGTAAATATCCACTTGTAGACACTCTTGATGAGATGACAGTCGTGATGTAGAGTGAACGAGTCCTGTCTCTTGCTGCTTGTGGAGGCGTTCTAGTGTAAGCGTTCTAGAGTAAGCGTTCTAGTGTAAGCGTTCTAGTGTAAACGTGGTGAGGGACCGGTGGAGGTGGGTGGCTAGTTGGGACTCCTCCCGTTCATGATTACCACCCAGGTATCCTGATTTGCTGAATCAGTCTAGCCTTGGGTTGGACTCCATTGATTATTCTGTATGGTGTGGATACAGACAACTCCGTCGTCTGTATAAAAGTTCCTGAATCGCATTATTTTATCTTCCGCCAAGCCCTTTCTGCAATGCTGGGGGCCCTAGCTGAAGCAAGTCTAGATTTCCTCAGGCCCAGGTTCTGAATCTCCCTTATCACTGGGGCTCCATTTCTGTTTAAAAGGATGTGTTTGTTTCTACCAAAATTATATACAATCAAGCATTATCTCACAAATCCGTTACGGCGAGAGGTCTAAATGGGGATGTTCTGGTACCATATCTTTTTTCCGTGTGAGTGAAGGTGAAACCTCAAACTCGGGACTTGACAGGGGGTTGGACTTTCTGTTCTTTTCATTACGAAGGAGAAATGATTTGTTCCTATCAATAACTTGACGATAAAAACTAAAGCCAATATACAAAAATGTACACAGTCTGATAACGAAACAAAGGTCGTGGTTCAATTGTATGGCCCACATAACCACGCACGCATAGCATCGGTTTCTCTGTCTATCTATTTTCCCACTGGGCAAGCGTCCGCGAATTTGTAGATAAAAGTAAGAGTAATTAACAGAAACAAACATTAATGTCAGACTTTTTCCAGAAGTGAGTTCGTCTTTTTGTTTCAACAAGATTCAAGATGGCGCCATGTATACCTGTCGATTGCCCATAGATTTTGTTCATGGATTTTAAGAGGTACATGCATTTTGCATTTCCTTATTTATATATATTATTTATATACTATTTGTTTTCATTATCTATGTCACCTAATGTATTGGTGTGCTATGTTTTGATATGATGTGCTAAATAAAGGAATTGTTCAATATTCGATCATTTTTTTTTCTACCCTCATAGACATACCTATGTCTCGAATACATCGATAAGTCAAATTTATTACTTGGTCCCCAGCGATTCGACTCATCGGGATTTGACTCTATCTATCTATCTATCTATCTATCTATCTATCTATCTATCTATCTATCTATCTATCTATCTATCTATCTATCTATCTATCTATCTATCTATATATATATAGTCACCCAATTAAGTACACCTATGTTCACATATGTATCTTATTTTAGTTATTTTAGTTGACGAAGAGGCAGCATGCTGCTTTGATCCGGAGCCAGTGGGCTAAAATTAAAACTTCGTACTGATTCTGCGATCATTTTTGTACCAGCACAATACACTTGCCGTTGACATAACACGAGCACATGTATCAAAGATATCACAGGCCCAACCACTTGAGGTGTCGTGTGATGTAACTTTCAAACCCAAGCACTCAGTCATGGGATGAACGTGACAGGTGGCGCTTTCGTAAATGAAATCAAAATGGTGATTGGGAATATATGAGTTTGATTAAACACAGAACCTTGGATACTTGTTGTCATACAGTGAAGCGGCCTTGAATCTAAGTTTACCAAACCTGTTAATAACAGTATCTGATTCAAACTGTGACTGAAAAGTATTGATATTGTCAGCGTTTACGCCAGCTTGTTAAGTACTTGACATCAAAGTTTGTGAGCTTCATCCGATCATTATCAGTGTGTATCAGTGCGTTACATACATGCAGTGCAACATCTTGTTGCTCAGATCGCTAACTATTTGTCTCAAAACAGCTCGTCTGTAATACCATCAAATATGTGCATTTGACAGTTAATTTAGATCTGAAGTACAGGTTCTGAACACGTGCAGTCCATACTCTCACATAATACGGCGCAACGTTCGCAAAGGATCAAATGGATTTCTTGCTCAAAGTGGAAATGAGATGAAACAGCATCAGGCAACGATTGAACGATATGACTATGCGTGAAATACAAAGTATAAACTTTCATTTGTTCAAACAATTACAAATGATATGAAAACGTTACTTGGCTAAACAGTAACGTTAGTTGGTTGTACAGTGCGAACTTAAGGAACAACGCAGGTATGATTGGTTTGGTTGGTTGCTGTAGTCTTTAACGCCGCAATCAGCAATATTCCAGCTATATGGCGGTGGTGTGTAAATAATCGAATCTGGACCAGACAATCCATTGATCAACAACAAGGGCATCGATCTACGCAATTGGGATACGATGACATGTGTCGATCAAGTCAGCGAGCCTGACCACCCGATCCCGTTAGTCGCCTCTTACGTCAAGCATGGGTTAGTGAAGACCAATTCTAACCCGCCATCACACACACGTGCATACTTTCCTTTGCCCATCAATGTATCTACAGTCAAAGAAGTCACCATATTTTATTCCATGGAACATAGTTACTGTATTGGTCAAAACTGTGAAATATGACCATGGATGCAATCATGTACCACCGGGTAGTCTGCTGGAGTAGGATGACTTTGTTGTCTTATATATTTGTTGCTTTTGGGCGCAGTCAGCAATATTCATGCTGTTGGATGTAAATAATCGAGTACAGACACTTTTAATAAGAAGACACCATAAGAGTTAACGACTCCGTCCCCGGCTGCATGTACAGACTTTCTACAACAAGCGTCGGCAGGGAGGGGGAGGGGCGGAGAGGGCTGGGTATTTGGTGAGAAATATCACCAAGACGTTTACCATGTCGAGTGCTTCGTTAGGACCACTTGATGTGAAAGGCTTCGGAGTCGAAGACCCACGATATATACGTTGTGTCTCATTCTACGATATCGTAATGTATGTGGGCCACCCCTTTGTGATCCCGGCTTGCCTTTCTCATCCATATCCCCCAAACGGCTTCCGGGTAGTGGCCTGAAGAGTTCCACGGTCTTCTAGACATCCACATGTTAACTGAACATTTTCGTCAGGATTCATCCAAGTACACATGTTTCTGCTGGTAACTCCACCGGGTAATGATCCACACAGCATTGCACCAAGAAGACGGCGGGGAAACAGTGTGGTCTCATGTGCACGTTGACGTGTCGTGCCTGCAGCATTTATCTGCCATAGTTCTTCGCTCGCAGACATTGTCTCCTTGACATTGGTGACTAGTCTGTCCACCATGCTGATAACGCATTTGGGTCTTACCAAATTACTGATACGTTCCCCCACTTCCAGCATACCGATGTGGACAGACAGATGTTTTATTTAAGTCTCACCTCATACAAGTATAACATATATAAAATATTTACACGTATAAAATATACATTTGCTGAGCTATCCCTTATGGGATTACGAGAGACTATTTTAAGAATAAACATACATACAATAGTTAAAACATACTCACTATAATGTAACAAAATGTCAACAATTCTTGTGATATAAAAGAGACCTCCTCTCCTCTAAGACATCCATGCAGGTTTTGGCACTAGATTTTAAAATATTTGGGTTTGACATTATAAAAGCAAACTGATCAACAGGTGACATAAAATTAAAATCGTCTATTAAAACTGAACATAAACTTAGCATGTTTCTAGTGGTATTTGTATATAAGGGACAGTTAAAAAGCACGTGCACCTCATCCTCTATAACGTTGTTACAGTTAAAACCAGCTCTTTCCTCTAGCGGGCTACTCCACATCTGAACATAGAGAGAGCTCTTCTTTGTTTTCTGGTCATCGTCTTGTTGATGTTTTGTTCACGCCCATATTCCGTCTTGAAAGAAGCATATCGTCTCAGTTTGTTACCTCCCCTGCCAGACTGACTGTGAGTACAGGTTATCGTCTGCTTCCATTCCTTTATGTGTTGCTCAAATATCGCATCTTGGACCCTGTGTACTACTTGCTTGGTGTGAAGTCCATTGGTGACATCAAATAATTCATGCAAGTTTAGAGATGTAAGTTTAAGGCGAACTCTTTTAATCCAGTTAATCTTGTTCTTCAGTGCTAGTGATCTCGTCCACTGGAAGATTTTGTAGGTGAGCCGATCTCTGTGTAGACTGATGGTTCTGGTGTATACTCTCATCACACTCCCCCAGGTCTTCACACATGCAGGTGTCCAGCCCATGTCACCCTCAACGGCCGCGTTCGGTGCGGTTTTCTTAAGTCCCATAAAAAATTTCATGGCCCTATTTTGTACATTTTTATTGCGGTTAGCGTCATACTTCCCCATATAGCGGATCCATATTCAATGGTTGACCAAACCATAGAGTTGTACATTTCAGTATATGTATTAATACCCATGCCTCCAAGTGACTTGAGGTTGGATACAAGTAGTCCAAGTGCCCGGGTTGCAGAGCTGGCAACTGCTTTCTCCATGCGGGTATAGTCCAAATGTTCTGTGATGAGAAGTCCGAGGTAGCAATAACTGTCCGCAATGTCAAGAGTCACATTTCCACATTTAAATATAAAAGTTGTCCTCGGGATTGATACACTTCTACAGTGGAGAACCTTCGACTTGTCATTATTCACAGTCATTTTGTTGACGTCACACCAATTTTGTAGGCAGTCGAGGAGAACTTGAAGGTCTGCTTTACTTTCTGCTAAAAGCACAAGGTCATCCGCATAGGCTAAAATACATATTTTCTCATCATGCGTCTTTATAATAATAACAATGAGTGTATATTCAAAGCGCTAAATACTCCAGGCACGAAGTGTCAGCTCCAAGCCCTTGTACAGCACATTATTACCCCGGATAACCCAAGCTGCCTGTGAGGCGCTTTTCTGCTGGGTGAACAGAGGCATGTTTGAACAAACTGACTTGCCTAAGGTGAGACCACATGTATCACATGTGTTTCATTGTGGGCCAGGACTGAAGTCCTAGAAACTCTCAGGAGTCAAACTGCCGAACACGGTCACCCATCCAAGGACTCTCCAACGTTGCCTAACTTCAAATGATTAGTGACATGAGATCTATGCACAGGACCACATACCACCACTTTAAGTCCTTTATGACATCGTTGAATTCGCATTTTCTTGTGTGTAATGTATACATCTGACTTGTTAGCAGGGCAATACCACATGTAAACGATCACCAAAACAATCCCTGATCAAAGCCGTGTCCATCTAAAGATGATATAACTCCCTCCACAAAATGCATTAACCAGAGGAGGGTGTTTCGAGTAACTCTCCTACCGGCGTCTGCTTCCTGGTTGTTAAGAAACAACGTGACGAGGATCATCCCCTCCTAATACGTGTGAGTGAGTGAGTTTAGTTTAGTGAGCAATATTCCAGCAATATGACAGCGGTGTTCACCAGGAATGGGATTCACACATTGTACCCATGTGAGGACTCGAACCCGTGTCTTTCCCCTGACGAGCAAAAGCTTAAACTACTAGGCTACCTCACCGTCCCCTTAGACGAAGTTCCAACTCTTACACGTTCACATAACATTCTGAACAGACGTGCACCATGCATTGAAACATCAACTGGGCGACAGAGTTTGGGCCACATGCAAAAGCGGCAGTAAAGACAACCAATTACCCATTTCTTAATCAAAACGGAGTCCTCAAAGAATGCGATGTCGTCACAAATGTGAAATAAATATGTGTCATCCTAGGGCCTCTTATGCTGCAGTTGCAGTATGTGTTTGTTTGTGTCAGCAAAGAGGTTTAATCAATATTTTTGTTTACTGTAATTTATGCTTAAATATATCTTATATCTATTTGTTTTACCATTTATGACCGTTCACCGTATGTCTTGTATTTATCCCACCTCACAGCAACAGTTCCTGTAATTACAGTAAGTGCTATTGTTACTATTCACATGGAAGCTCCTTACATTTGCATGCCCGTACCTTATTTCAATGTTAAACATTTACTATTTTGTCCGCTATCTGTATAAATATATATAGAGATAGTTGGACAGCTTTGGCTTTATTTCATTTTCACTTTAATGTCAATAAAATATGTTTAAAACAAACGACGTTTTTGTGTGTGTTGGTGCTTGTGTTGGTTTTTTCTTTTTCTCTGTACGTTTGATTGTGTTCTTCTCGCCAGCGTGTAATTCTCTTTTTCAAAAATATGATTTTTTGCCCGAAATACATATACATGCTTCGGTATTCTGACGATTTAAAGATTATCGCAAGGAAAAAGTATACCAGTATCTTCAGGCATTGATGATTGAAAATTGAAGCTCATAACGAATTCATGATGATATCGACTCCCCTGCTTATATCGATCAGGTATCTGCCTAGACACTCTGGCAGGTCAGGGTAGATTGTCGTCGCAGTCTTCACTGAGCGGCATTTGGTCCTTTGCCAGGTTACAGATGACGTTAACTGCGCTGGTGACGGGTGTTGGACGAGTGACTTCTACGAGTTTCTCTGTCTTCGGTCCTGCCCCACAATTATAAAACCCAATTAAAAGCTCGTATAGTTTAAAGCTTCAAAGAGAAAAATAGAGGAAATAATCGAAAAACATTATCCCGGTCAATTTTGCAATTGAATATAATTAGCCGTGGCGAATAAACAAACCAAAAGTTCCAATAGAAAAAAATATATAAAAATATTAAACCACTTAAATTCAGTTTCATACAATAATCCCACTATTTGAAACTAAGTTCACATATTCAAGAAAAATTGCCATAATATACAAGGTTGCGGTAAATGGCAGTGCATTACAAGAAGGCTGGTATTGATGAAGTCGCGTTTAAAAGGCACAGAAACGCTTTTGATTGTTTCGCCGACAAAATGAACGCGGGACCACCGAACCGTGACTTGTATTTGAACGATTGCTATCATCGCTCTCAATAATCACAACTGACATCTGTCATTGATATCGACATCAGCATCGAGCTGCTTCTGTGTTGGCTGACATGTTGATCCTCCGAAAGAGACACATTTGTTTTCAGAAAGGAGCGCAATAAACTGTCAATCAATTTGCATTCAAACGGATCATTCAGCACTCAGTAGAGGTAACGCGTTCTGGGCTATTTTTTTAGGGATTTCAAAATAACACATTTTCATTAAGGACTGTTGTTTATAATAAATTTTGCGAACAGTGAACTAGCCTGTGAATTAAATACAATGAAATACAGTTTTACGTCGACCTTGACTATCTATCACGCTTGGATAAACATTCACATGAAATGATGGCAATACTACATATCAAACATATCAAGCGGACATATACTTCTCCCCTTCTACTACTACTACTACTACTATTACTACTACTGCCGCTACTACTGCCGCTACTACTACTACTATTACTATCACTAATGTAACTAGAACTACTACTGCTGATACTACTACTTCTTCTTCTTATACTGGGGCGGTAGGGTAGCCTTGTGGTTAAAGCGTTCACTCGTCACGGCGAAGGCCCGGGTTCGATTCATGGGTACAATTTGTGAAGCCCATTTCTGGTGTCCCAGGTATTTCTGGAATATTGCTAAAAACGGCGTTAAACCATACTCAGTCCGTCTTCTGATACTACTATTACCACTACTACTACTACTACTACTACTACTACTACTACTACTACCACTGCTACTAATACACAGCTGTTTATGATAACGTGCAGCGTATTAAAACCAACGTCTGAACAACTTGACCTGGGCACACACTACATTCCGTTTCATTACTTTACCAGCGAATGGCGAGAACTGCAAGGGAGAGTTGAGGGATTAACGTCCCCTTACCGACATACCAACCCTGGATATACAGACGATAGCAGAGCCTAGCATCAAACGGAAGCACAAGCCTGTAATGCTGTTTCTCACTCACTCACTCACTCACTCACTCACTCACTCACGACTATCATTCGTCAATCGACCCATTCACTCACGCAGTCATGCATTTACTCATTCAAAATGGACTTTCGGTAACATGATGCAAACTGTAAACTATTTTACTGGCATATCTGGGAAACGAAAATTGCAACTGAATACGGGTCATTTGAATATGATAACACGCAACCACACGGGGTAACTACTATGTATATTTATCTTGACATTATACTCCCGCCTAAAGCACAGGCTACTACACTACTTGTAGACACTATCCTGGCGCGAGCGCAGGACACCATGCTTCATGGGCAGTTATGGGGCAACCGCTATACATATACAAATTATAAAATGATCAAGTCTTGAAATACATTTCAATTCGGAGTAAATTGAGGTCGATTTATATTACAGTAATTCTAGTGTGTGGCGGACGGGCCGTGATATGACGCAAATATTGTTTAACACGGCGTTCGTCTCAACTCATTCACGGCAGGATAATTACTAGCTATCTTTCCCTCATTGGTGAACACGCACCTAGGTGTGACATTATGCAACACATTTTTGTGAGGATGTTCGAGTTTAAACGGAATGTGAACATGCTAGTCTCACAAAGTATCATGCATTCTCGCGGTGACATTATAGGCCAGCAATAAGTGGCAGGCTAGCAGCTAGTCTGTCTCACAGTCCCTGAACAACATTATTTTCCCTACTGCCTAGCCCTCTCTGCAGTGCTAAAGCCCTAAATAAAGCAAGTCTAGATTTCCTCAGGTTCAGGTTCTGAATCTCTGGTCTCCCTAGGGCTCCTTTTCAATATAAATGGGCTTGTTTGTTACTATCCAAATTATATATATTCAGAGACTAAGCCTTAGTCTAGCTAGCAGCGTATGGTAGTTTATATTATATGCTATTCCTGCTATATATGATCGTCTAGCAATACATGAGGAAACAGCAATGGTAGACAAGCAATATGTGCTTGTGTAGCAATAGATGGCTGTCTATGAACATATGAAAGTCTTTCAAGATATGGTAGTCTTGCAATGAGATGATAGTCTAGAAATAGTCTGGCAAACAATAATGGTAATCTTGCAAAATGATAATGTTTGTTTGTTGTTTAGCAACATTCCAGCTATATGGCGGCGTCCTGTAAATAATCGGACCAGGCAATCAAGTGATCAACATAAAGAGCATCGATCTTCGCAGTTGGGATAGATGACATGTGTCAACCAAGGCAGCGAGCCTGACCACCCGATCCCTTTAGCCGCCTGTTACGAAAAGCATAAGGTAAGAAATACCGGGACCGAAATATTGCTGGGTGCGGCGTTAAACCAACCAACCAATCAGATGTACCCTACTACCCGCTTTCTGTTGCAGTGCAAGAATCAGATGTACCCTACTACCCGCTTTCTGTTGCAGTGCAAGAAACAGATGTACCCTACTACCCTCTTCCTGTTGCAGTGCAAGAATCAGATGTACCCTACTACCCTCTTTCTGTTGCAGTGCAAGAATCAGATGTACCCTACTACCCGCTTTCTGTTGCAGTGCAAGAAACAGATGTACCCTACTACCCTCTTCCTGTTGCAGTGCAAGAATCAGATGTACCCTACTACCCGCTTTCTGTTGCAGTGCAAGAAACAGATGTACCCTACTACCCGCTTTCTGTTGCAGTGCAAGAATCAGATGTACCCTACTACCCGCTTTCTGTTGCAGTGAAAGAATCAGATGTACCCTACTACCCGCTTTCTGTTGCAGTGCAAGAAACAGATGTACCCTACTACCCTCTTCCTGTTGCAGTGCAAGAATCAGATGTAACCTACTACCCGCTTTCTGTTGCAGTGAAAGAATCAGATGTACCCTACTACCCGCTTTCTGTTGCAGTGCAAGAATCAGATGTACCCTACTACCCGCTTTCTGTTGGAGTGCAAGAATCAGATGTACCCTACTACCCGCTTTCTGTTGCAGTGCAAGAAACAGATGTACCCTACTACCCTCTTCCTGTTGCAGTGCAAGAATCAGATGTACCCTACTACCCTCTTCCTGTTGCAGTGCAAGAATCAGATGTACCCTACTACCCTCTTCCTGTTGCAGTGCAAGAATCAGATTTATCCTACTACCCTCTTCCTGTTGCAGTGCAAGAAACAGATGTACCCTACTACCCTCTTCCTGTTGCAGTGCAAGAATCAGATGTACCCTACTACCCGCTTTCTGTTGCAGTGCAAGAAACAGATGTACCCTACTACCCTCTTCCTGTTGCAGTGCAAGAATCAGATGTACCCTACTACCCTCTTCCTGTTGCAGTGCAAGAAACAGATGTACCCTACTACCCGCTTTCTGTTGCAGTGCAAGAAACAGATGTACCCTACTACCCGCTTTCTGTTGCGGGTGCAAGAAACAGATGTACCCTACTACCCTCTTCCTGTTGCAGTGCAAGAATCAGATGTACCCTACTACCCTCTTCCTGTTGCGGTGGAAGAATCAGATGTACCCTACTACCCTCTTCCTGTTGCAGTGCAAGAAACAGATGTACCCTACTACCCTCTTCCTGTTGCAGTGCAAGAATCAGATGTACCCTACTACCCTCTTCCTGTTTGCGGTGCAAGAATCAGATGTACCCTACTACCCGCTTTCTGTTGCGGTGCAAGAATCAGATGTACCCTACTACCCTCTTCCTGTTGCGGTGCAAGAATCAGATG
Source organism: Haliotis rubra (assembly GCF_003918875.1). Taxonomy (NCBI): domain Eukaryota; kingdom Metazoa; phylum Mollusca; class Gastropoda; order Lepetellida; family Haliotidae; genus Haliotis; species Haliotis rubra. Next base: position 13,658 of record NW_025767244.1, read on the forward strand.
TACCCTACTACCCGCTTCCTGTTGCAGTGCAAGAATCAGATGTACCCTACTACCCTCTTCCGGTTGCAGTGCAAGAATCAGATGTACCCTACTACCCTCTTCCTGTTGCGGTGCAAGAATCAGATGTACCCTACTACCCTCTTCCGGTTGCAGTGCAAAGAATGAGATGTACCATACTACCCTCTTCCGGTTGCAGTGCAAGAATCAGATGTACCCTACTACCCTCTTCCTGTTGCGGTGGAAGAATCAGATGTACCCTACTACCCCTCTTCCTGTTTGCAGTGCAAGAAACAGATGTACCCTACTACCCTCTTCCTGTTGCAGTGCAAAGAATCAGATGTACCCTACTACCCTCTTCCTGTTTGCAGTGCAAGAATCAGATGTACCCTACTACCCGCTTTCTGTTGCAGTGCAAGAATCAGATGTACCCTACTACCCTCTTCCTGTTGCAGTGCAAGAATCAGATGTACCCTACTACCCGCTTCCTGTTGCGGTGCAAGAATCAGATGTACCCTACTACCCTCTTCCGGTTGCAGGTGCAAGAATCAGATGTACCCTACTACCCCTCTTCCTGTTGCGGTGCAAAGAATCAGATGTACCCTACTACTCCCTCTTCCGGTTGCAGTGCAAAGAAACAGATGTACCCTACTACCCACTTCCTGCCGCGGTGCAAGAATCAGACGTACCCTTCTTCCAGCCTCCTGCCGCAGTAAACAAAACAGATGAACCCTACTACCCTCTTCCTGCCGCAGTGCAAGAAACAGATGTACCCTACTACCCGCTTTCTGTTGCGGTGCAAGGAAACAGATGTACCCAAATACCCTCTTCCTGTTGCGGTGCAAGAATCAGATGTGCCCTACTACCCGCTTTCTGTTGCAGTGCAAGAATCAGATGTACCCTACTACCCGCTTTCTGTTGCAGTGAAAGAATCAGATGTACCCTACTACCCGCTTTCTGTTGCAGTGCAAGAAACAGATGTACCCTACTACCCTCTTCCTGTTGCAGTGCAAGAATCAGATGTACCCTACTACCCTCTTCCTGTTGCAGTGCAAGAAACAGATGTACTCTACTACCCGCTTTCTGTTGCAGTGCAAGAATCAGATGTACCCTACTACCCTCTTCCTGTTGCAGTGCAAGAAACAGATGTACCCTACTACCCGCTTTCTGTTGCAGTGCAAGAAACAGATTTATCCTACTACCCTCTTCCGGTTGCAGTGCAAGAAACAGATGTACCCTACTACCCGCCTCCTGCCGCAGTAAACAAATACAGATTTATCCTACTACCCTCTTCCTGTTGCAGTGCAAGAAACAGATGTACCCTACTACCCGCTTTCTGTTGCAGTGCAAGAAACAGATTTATCCTACTACCCTCTTCCGGTTGCAGTGCAAGAAACAGATGTACCCTACTACCCGCCTCCTGCCGCAGTAAACAAATACAGATTTATCCTACTACCCTCTTCCTGTTGCAGTGCAAGAAACAGATGTACCCTACTACCCTCTTCCTGTTGCAGTGCAAGAATCAGATGTACCCTATTACCCGCTTTCTGTTGCAGTGCAAGAATCAGATGTACCCTACTATCCTCTTCCTGTTGCAGTGCAAGAAACAGATGTACCCTACTACCCGCTTTCTGTTGCAGTGCAAGAAACAGATGTACCCAAATACCCTCTTCCTGTTGCAGTGCAAGAATCAGATGTACCCTACTACCCGCTTTCTGTTGCAGTGCAAGGATCAGATGTACCCTACTACCCGCTTTCTGTTGCAGTGAAAGAATCAGATGTACCCTACTACCCGCTTTCTGTTGCAGTGCAAGAAACAGATGTACCCTACTACCCTCTTCCTGTTGCAGTGCAAGAATCAGATGTACCCTACTACCCTCTTCCTGTTGCAGTGCAAGAATCAGATGTACCCTACTACACCCTCTTCCTGTTGCAGTGCAAGAATCAGATGTACCCTACTACCCTCTTCCTGTTGCAGTGCAAGAATCAGATGTACCCTACTACCCGCTTTCTGTTGGAGTGCAAGAAACAGATGTACCCTACTACCCTCTTCCTGTTGCAGTGCAAGAATCAGATGTACCCTACTACCCGCTTTCTGTTGCAGTGCAAGAATCAGATGTACCCTACTACCCGCTTTCTGTTGCAGTGCAAGAAACAGATTTATCCTACTACTCTCTTCCTGTTGCAGTGCAAGAAACAGATGTACCCTACTACCCTCTTCCTGTTGCAGTGCAAGAATCAGATGTACCCTACCACCCGCTTTCTGTTGCAATGCAAGAAACAGATGTACCCTACTACCCTCTTCCTGTTGCAGTGCAAGAATCAGATGTGCCCTACTACCCTCTTCCTGTTGCAGTGCAAAAGAATCAGATGTACCCTACTACCCTCTTCCTGTTGCAGTGCAAGAATGAGATGTACCCTACTACCCCTCTTCCTGTTGCGGTGCAAGGAATCAGATGTACTCTACTACCCGCTTTCTGTTGCAGTGCAAGAAACAGATGTACCCTACTACCCTCTTCCTGTTGCAGTGCAAGAATCAGATGTACCCTACTACCCGCTTTCTGTTGCAGTGCAAGAAACAGATGTACCCTACTACCCGCTTTCTGTTGCAGTGCAAGAAACAGATGTACCCTACTACCCCTCTTCCTGTTGCAGTGCAAAGAATCAGATGTACCCTACTACCCTCTTCCTGTTGCAGTGGAAGAATCAGATGTACCCTACTACCCTCTTCCTGTTGCAGTGCAAGAATCAGATGTACCCTACTACCCGCTTTCTCTTGCAGTGCAAGAAACAGATGTACCCTACTACCCTCTTCCTGTTGCAGTGCAAGAATCAGATGTACCCTACTACCCTCTTCCTGTTGCAGTGCAAGAATCAGATGTACCCTACTACCCGCTTTCTGTTGCAGTGCAAGAATCAGATGTACCCTACTACCCTCTTCCTGTTGCAGTGCAAGAATCAGATGTACCCTACTACCCGCTTCCTGTTGCAGTGCAAGAATCAGATGTACCCTACCCTCTTCCGGTTGCAGTGCAAAGAATCAGATGTACCCTACTACCCTCTTCCTGTTGCAGTGCAAGAATCAGATGTACCCTACTACCCCTCTTCCGGTTTGCAGTGCAAGAATGAGATGTACCCTACTACCCTCTTCCGGTTGCAGTGCAAGAAACAGATGTACCCTACTACCCACTTCCTGCCGCGGTGCAAGAATCAGACGTACCCTTCTTCCAGCCTCCTGCCGCAGTAAACAAAAACAGATGAACCCTACTACCCTCTTCCTGCCGCAGTGCAAGAAACAGATGTACCCTACTACCCGCTTTCTGTTGCAGTGCAAGAAACAGATGTACCCAAATACCCTCTTCCTGTTGCAGTGCAAGAATCAGATGTACCCTACTACCCGCTTTCTGTTGCAGTGCAAGAATCAGATGTACCCTACTACCCGCTTTCTGTTGCAGTGAAAGAATCAGATGTACCCTACTACCCGCTTTCTGTTGCAGTGCAAGAAACAGATGTACCCTACTACCCTCTTCCTGTTGCAGTGCAAGAATCAGATGTACCCTACTACCCTCTTCCTGTTGCAGTGCAAGAAACAGATGTACTCTACTACCCGCTTTCTGTTGCAGTGCAAGAATCAGATGTACCCTACTACCCTCTTCCTGTTGCAGTGCAAAGAAACAGATGTACCCTACTACCCGCTTTCTGTTGCAGTGCAAGAAACAGATTTATCCCACTACCCTCTTCCGGTTGCAGTGCAAGAAACAGATGTACCCTACTACCCGCCTCCTGCCGCAGTAAACAAATACAGATTTATCCTACTACCCTCTTCCTGTTGCAGTGCAAGAAACAGATGTACCCTACTACCCGCTTTCTGTTGCAGTGCAAGAAACAGATTTATCCTACTACCCTCTTCCGGTTGCAGTGCAAGAAACAGATGTACCCTACTGGCCGCCTCCTGCCGCAGTAAACAAATACAGATTTATCCTACTACCCTCTTCCTGTTGCAGTGCAAGAAACAGATGTACCCTACTACCCTCTTCCTGTTGCAGTGCAAGAATCAGATGTACCCTATTACCCGCTTTCTGTTGCAGTGCAAGAATCAGATGTACCCTACTATCCTCTTCCTGTTGCAGTGCAAAGAAACAGATGTACCCTACTACCCGCTTTCTGTTGCAGTGCAAGAAACAGATGTACCCAAATACCCTCTTCCTCTTGCAGTGCAAGAATCAGATGTACCCTACTACCCGCTTTCTGTTGCGGTGCAAGGATCAGATGTACCCTACTACCCGCTTTCTGTTGCGGTGAAAGAATCAGATGTACCCTACTACCCGCTTTCTGTTGCAGTGCAAGAAACAGATGTACCCTACTACCCTCTTCCTGTTGCGGTGCAAGAATCAGATGTACCCTACTACCCTCTTCCTGTTGCAGTGCAAGAATCAGATGTACCCTACTACCCTCTTCCTGTTGCAGTGCAAGAATCAGATGTACCCTACTACCCTCTTCCTGTTGCAGTGCAAGAATCAGATGTACCCTACTACCCGCTTTCTGTTGGAGTGCAAGAAACAGATGTACCCTACTACCCTCTTCCTGTTGCAGTGCAAGAATCAGATGTACCCTACTACCCGCTTTCTGTTGCGGTGCAAGAATCAGATGTACCCTACTACCCGCTTTCTGTTGCAGTGCAAGAAACAGATTTATCCTACTACCCTCTTCCTGTTGCAGTGCAAGAAACAGATGTACCCTACTACCCTCTTCCTGTTGCGGTGCAAGAATCAGATGTACCCTACCACCCGCTTTCTGTTGCGGTGCAAGAAACAGATGTACCCTACTACCCTCTTCCTGTTGCGGTGCAAGAATCAGATGTACCCTACTACCCTCTTCCTGTTGCAGTGCAAGAAACAGATGTACCCTACTACCCGCTTTCTGTTGCGGTGCAAGAAACAGATTTATCCTACTACCCTCTTCCGGTTGCAGTGCAAGAAACAGATGTACCCTACTGGCCGCCTCCTGCCGCAGTAAACAAATACAGATTTATCCTACTACCCTCTTCCTGTTGCAGTGCAAGAAACAGATGTACCCTACTACCCTCTTCCTGTTGCAGTGCAAGAATCAGATGTACCCAACTACCCGCTTTCTGTTGCAGTGAAAGAATCAGATGTACCCTACTACCCGCTTTCTGTTGCAATGCAAGAAACAGATGTACCCTACTACCCTCTTCCTGTTGCAGTGCAAGAATCAGATGTACCCTACCACCCGCTTTCTGTTGCGGTGCAAGAAACAGATGTACTCCTACTACCCTCTTCCTGTTGCGGTGCAAGAATCAGATGTACCCTACCACCCGCTTTCTGTTGCAGTGCAAGAAACAGATGTACCCTACTACCCTCTTCCTGTTGCAGTGCAAGAATCAGATGTACCCTACTACCCTCTTCCTGTTGCAGTGCAAGAAACAGATGTACCCTACTACCCGCTTTCTGTTGCAGTGCAAGAAACAGATTTATCCTACTACCCTCTTCCGGTTGCAGTGCAGAAACAGATGTACCCTACTGGCCGCCTCCTGCCGCCGGTAAACAAATACAGATTTATCCTACTACCCTCTTCCTGTTGCAGTGCAAGAAACAGATGTACCCTACTACCCTCTTCCTGTTGCAGTGCAAGAATCAGATGTACCCTACTACCCGCTTTCTGTTGCAGTGAAAGAATCAGATGTACCCTACTACCCGCTTTCTGTTGCAATGCAAGAAACAGATGTACCCTACTACCCTCTTCCTGTTGCAGTGCAAGAATCAGATGTACCCTACTACCCTCTTCCTGTTGCAGTGCAAGAAACAGATGTACTCTACTACCCGCTTTCTGTTGCAGTGCAAGAATCAGATGTACCCTACTACCCTCTTCCTGTTGCAGTGCAAGAAACAGATGTACCCTACTACCCGCTTTCTGTTGCAGTGCAAGAAACAGATTTATCCTACTACCCTCTTCCGGTTGCAGTGCAAGAAACAGATGTACCCTACTACCCGCCTCCTGCCGCAGTAAACAAATACAGATTTATCCTACTACCCTCTTCCTGTTGCAGTGCAAGAAACAGATGTACCCTACTACCCGCTTTCTGTTGCAGTGCAAGAAACAGATTTATCCTACTACCCTCTTCCGGTTGCAGTGCAAGAAACAGATGTACCCTACTACCCGCCTCCTGCCGCAGTAAACAAATACAGATTTATCCTACTACCCTCTTCCTGTTGCAGGTGCAAGAAACAGATGTACCCTACTACCCTCTTCCTGTTGCAGTGCAAGAATCAGATGTACCCTATTACCCGCTTTCTGTTGCAGTGCAAGAATCAGATGTACCCTACTATCCTCTTCCTGTTGCAGTGCAAGAAACAGATGTACCCTACTACCCGCTTTCTGTTGCAGTGCAAGAAACAGATGTACCCAAATACCCTCTTCCTCTTGCAGTGCAAAGAATCAGATGTACCCTACTACCCGCTTTCTGTTGCAGTGCAAGGATCAGATGTACCCTACTACCCGCTTTCTGTTGCAGTGAAAGAATCAGATGTACCCTACTACCCGCTTTCTGTTGCAGTGCAAGAAACAGATGTACCCTACTACCCTCTTCCTGTTGCAGTGCAAGAATCAGATGTACCCTACTACCCTCTTCCTCTTGCAGTGCAAAGAATCAGATGTACCCTACTACCCTCTTCCTGTTGCAGTGCAAGAATCAGATGTACCCTACTACCCTCTTCCTGTTTGCGGTGCAAGAATCAGATGTACCCTACTACCCGCTTTCTGTTGGAGTGCAAGAAACAGATGTACCCTACTACCCTCTTCCTGTTGCAGGTGCAAGAATCAGATGTACCCTACTACCCGCTTTCTGTTGCAGTGCAAGAATCAGATGTACCCTACTACCCGCTTTCTGTTGCAGTGCAAGAAACAGATTTATCCTACTACCCTCTTCCTGTTGCAGTGCAAGAAACAGATGTACCCTACTACCCTCTTCCTGTTGCAGTGCAAGAATCAGATGTACCCTACCACCCGCTTTCTGTTGCAGTGCAAGAAACAGATGTACCCTACTACCCTCTTCCTGTTGCAGTGCAAGAATCAGATGTACCCTACTACCCTCTTCCTGTTGCAGTGCAAGAAACAGATGTACCCTACTACCCGCTTTCTGTTGCAGTGCAAGAAACAGATTTATCCTACTACCCTCTTCCGGTTGCGGTGCAAGAAACAGATGTACCCTACTGGCCGCCTCCTGCCGCAGTAAACAAATACAGATTTATCCTACTACCCTCTTCCTGTTGCGGTGCAAAGAAACAGATGTACCCTACTACCCTCTTCCTGTTGCGGTGCAAGAATCAGATGTACCCAACTACCCGCTTTCTGTTGCAGTGAAAGAATCAGATGTACCCTACTACCCGCTTTCTGTTGCAATGCAAAGAAACAGATGTACCCTACTACCCTCTTCCTGTTGCAGTGCAAGAATCAGATGTACCCTACCACCCCGCTTTCTGTTGCAGTGCAAGAAACAGATGTACCCTACTACCCTCTTCCTGTTGCAGTGCAAAGAATCAGATGTACCCTACCACCCGCTTTCTGTTTGCAGTGCAAGAAACAGATGTACCCTACTACCCCTTCCTGTTGCAGTGCAAGAATCAGATGTACCCTACTACCCTCTTCCTGTTGCAGTGCAAAGAAACAGATGTACCCTACTACCCGCTTTCTGTTGCGGTGCAAGAAACAGATTTATCCTACTACCCTCTTCCGGTTGCAGTGCAAGAAACAGATGTACCCTACTGGCCGCCTCCTGCCGCAGTAAACAAATACAGATTTATCCTACTACCCTCTTCCTGTTGCAGTGCAAGAAACAGATGTACCCTACTACCCTCTTCCTGTTGCAGTGCAAGAATCAGATGTACCCTACTACCCGCTTTCTGTTGCAGTGAAAGAATCAGATGTACCCTACTACCCGCTTTCTGTTGCAATGCAAGAAACAGATGTACCCTACTACCCTCTTCCTGTTGCAGTGCAAGAATCAGATGTACCCTACTACCCTCTTCCTGTTGCAGTGCAAGAATCAGATGTACCCTACTACCCTCTTCCTGTTGCAGTGCAAGAATCAGATGTACCCTACTACCCTCTTCCTGTTGCAGTGCAAGAATCAGATGTACCCTACTACCCGCTTTCTGTTGCAGTGCAAGAAACAGATGTACCCTACTACCCTCTTCCTGTTGCAGTGCAAGAATCAGATGTACCCTACTACCCGCTTTCTGTTGCAGTGCAAGAATCAGATGTACCCTACTACCCGCTTTCTGTTGCAGTGCAAGAAACAGATGTACCCTACTACCCTCTTCCTGTTGCAGTGCAAGAATCAGATGTACCCTACTACCCTCTTCCTGTTGCAGTGGAAGAATCAGATGTACCCTACTACCCTCTTCCTGTTGCAGTGCAAGAATCAGATGTACCCTACTACCCGCTTTCTGTTGCAGTGCAAGAAACAGATGTACCCTACTACCCTCTTCCTGTTGCAGTGCAAGAATCAGATGTACCCTACTACCCTCTTCCTGTTGCAGTGCAAGAATCAGATGTACCCTACTACCCGCTTTCTGTTGCAGTGGAAGAATCAGATGTACCCTACTACCCTCTTCCTGTTGCAGTGCAAGAATCAGATGTACCCTACTACCCGCTTCCTGTTGCAGTGCAAGAATCAGATGTACCCTACTACCCTCTTCCGGTTGCAGTGCAAGAATCAGATGTACCCTACTACCCTCTTCCTGTTGCAGTGCAAGAATCAGATGTACCCTACTACCCTCTTCCGGTTGCAGTGCAAGAATCAGATGTACCCTACTACCCTCTTCCGGTTGCAGTGCAAGAAACAGATGTACCCTACTACCCACTTCCTGCCGCGGTGCAAGAATCAGACGTACCCTTCTTCCCGCCTCCTGCGCGCAGTAAACAAAACAGATGTACCCTACTACCCTCTTCCTGCCGCAGTGCAAAGAAACAGATGTACCCTACTACCCGCTTTCTGTTGCAGTGCAAGAAACAGATGTACCCAAACACCCTCTTCCTGTTGCAGTGCAAGAATCAGATGTACCCTACTACCCGCTTTCTGTTGCAGTGCAAGAATCAGATGTACCCTACTACCCGCTTTCTGTTGCAGTGAAAGAATCAGATGTACCCTACTACCCGCTTTCTGTTGCAGTGCAAGAAACAGATGTACCCTACTACCCTCTTCCTGTTGCAGTGCAAGAATCAGATGTACCCTACTACCCTCTTCCTGTTGCAGTGCAAGAATCAGATGTACCCTACTACCCTCTTCCTGTTGCAGTGCAAGAATCAGATGTACCCTACTACCCTCTTCCTGTTGCAGTGCAAGAATCAGATGTACCCTACTACCCGCTTTCTGTTGCAGTGCAAAGAATCAGATGTACCCTACTACCCTCTTCCTGTTGCAGTGCAAGAATCAGATGTACCCTACTACCCGCTTTCTGTTGCAGTGCAAGAATCAGATGTACCCTACTACCCGCTTTCTGTTGCAGTGCAAGAAACAGATGTACCCTACTACCCTCTTCCTGTTGCAGTGCAAGAATCAGATGTACCCTACTACCCTCTTCCTGTTGCAGTGCAAGAATCAGATGTACCCTACTACCCTCTTCCGGTTGCAGTGCAAGAATCAGATGTACCCTACTACCCTCTTCCGGTTGCAGTGCAAGAAACAGATGTACCCTACTACCCACTTCCTGCCGCGGTGCAAGAATCAGACGTACCCTTCTTCCCGCCTCCTGCCGCAGTAAACAAAAACAGATGTACCCTACTACCCTCTTCCTGCCGCAGTGCAAGAAACAGATGTACCCTACTACCCGCTTTCTGTTGCAGTGCAAGAAACAGATGTACCCAAACACCCTCTTCCTGTTGCAGTGCAAGAATCAGATGTACCCTACTACCCGCTTTCTGTTGCAGTGCAAGAATCAGATGTACCCTACTACCCGCTTTCTGTTGCAGTGAAAGAATCAGATGTACCCTACTACCCGCTTTCTGTTGCAGTGCAAGAAACAGATGTACCCTACTACCCTCTTCCTGTTGCAGTGCAAGAATCAGATGTACCCTACTACCCTCTTCCTGTTGCAGTGCAAGAATCAGATGTACCCTACTACCCTCTTCCTGTTGCAGTGCAAGAATCAGATGTACCCTACTACCCTCTTCCTGTTGCAGTGCAAGAATCAGATGTACCCTACTACCCGCTTTCTGTTGCAGTGCAAGAATCAGATGTACCCTACTACCCTCTTGCTGTTGCAGTGCAAGAATCAGATGTACCCTACTACCCGCTTTCTGTTGCAGTGCAAGAATCAGATGTACCCTACTACCCGCTTTCTGTTGCAGTGCAAGAAACAGATGTACCCTACTACCCTCTTCCTGTTGCAGTGCAAGAATCAGATGTACCCTACTACCCGCTTTCTGTTGCAGTGCAAGAATCAGATGTACCCTACTACCCGCTTTCTGTTGCAGTGCAAGAAACAGATTTATCCTACTACCCTCTTCCTGTTGCAGTGCAAGAAACAGATGTACCCTACTACCCTCTTCCTGTTGCAGTGCAAGAATCAGATGTACCCTACCACCCGCTTTCTGTTGCAGTGCAAGAAACAGATGTACCCTACTACCCTCTTCCTGTTGCAGTGCAAGAATCAGATGTACCCTACTACCCTCTTCCTGTTGCAGTGCAAGAAACAGATGTACCCTACTACCCGCTTTCTGTTGCAGTGCAAGAAACAGATTTATCCTACTACCCTCTTCCGGTTGCAGTGCAAGAAACAGATGTACCCTACTGGCCGCCTCCTGCCGCAGTAAACAAATACAGATTTATCCTACTACCCTCTTCCTGTTGCAGTGCAAGAAACAGATGTACCCTACTACCCTCTTCCTGTTGCAGTGCAAGAATCAGATGTACCCTACCACCCGCTTTCTGTTGCAGTGCAAGAAACAGATGTACCCTACTACCCTCTTCCTGTTGCAGTGCAAGAATCAGATGTACCCTACTACCCTCTTCCTGTTGCAGTGCAAGAAACAGATGTACCCTACTACCCGCTTTCTGTTGCAGTGCAAGAAACAGATTTATCCTACTACCCTCTTCCGGTTGCAGTGCAAGAAACAGATGTACCCTACTGGCCGCCTCCTGCCGCAGTAAACAAATACAGATTTATCCTACTACCCTCTTCCTGTTGCAGTGCAAGAAACAGATGTACCCTACTACCCTCTTCCTGTTGCAGTGCAAGAATCAGATGTACCCTATTACCCGCTTTCTGTTGCAGTGCAAGAATCAGATGTACCCTACTATCCTCTTCCTGTTGCAGTGCAAGAAACAGATGTACCCTACTACCCGCTTTCTGTTGCAGTGCAAGAAACAGATGTACCCAAATATCCTCTTCCTGTTGCAGTGCAAGAATCAGATGTACCCTACTACCCGCTTTCTGTTGCAGTGCAAGAATCAGATGTACCCTACTACCCGCTTTCTGTTGCAGTGAAAGAATCAGATGTACCCTACTACCCGCTTTCTGTTGCAGTGCAAGAAACAGATGTACCCTACTACCCTCTTCCTGTTGCAGTGCAAGAATCAGATGTACCCTACTACCCTCTTCCTGTTGCAGTGCAAGAATCAGATGTACCCTACTACCCTCTTCCTGTTGCAGTGCAAGAATCAGATGTACCCTACTACCCTCTTCCTGTTGCAGTGCAAGAATCAGATGTACCCTACTACCCGCTTTCTGTTGCAGTGCAAAAACAGATGTACCCTACTACCCTCTTCCTGTTGCAGTGCAAGAATCAGATGTACCCTACTACCCGCTTTCTGTTGCAGTGCAAGAATCAGATGTACCCTACTACCCGCTTTCTGTTGCAGTGCAAGAAACAGATGTACCCTACTACCCTCTTCCTGTTGCAGTGCAAGAATCAGATGTACCCTACTACCCTCTTCCTGTTGCAGTGGAAGAATCAGATGTACCCTACTACCCTCTTCCTGTTGCAGTGCAAGAATCAGATGTACCCTACTACCCGCTTTCTGTTGCAGTGCAAGAAACAGATGTACCCTACTACCCTCTTCCTGTTGCAGTGCAGGAATCAGATGTACCCTACTACCCTCTTCCTGTTGCAGTGCAAGAATCAGATGTACCCTACTACCCGCTTTCTGTTGCAGTGGAAGAATCAGATGTACCCTACTACCCTCTTCCTGTTGCAGTGCAAGAATCAGATGTACCCTACTACCCGCTTCCTGTTGCAGTGCAAGAATCAGATGTACCCTACTACCCTCTTCCGGTTGCAGTGCAAGAATCAGATGTACCCTACTACCCTCTTCCTGTTGCAGTGCAAGAATCAGATGTACCCTACTACCCTCTTCCGGTTGCAGTGCAAGAATCAGATGTACCCTACTACCCTCTTCCGGTTGCAGTGGAAGAAACAGATGTACCCTACTACCCACTTCCTGCCGCGGTGCAAGAATCAGACGTACCCTTCTTCCCGCCTCCTGCCGCAGTAAACAAAAACAGATGTACCCTACTACCCTCTTCCTGCCGCAGTGCAAGAAACAGATGTACCCTACTACCCGCTTTCTGTTGCAGTGCAAGAAACAGATGTACCCAAATACCCTCTTCCTGTTGCAGTGCAAGAATCAGATGTACCCTACTACCCGCTTTCTGTTGCAGTGCAAGAATCAGATGTACCCTACTACCCGCTTTCTGTTGCAGTGAAAGAATCAGATGTACCCTACTACCCGCTTTCTGTTGCAGTGCAAGAAACAGATGTACCCTACTACCCTCTTCCTGTTGCAGTGCAAGAATCAGATGTACCCTACTACCCTCTTCCTGTTGCAGTGCAAGAATCAGATGTACCCTACTACCCTCTTCCTGTTGCAGTGCAAGAATCAGATGTACCCTACTACCCTCTTCCTGTTGCAGTGCAAGAATCAGATGTACCCTACTACCCGCTTTCTGTTGCAGTGCAAGAATCAGATGTACCCTACTACCCTCTTCCTGTTGCAGTGCAAGAATCAGATGTACCCTACTACCCGCTTTCTGTTGCAGTGCAAGAATCAGATGTACCCTACTACCCGCTTTCTGTTGCAGTGCAAGAAACAGATGTACCCTACTACCCGCTTTCTGTCGCAGTGGAAGAATGACATGTACCCTACTACCCGCTTTCTGTTGCAGTGCAAGAATCAGATGTACCCTACTACCCTCTTCCTGTTGCAGTGAAAGAATTACATGTACCCTACTACCCATTTTATCATGTTCGGGTGACTTGAGTGTAATCATGGGCAGTCATGTCATTTGTTTTCGATATTTACTATGTGCTTTTGTAATAATCTATCATCAGTTTATGCTAATACAGAAGTCACTTTGACACATTTGACATCTCCATTCGATCAATCACCAAACTATCCAACTGACATTTGCCATATGTGGATAATGCTGATAAAGGAACACAGCTAGCCTACCGTCGATGGTTTTATACCTGTGGTCACGTGTCTATGTTCTGAGGCTCTTAAATATTGCTTGGTTGGCTTCGGCCACTGAAGTGTGTGTCACAGTCAGGGTTGCCTCCCTCTCCGCTGTTTTTTGTGCAAAGGATCACGCCTCAATACCTGCGGGATTTTTTTATACGACGCCCGTAGAGTAATTCAGATGATGTAGAATTATCGTTTACATACGGAGACTACACGAACTGAGTGACAGCCGAATACAAGAGCATGTCTCCTTGTGGTGAACATAGCGCGTGACAGTTGCCGTTACTGGGCCCCCTGCTGATAGAAAGAAACGGGAAGACAAAATGCCCGTCACCTGCTTTTGGTGCTGGTGATCCGATCTTCAACACAATTTTCCGTCACGAGTCACCACGTTTTATTCACACTGTGTCCTTGGATAGTTTACTGTCCGGTTTATTGGTCAAACTGTGTAGCTGACATGGCTACCTCCGGTACAAAACACATTTCATGGCCTTGTATTGTGTACATGGTTTATGAACCGTGCAGAGGCCCACTGCCTCTGATAGGTGCAAATGCCATACTGATGTTCACCCTTTATCTCCCATATGACTTGTGTGACACGCTTTCTGTCGAGAGTGACAGAGCATTACAAAAGGTCATTACAATATGCGTTCCTGGCAACATGATGGAATATTTCACTTTCTCAAATGTTTCTGTCGCTTTTGAATAATAACCATACGCAATAATAATAATAATGATAAATATCTGCATCATTATCGAAATCCGTGAAACAAAATAATTTGAGTAGATTCTTTTCGTAAATGTTCATGCGTCATTCTGGGTAATTATCTGCACTTAGGTTTGTTTCATCTAAAAAACGAACCGCAGTGATATTGTAGAAATATTGCTAAAAGCGTTATAAACCATATTCACTCACTCACTCTATAAACACGGAGTTTTTTCATATGTGTTTATGTAATCAACACCTTCTCTGTTCAAAGTATATGTGATGTAGATGTGATATTGGGGGGTCAGTTTTAATATTTTGATAAGTTAGTCCACTTGTAAGTAGCTACCTCAAATGATAACACCTACCTTCCTTGTGAACAGAACCTGGACAGTAGGTATGTCGAGAAGTTATTACCCGTTTTTCATCGGCTCCCCTTAATGAGAATAAACAATTAAAACCAGACATAAAATATTTATATATATTGCAACATGTTTATGAGTTTATAAGAACATTTTTTCTGTCCTGTTTTGGAAGTTTTATGTCTAACTATGGTTGACTGGTATATCCGTCGGTTGAGATAACATCGCCACCCAATTCAGCCTAATTGTTTCTTGATAGACCCCTATTAGCAGTTAATGTCATTATCTGAAATGTCGATTACTACGCATGACACTAGCAGGTGGCTATCACGTGACAATAACCGGAAGTTACCTAGACTCCTAAGCGTAGGAGAAACAGAGACTTTCACAACAGGACGTCCCAGTGTTAAAATCTCTAATTGGACAGGACAATACTGTACCTGAGTAGAAATCTGCATACGCCCTTCATAGGAGGATCTCCGGAGCAAGTCAACCATAAGTTTATCTGAGGGATTGGTGTTGTGACACGGGACCATCAGCCCCGTCTAAGGAGCAGCCTTTCTCAATATGGACTGATACTAAAAGCCATGACGGGGCTTTACTTTTGTACTAGTCTATCAAGGGTTGTTGTCCATACGTTACAATCAGCTGGTGTAGGGCTGTGGCATTTTCCGGCTTTTACATCAGAATGATTTAGAAAATAACACAGTTGGGTATGGCTATAAAGAGCAAGTGTTTTATTTGTTTGGGCTTTTCTTGTTGACAACGGACTTTTTAAGGGATCGACCACTTAATAGTCTTTGTGAGAGTCACAACTTTATGCCACTGACAGAAATTCTCTAACATCCTAACTATTTCCGTCTTCTTTTATCATAAAAATTTGTCTTCGTGACATCCCGTATGTGCAGACAGAAACGGCAGAAACAGTGTATTCTGTTGCTCCTGGATATAGAGCCATCTGTAACGAAATTCTTTGAAAAGAAAGCCCCCAAATCTCCACAAATCTTCCATTATACGATGGTCATTTTGTAAAAATGTTTCGTTTATGTGCAAGATTATATGCATTTATAAGTGGAAAAGGAAAGAAATTGGAATAATGGCTTTTGTTTATTTCAGCCTTTTTCGTTCATAACATACTGATACATTCTTTGAGTGACAGTTAGAAGTTGGTGTAACCAGAGACCATATCATAAACATTATATGGTCTGTGGTGGAACGACTGTCCCACTGTTCATACTGATACTTTGTGTTCACCTGTAAAATTGTGCAGATTCTGAGTGTATTTTTCATGAAGAAAGATTAATCTCTTATCGTATTCACATTCATCCAGAAACGGAAGAAATTAATTTAATACGTATTGGAAAATTTTCAGATCAGGTCTATTGACCATAACAGGCATTAGGCTACTTAACCTTGGACATGTGTTTCCAGATTATTCTATCTTAAGAATAAGATCAGTGTCGTAGAGCACAACAAAAGAATAGGAACGAGACTTAACATTGATAAATAAGTAATGTTGTATTCCATTACAATAACGACTCGCCTATGCGCCTGATACATTATGCATGAACAGCCACCGGTTGCGGGAAAAAAGAGCGCGAAAAATAGTCTCATGCACGCGACCTCTGACCCGGATACAATACCGACAGGCAACCTGTCACTGCCTGACATGCGTGGTCACGTGTCTTCAGTCTTTGAACAAGCGAGTGGATCTGTGGTTGGCGGGACACGGTGAATGGGCATGTTTACCACATCTGTTAACGACGATGGCCCAAAGAGAGGGGTGGACTTCGTTGAATAGCAAACAAAAACACCAAGCTTTTAAACCGTTAGACAGAAATTATCACTTGAGCTCTGTGTGTCAGGTTGTCTCTGAATGGAATTGTCCCCTGGTTTTTAGCATCTTATTGTTTGTCGGTTTTTTGTCAGCTGTTCACATTGGGAGAGTGATATTTGTTGAATCAGGAAATACACTTTTAGTGTCATCTGTGGCAATTTAGAGATTTGGCATTCGGAAAATTATATTTTTTGAGAACAGGAAATCAATATAATGCATAATGATTTTGTTCGCATTACAATGCGCATTCCTAAGCACTTACATTTTAATTCAAGCGTCATGTTGCAAATTAGCTACTATTGGTACAATCGCAAGGCATTGCAGAAGACATACTTTTACTCTGAACTAGATGTGGTCGTGGTTAACCTTTCAAATATTCTGAAACTTTCCAGATTTGCTTCAATGGTTTGTATCGGAATATTTTCTCAAGAGCAATGTATTAAAGATTATTTATGTAATGTCCAAAACTGACATTGAATATAATGTATTTCCTCAATTTATGTGCCTCATGTCTTTTCCCTATATAAAGAATGCATGTTTGAAGTTATTGGTATGCCCAGTCTATATTAGCTGACACTAAACTTTATCAATATCGAGGATGTGACTGTCAATCAATATGTATTGATATGTACGATATTGTCCACATGTACGATATTGCCCGATGTTACGCCATACGACATCTGTTTTGAAATCAAGTACATCTTGCCAGAGGTGCAGTTCGCCAACCGTGAAGATATTGCCTAGTACAATTTGCCTGCAACTTAGTTCATTTCTAGTGCAGTTCGGCTACAATACGATTCATTTCTGGCGCAGTTTGCCTCAAACTCGTTTCTAGTGTTGTTCTCCTAAAATATAATAATTTCTGGGGCAGTTTGCTTCGAATGTAGTTGTTCATTTCTAGTGCAGTTCTTCTAGTTTGTAGTTAATTTCTGGTCCAGTTCGCCTCAAATGTAACTCATTTCGCGGGCAGTTCGCCTACAATGTGATTCATTTCTGGTGCAGTTCGCCTGCACTGTAGCTCGTTTCTAATGTATTCGCCCAAAATGTAGTTAATTTCCAGTGCAGTTCGCTTACATATAGCTCATTTCGCGTGAAGTTCGCGAAACAATGTGATTCATTTCTAGTGTACTTCGCCTTAAATGTAGTTTCTTTCCTTCTGGTGCAGTGTTCGCCTCAAATTTGGTTAATTTCTAACGCAGTTCGCCTACACCATAGCTCATTTCTCTTGCTGTTTGCCTAAAATGTGGTTATGGTTACTGTAGGTGTTTTTAGTGCAGTTTGCCTGTACTGTAGGTCATTTTACATGCAGTTCGCCTAAAATGTAGGTAATGTTTTGAGCAGTTCAGTTGATATGTAGTTTAGGTTTAGTGCTTGTAGCTGGTGTCTAGAGCAAATCATCTACAAAGTCCTGCGTTTGCAGCACTGTTTGCCCAGTTAATTTCTACTGCAGTGTGGGGCGGTTGGGTAGCCTAGTGGTTAAAGCGTTCACTCGTCACGCCGAAGACCCGGGAGCGATTCCACACATGGGTACAATGTGTGAATCCCTTTTCTGGAGTCCCCCGCCGTGATATGGCTGGAATATTGGTATACTCGCACTCTGCTGCAGTGTGGATCCGCGACATATTGCACCCGTTAACGCGCATACGACGCACACCATTAACTCACAAAAAAATGCAATATTTTATGTTTGCAAAGTACAACGTCTTATTGTTAAAATGTCATAGATCTTAGCGTCATGCACATGTTGCAAATGTGAAATTATATTTAATTCCATTGCATCTCTTCAGAGAGTCAGTTAAATTAGGGTATTTCTTTTATTAAAATAGGTAGTATATTACATGTTGAAGTGAACTGAACATTATTAAAAGTATTTAAAACTAGAAAACTCGTGCCGCCTTCCCTCTCAAACACCCCTCGCTATTTTCCAGACACCGCCAAATGATGAACGCTCGGCAGCTGATGAGCTCAGATTGTGCTAGGTTTCGTGACGTGATAGCTACCGCTAAACATTTAGACACGACAGTGCATCGACTATTTTCACGAATTCAGTGACAATCACGTGTCCTTTTCACTTGTAATCTTTGTTGTCTTTTCATTTTTGAATGTTATGTGCTTTAACGGTTTCAGGAAAATGATTATCATAAACACAATAAATCGTTTAGGGTCTTTTACCTTTGATAATTAATACCAGATTGAAAATCATGATCCCGGATAACACAGCAGGGATAACAATGGAAACCAAAGCATCGGTATCAATGTTTCAATTGACACATGAGGGGTTTGTATCTATATATGTAGATGTAATTACATTTTTGAAGAATTAAGTCCTTCAGAGATAAAATTGCGTTGATTATAGTAGGTAAAGGCAATTATATGGTTGAAATTGGATTTGGGAGGAGTAGAATATATTACACTGTATTTATCTTACAAATTGTGCTAAAAATTCGTTTCAGAGACCATACTTCTAGGGGACATCTGCAAACTGGATATTGTGTTTACATATATTCTGGGTTGAGTGAGAACCGACGACGTTTAGAAGCTATATCAGAATTCAAGACACTCATTATCCATTACAAATGAAATACGATTACGATTTTTATAATTGTAAATTGAAAGCGTTAAATTTTCATAGCATACCATTTTCCATTGATGTAGCCGTCAGCCATGACGTCACAGCGGAGGGCTATGACATCAGGATATAATTGATGAGCAATGCTTGGACATACTGGCCAGTTCGATATACAAGGTTATGCGGTATTTAGGTTGTCATCTCACGCATGTTTACGAAAAAAGGAAAGTTGTAAATACAATTATAAGGCATGCTTTATTAACAATTCCATTTAACTAATCAGGTCCAATTTGT
The DNA here is from genome assembly GCF_003918875.1 of Haliotis rubra. Taxonomy (NCBI): domain Eukaryota; kingdom Metazoa; phylum Mollusca; class Gastropoda; order Lepetellida; family Haliotidae; genus Haliotis; species Haliotis rubra. The sequence goes on from NW_025767244.1 coordinate 32,903, forward strand.
TTTAATAATACATGCGAATTCAAAGAAACCGACATTAGTTTCAGTACTTAACAGCATGTTCTGATACAAAGACAACATGTCAAATATAACTGTATATAATTCACCGTTAGGGCATTCACCTTCCACAATGACGAGACACCACAAAACGACCTCATTCTTTGCAGTATGAAGTCGTGTGTTTGTCACTGACGCGAGGGGCCGTATGTTTTCCTTCTTATCGAACGGTTGTGAATGATCAATAGATAAACATGTCCGTCTGTGTGTCATACACTGCCAACATCTGTGGTATGTGTCATCTGTGAAAGTTATTCCATTTTCTAGAGAATTATATATGGCGTTTCTTTGAATAGTAGGTTTTTTTAAGAATTGATATTAATATTTAAAAGAGAGAATGCTTCTACTGAATGGATTTCCATTATTGACTTGTTTCGCTAAAACGCGTTTACAGTGGTTGAGAATGAAAGGCGTATATTAACATCAGAAATAACACATTGAACTGCCAGGGAAATCACCGTACAGACCGTTGTATGATGGTGGCCAAAGAAACATGATTCTATTATTGGACTGAGTGTACCCACATAGTAGTTGTGTTGTGACCTTACGTTTGCTGTGTTTCGGCCACTGTTTTCCCCCAGTAACCTTGTAATGACATGTTAACTTTTTTGGTCAAATCCAATTTTCTAAACCACACTTTCTTGCGTCACGCTATTTAGTTGAATGCAAATAACATGTGACGCAATTTCGCAGCTTGTTATTCCTTTGGAAATATTCCACCAAATAGGTTTGTAACAATGAAAGCTATAATCCATTCCATAATCCTATGAAATCTCTGTTAATAGGTGAGTCTGTATGATTGTATGCCTCACAGTTAACATCCCTTCCCCTACAATCAAGCTGCCAATGTACTGGGGAAATGATTCAGATTGTGCGTCAATCTACATGACTGTATACAGACTGTATTAGACTGACTGACTGAGTTTGGTTTTACGCCGCTTTTAGCAATATTCCAGCAACATCACGGCGGGGGACACCAGAAATGGGCTTCACACATTGTACCCATGTGGGGATTCGAACCCGGGTCTTCGGCGTGACGAGCCAACGCTTTAACCACTAGACTACCCCACCGCCTGAGTGTATATTAGAGACTGATCTAAGTCAATCAGTTGTATCGAGTACATTGGTTATGAAAATGTCAAGCAAGAACACGAAAAGGTATTTTAAACTGTGCCACACAAATGTTACTCGATATTTGTTTTTTGTTAAATAATAACCTATGTATGGCATTTCGTCCTGACAATCTAAGAGATTTATATGTGATGCGCAGCATTGTCTGTAACTGTGTGTGGCATCTCATTCATAACGTGAGGCCGACACACTATATGATACTGTCTGTAACCGTGTGTGGCATCTCATTCACAACGTGATGCCGACACACTATTTGATACTGTCTGTAACTGTGTGTGGCATCCCATTCATAACGTGAGGCCGACACACGATTTGACACTGTCTGTAACCGTGTGTGGCATCTCATTCATAACGTGAGGCCGACACACTATATGATACTGTCTCTAACCGTGTGTGGCATCTCATTCATAACGTGAGGCCGACACACTATTTGATACTGTCTGTAACAGTGTGTGGCATCTCATTCATAACGTCAGGCCGACACACTATTTGATACTGTCTGTAACTGTGTGTGGCATCACATTCATAACGTGAGGCCGACACACAAGTTGATACTGTCTGTAACAGTGTGTGGCATCTCATTCATAACGTGAGACCGACACACTATTTGATACTGTCTGTAACTGTGTGTGGCATCTCATTCATAACGTGAGGCCGACACACTATTTCATACTGTCTGTAACAGTGTGTGGCATCTCATTCATAATGTGAGACCGACACACTATATGATACTGTCTGTAACCGTGTGTGGCATCTCATTCATAATGTAAGACCGACACACTATATGATACTGTCTGTAACCGTGTGTGGCATCTCATTCATAATGTAAGACCGACACACTATTTGATACTGTCTGCAACCGTGTGTGGCATCTCATTCATAACGTCAGGCCGACACACTATTTTATACTGTCTGTAACTGTGTGGCATGTCGTTCATAACGTGAGGCCGACACACTATTTGATACTGTCTGCAACAGTGTGTGGCATCCCATTCATAACGTGAGAACGACACACTATTTGATACTGTCTGTAACTGTGTGTGGCATCCCATTCATAACGTGAGGCCGACACACGATTTGATACTGTCTGTAACCGTGTGTGGCATTTCATTCATAACGTGAGACCGACACACTATATGATACTGTCTGTAACCGTGTGTGGCATCTCATTCATAACGTGAGACCGACACTATTTGATACTTTCTGTAACTGTGTGTGGCATCTCATTCATAACGTGAGGCCGACACACTATATGATACTGTCTGTAACCGTGTGTGGCATCTCATTCATAACGTGAGACCGACACTATTTGATACTTTCTGTAACTGTGTGTGGCATCTCATTCATAACGTGAGGCCGACACACTATTTGATACTGTCTGTAACCGTGTGTGGCATCTCATTCTTAATGTGAGACTGAGACACTATATGATACTGTCTGTAACAGTGTGTGGCATCTCATTCATAATGTCAGACTGAGACACTATATGATACTGTCTGTAACAGTGTGTGGCATCTCATTCATAACGTGAGGCCGACACACTATATGATACTGTCTGTAACAGTGCGTGGCATCTCATTCATAACGTGAGGCCGACACACTATTTGATACTCTCCGTAACCGTGTGTGGCATCTAATTCATAATGTCAGACCGACACACTATATGATAATGTCTGTAACTGTGTGTGGCATCTCATTCATAACGTGAGGCCGACACACTATTTGATACTGTCCGTAACCGTGTGTGGCATCTCATTCATAACGTGAGACCGACACACTATTTGATACTGTTTGTAACCGTGTGCCATCTCATTCATAACGTGATGCAGACACACTATTTGAAACTGCCTGTAACCGTGTGTGGCATCTCATTCATAATGTGAGACTGAGACACTATATGATACTGTCTGTAACAGTGTGTGGCATCTCATTCATAATGTCAGACTGAGACACTATATGATACTGTTTGTAACAGTGTGTGGCATCTCATTCATAACGTGAGGCCGACACACTATATGATACTGTCTGTAACAGTATGTGGCATCTCATTCACAACGTGAGGCCGACACACTATTTGATACTCTCCGTAACCGTGTGTGGCATCTAATTCATAATGTCAGACCGACACACTATATGATAATGTCTGTAACTGAGTGTGGTATCTCATTCATAACGTGAGACCGACACACTATATGATACTGTCTGTAACCGTGTGTGGCATCTCATTCATAACGTGAGGCCGACACACTATTTGATACTGTCTGTAACCGTGAGTGGCATCTCATTCATAACGTGAGACCGACACACTATATGATACTGTCTGTAACCGTGTGTGGCATCTCATTCATAATGTTAGACTGACACACTATATGATACTGTCTGTAACCGTGTGTGGCATCTCATTCATAACGTGAGGCCGACACACTATTTGATACTGTCTGTAACCGTGAGTGGCATCTCATTCATAACGTGAGACCGACACACTATATGATACTGTCTGTAACCGTGTGTGGCATCTCATTCATAATGTTAGACTGACACACTATATGATACTGTCTGTAACCGTGTGTGGCATCTCATTCATAACGTGAGGCCGACACACTATTTGATACTGTCTGTAACAGTGTGTGGCATCTCATTCATAGCGTGAGGCCGACACACTATATGATACTGTCTGTAACCGTGTGTGGCATCTCATTCATAACGTGAGGCCGACACACTATTTGATAATGTCTGTAACAGTGCGTGGCATCTCATTCATAACGTGAGACCGACACACTATATGATACTGTCTGTAACCGTGTGTGGCATCTCATTCATAACGTGAGACCGACACTATTTGATACTGTCTGTAACTGTGTGTGACATCTCATTCATAACGTGAGGCCGACACACTATTTGATACTGTCTGTAACCGTGTGTGGCATCTCATTCATAGCGTGAGGCCGACACACTATTTGATACTGTCTGTAACCGTGTGTGGCATCTCATTCATAGCGTGAGGCCGACACACTATTTGAAACTGCCTGTAACCGTGTGTGGCATCTCATTCATAACGTGAGGCCGACACACTATTTGATACTGTCTGTAACCGTGTGTGGCATCTCATTCATCATGTGAGACCGACACATTACTTGATACTGTCTGTAACCGTGTGTGGTATCTCATTCATAACGTGAGGCCCACACACTATATGATACTGTTTGTAACCGTGTGTGGCATCTCATTCATAACGTGAGGCCGACACACTATATGATACTGTCTGTAACCGTGTGTGGCATCGCATTCATAACGTGAGGCCGACACACTATTTGATAATGTCTGTAACCGTGCGTGGCATCTCATTCATAACGTGAGACCGACACACTATATGATACTGTCTGTAACCGTGCGTGGCATCTCATTCATAACGTGAGACCGACACTATTTGATACTGTCTGTAACCGTGTGTGGCATCTCATTCATAGCTTGAGGCCGACACACTATTTGATACTGTCTGTAAGCGTTTGTGGCATCTCATTCATAGCGTATGGCCGACACACTATATAATACTATCTGTAACCGTGTGTGGCATCTCATCCATAGCGTGAGGCCGACACACTATATGATACTGTCTGTAACAGTGTGTGGCATCTCATTCATAACGTGAGGCCGACACACTATTTGATACTGTCTGTAACCATGTGTGGCATCTCATTCATAACGTGAGACCCACGCACTATATGATACTGTCTGTAACCGTGTGTGGTATCTCATTCATAACGTGAGACCCACGCACTATTTGATACTGTCTGTAGCCGTGTGTGGTATCTCATTCATCATGTGAGGCTGACAGACTATTTGATACTGTCTGTAACCGTGTGTGGCATCTCATTCATAACGTGAGACCGACACACTATATGATAATGTCTGTAACTGTGTGTGGCATCTCATTTATAACGTGAGGCCGACACACTATATGATACTGTCTGTAACCATGTGTTGCCTCTCATTCATTACGTGAGGCCCACACACTATATGATACTGTTTGTAACCGTTTGTGGCATCTCATTCATAACTTGAGGCCAACACACTATATGATACTGTCTGTAACAGTGTGTGGCATCTGATTCATAACGTGAGGCCGACACACTATATGATACTGTCTGTAACAGTGTGTGGCATCTCATTCATAACGTGAGGCCGACACACTATTTGAAACTGTCTGTAACCGTGTGTGGCATCTCATTCATAACGTGAGACCGACACACTATATGATACTGTCTGTAACCGTGTGTGGTATCTCATTCATAACGTGAGGCCGATACACTATATGATACTATCTGTAACCGTGTGTGGCATCTCATTCATATCCTGACACCGACACACTATAGGATACTGTCTGTAACCGAGTGTGGCATCTCATTCATAACGTGAGGCCGACACACTATATGATACTGTCTGTAACCGTGTGTGGCATCTCATTCATAACGTGAGACCGACACAGTATATGATGCTGTCTGTTACAGTGTGTGGCATCTCATTCATAACGTGAGGCCGACACACTATATGATGCTGTCTGTAACCGTGTGTGAGATCTCATTCATAAAGTGAGGCCGACACACAATTTGAGACTGTCTGTAACCGTGTGTTGCATCTCAGTCATAACGTGAGGCCGACACACTATTTGATACTGTCTGTAACCGTGTCTTGCATCTCATTCATAACGTGAGGCCGACACACTATTTGATACTGTCTGTAACCGTGCGTGGCATCTCATTCATAACGTGAGTCCGACACACTATATGATACTGTCTGTAACCGTGCGTGGCATCTCATTCATAACGTGAGGCCGACACACTATTTGATACTGTCTGTAACCGTGTGTGGCATCTCATTCATAACGTGAGGCCGACACACTATATGATACTGTCTGTAACCGTGTGTTGTATCTCATTCATAATGTGAGACCGACATACTATATGATACTGACTGTAACCGTGTGTGACATCACATTCATAACGTGAGACCGACACTATATGATGCTGTCTGTAACCGTGTGTAGCATATCATTCATAACGTGAGGCCGACACACGATTTGATACTGTCTGTAACCGTGCGTGGCATCTCATTCATAACGTGAGGCCGACACACTATATGATACTGTCTGTAACCGTGTGTGGCATCTCATTCATAACGTGAGGTCGACACTATATGATACTGTCTGTAACAGTGTGTGACATCTCATTCATAACGTGAGGCCGACACACTATTTGATCCTGTCTGTAACACTGCGTGGCATCTCATTCATAACGTTAAGCCGACACACTATATGATACTGTCTGTAACAGTGCGTAGCATCTCATTAATAACGTGACACCGACACACTTTTTGATACTGTCTGTAACCGTGTGTGGCATCTCATTCATAATGTGAGACCGACACACTATTTGATACTGTCTGTAACCGTGTGTGGCATCTCATTCATAACGTGAGGCCGACACACTATATGATACTGTCTGTAACAGTGTTTGGCATCTCATTCATAACGAGAGACCGACACACTATATGATACTGTCTGTAACAGTGCGTGGCATCTCATTCATCATGTGAGACCGACACACTATTTAATACTGTCTGTAACTGTGTGTGGCATCTCATTCATAACATGAGACCGACACACTATATGATACTGTCTGTTACCGTGTGTGGCATCTCATTCATAACGTGAGGCCGACACACTATATGATGCTGTCTGTAACCGTGTGTGACATCTCATTCATAACGTAAGGCCGACACACTATTTGATACTGTCTGTAACCGTGTCTTGCATCTCATTCATAACGTGAGGCCGACACACTATTTGATACTGTCTGTAACAGTGCGTGGCATCTCATTCATAACGTGAGGCCGACACACTATATGATACTGTCTGTAACCATGCGTGGAATCTCATTCATAACGTGAGGCCGACACACTATTTGATACTGTCTGTAACAGTGCGTGGCATCTCATTCATAACGGAGGCCCGCACACCATTTGCTACTGTCTGTAACCGTGCGTAGCATCTCATTCATAACGTGAGACCGACACACTATATGAAACTGTCTGTAACCGTGTGTGGCATCTCATTCATAACGTGAGACCGACACACTATATGATACTGTCTGTAACCCTGTATTGTATCTCATTCATAACGTGAGACCGACACACTATATGATACTGTCTGTAACCGTGTGTGGCATCTCATTCATAACGTGAGACCGACACTATATGATACTGTTTGTAACCGTGTGTGGCATCTCATTCATAACGTGAGGCCGACACACTATTTGATACTGTCTGTAACTGTGTGTGACATCTCATTCATAATGTCAGACCGACACACTATATGATACTGTCTGTAACCGTGTGTGGCATCTCATTCATAACGTGAGGCCGACACACTATATGATACTGTCTGTAACCGTGTGTTGTATCTCATTCATAATGTGAGACCGACATACTATATGATACTGACTGTAACCGTGTGTGACATCACATTCATAACGTGAGACCGACACTATATGATGCTGTCTGTAACCGTGTGTAGCATATCATTCATAACGTGAGGCCGACACACGATTTGATACTGTCTGTAACCGTGCGTGGCATCTCATTCATAACGTGAGGCCGACACTATATGATACTGTCTGTAACCGTGTGTGGCATCTCATTCATAACGTGAGGTCGACACTATATGATACTGTCTGTAACGGTGTGTGACATCTCATTCATAACGTGAGGCCGACACACTATTTGATCCTGTCTGTAACACTGCGTGGCATCTCATTCATAACGTTAAGCCGACGACACTATATGATACTGTCTGTAACGGTGCGTAGCATCTCATTAATAACGTGACACCGACACACTTTTGATACTGTCTGTAACCGTGTGTGGCATCTCATTCATAATGTGAGACCGACACACTATTTGATACTGTCTGTAACCGTGTGTGGCATCTCATTCATAACGTGAGGCCGACACACTATATGATACTGTCTGTAACGGTGTTTGGCATCTCATTCATAACGAGAGACCGACACACTATATGATACTGTCTGTAACACGGTGCGTGGCATCTCATTCATCATGTGAGACCGACACACTATTTAATACTGTCTGTAACTGTGTGTGGCATCTCATTCATAACATGAGACCGACACACTATATGATACTGTCTGTTACCGTGTGTGGCATCTCATTCATAACGTGAGGCCGACACACTATATGATGCTGTCTGTAACCGTGTGTGACATCTCATTCATAACGTAAGGCCGACACACTATTTGATACTGTCTGTAACCGTGTCTTGCATCTCATTCATAACGTGAGGCCGACACACTATTTGATACTGTCTGTAACAGTGCGTGGCATCTCATTCATAACGTGAGGCCGACACACTATATGATACTGTCTGTAACCATGCGTGGAATCTCATTCATAACGTGAGGCCGACACACTATTTGATACTGTCTGTAACGGTGCGTGGCATCTCATTCATAACGGAGGCCCGCACACCATTTGCTACTGTCTGTAACCGTGCGTAGCATCTCATTCATAACGTGAGACCGACACACTATATGAAACTGTCTGTAACCGTGTGTGGCATCTCATTCATAACGTGAGACCGACACACTATATGATACTGTCTGTAACCCTGTATTGTATCTCATTCATAACGTGAGACCGACACACTATATGATACTGTCTGTAACCGTGTGTGGCATCTCATTCATAACGTGAGACCGACACTATATGATACTGTTTGTAACCGTGTGTGGCATCTCATTCATAACGTGAGGCCGACACACTATTTGATACTGTCTGTAACCGTGTGTGGCATCTCATTCATCATGTGAGACCGACACACTATTTGATACTGTCTGTAACTGTGTGTGACATCTCATTCATAATGTCAGACCGACACACTATATGATACTGTCTGTTACCGTGTGTGGCATCTCATTCATAACGTGAGGCCGACACACTATATGATGCTGTCTGTAACCGTGTGTGGCATCTCATTCATAACGTAAGGCCGACACACTATTTGATACTGTCTGTAACCGTGTCTTGCATCTCATTCATAACGTGAGGCCGACACACTATTTGATACTGTCTGTAACAGTGCGTGGCATCTCATCCATAACGTGAGGCCAACACACTATATGATACTGTCTGTAACCGTGCTAGGAATCTCATTCATAACGTGAGGCCGACACACTATATGATACTGTCTGTAATCGTGCGTGGCACCTCATTCATAACGTCAGGCCGACACACTATTTGATACTGTCTGTAACAGTGCGTGGCATCTCATTCATAACGGAGGCCCACACACCATTTGATACTGTCTGTAACCGTGTGTAACATCTCATTCATAACGTGAGACCGACACACTATATGATACTGTCTGTAACCGTGTGTGGCATTTCATTCATAACGTGAGACCGACACACTATATGATACTGTCTGTAACCGTGTGTGGCATCTCATTCATAACGTGAGACCGACGCTATATGATGCTCTCTGTAACCGTGTGTGGCATCTCATTCATAACGTGAGGCCGACACACTATTTGATACTGTCTGTAACCGTGCGTGGCATCTCATTCATAACGTGAGGACACACCGACACATCTCACTATATGATACTATCTGTAACCGTGTGTGGCATCTCATTCATAACGTGAGGCCGACACACTATATGATACTGTCTGTAACCGTGTGTGGCATCTCATTCATAACGTGAAGTCGACACTATATGATACTGTCTGTCTGTAACGGTGTGTGACATCTCATTCAGAACGTGAGGCCGACACACTATTTGATACTGTCTGTAACAGTGCGTGGCATCTCATTCATAACGTTAAGCCGACACACTATTTTATACTGTCTGTAACAGTGCGTAGCATCTCATTCATAACGTGACACCGACACACTTTTTGATACTGTCTGTAACCGTGTGTGGCATCTCATTCATCATGTGAGACCGACACACTATTTGATACTGTCTGTAACCGTGCATGGAATCTCATTCATAACATGAGGCCGAGACACTATTTGATACTGTCTGTATCCGTGTGTGACATCTCATTCATAACGTGAGGCCGACACACTATTTGATACTGTCTGTAACAGTGCGTGGCATCTCATTCATCATGTGAGACCGACACACTATTTGATACTATCTGTAACCGTGTGTGGCATCTCATTCATAACGTGAGGCCGACACACTACTATTTGATACTGTCTGTAACCGTGTGTGGCATCTCATTCATAACGTGAGGCCGACACACTATATGATACTGTCTGTAACAGTGTGTGGCATCTCATTCATAATATGATACCGACACCATATATGATACTGTCTGTAACTGTGTGTGGCATCTCATTCATAATGTGAGACAGACACACTGTATCAAACTGTCTGTAACAGTGTGTGCCATCTCATTCATAATGTCAGACCGACACACTATATCATACTGTCTGTAACTGTGTGTGGCATCTCATTCATAACGTGAGGCCGACACACTATTTGATACTGTCTGTAACAGTGTGTGGCATCTCATTCATAACGTGAGGCCGACACACTATATGATACTGTCTGTAACCGTGTGTGGCATCTCATTCATAACGTGAGGCCGACACACTATATGATACTGTCTGTAACAGTGTGTGGCATCTCATTCATAACGTGAGACCGACACACTATATTATCCTGTCTGTAACCGTGTGTGGCATCTCATTTATAATGTGAGACCGACACACTATATGATACTGTCTGTTACCGTGTGTGGCATCTCATTCATAACGTGAGGCCGACACACTATATGATACTGTCTGTAACCGTGTGTGGCATCTCATTCAGAACGTGAGGCCGACACACTATATGATACTGTCTGTAACCGTGTATTGTATCTCATTCATAACGTGAGACCGACACACTATATGATACTGTCTGTAACTGTGTGGCATCTCATTCATAACGTGAGACCGACACTATATGATGCTGTCTGTAACCGTGTGTGGCATCTCATTCATAACTTGAGGCCGACACACTATTTGATACTGTCTGTAACCGTGCGTGGCATCTCATTCATAACGTGAGGCCGACAAACTATATGATACTGTCTGTAACCGTGTGTGGCATCTCATTCATAACGTGAGGTCGACACTATATGATACTGTCTGTAACAGTGTGTGACATCTCAATCAGAACGTGAGGCCGACACACTATTTGATACTGTCTGTAACAGTGCGTGGCATCTCATTCAAAACGTTAAGCCGACACACTATTTTATACTGTCTGTAACAGTGCGTAGCATCTCATTCATAACGTGACACCGACACACTTTTTGATACTGTCTGTAACCGTGTGTGGCATCTCATTCATCATGTGAGACCGACACACTATATGATACTGTCTGTAACCGTGTATTGTAACTCATTCATAACGTGAGACCGACACACTATATGATACTGTCTGTAACCGTGTGTGGCATCTCATTCATAACGTGAGACCGACACTATATGATACTGTTTGTAACCGTGTGTGGCATCTCATTCATAACGTGAGGCCGACACACTATTTGATACTGTCTGTAACCGTGTGTGGCATCTCATTCATCATGTGAGACCGACACGCTATTTGATACTGTCTGTAACTGTGTGTGGCATCTCATTCATAATGTCAGACCGACACACTATATGATACTGTCTGTTACCGTGTGTGGCATCTCATTCATAACGTGAGGCCGACACACTATATGATGCTGTCTGTAACCGTGTGTGGCATCTCATTCATAACGTAAGGCCGACACACTATTTGATACTGTCTGTAACCGTGTCTTGCATCTCATTCATAACGTGAGGCCGACACACTATTTGATACTGTCTGTAACAGTGCGTGGCATCTCATCCATAACGTGAGGCCAACACACTATATGATACTGTCTGTAACCGTGCTAGGAATCTCATTCATAACGTGAGGCCGACACACTATATGATACTGTCTGGAATCATGCGTGGCACCTCATTCATAACGTGAGGCCGACACACTATTTGATACTGTCTGTAACAGTGCGTGGCATCTCATTCATAACGGAGGCCCACACACCATTTGATACTGTCTGTAACCGTGCGTAACATCTCATTCATAACGTGAGACCGACACACTATATGATACTGTCTGTAACCGTGTGTGGCATCTCATTCATAACGTGAGACCGACACTATATGATGCTGTCTGTAACAGTGTGTGGCATCTCATTCATAACGTGAGGCCGACACACTATTTGATACTGTCTGTAACCGTGCGTGGCATCTCATTCATAACGTTAAGCCGACACACTATTTTATACTGTCTGTAACAGTGCGTAGCATCTCATTCATAACGTGACACCGACACACTTTTTGATACTGTCTGTAACCGTGTGTGGCATCTCATTCATCATGTGAGACCGACACACTATTTGATACTGTCTGTAACCGTGCATGGAATCTCATTCATAACATGAGGCCGACACACTATTTGATACTGTCTGTATCCGTGTGTGACATCTCATTCATAACGTGAGGCCGACACACTATTTGATACTGTCTGTAACAGTGCGTGGCATCTCATTCATCATGTGAGACCGACACACTATTTGATACTATCTGTAACCGTGTGTGGCATCTCATTCATAACGTGAGGCCGACACACTACTATTTGATACTGTCTGTAACCGTGTGTGGCATCTCATTCATAACGTGAGGCCGACACACTATATGATACTGTCTGTAACAGTGTGTGGCATCTCATTCATAATATGATACCGACACCATATATGATACTGTCTGTAACTGTGTGTGGCATCTCATTCATAATGTGAGACAGACACACTGTATCAAACTGTCTGTAACAGTGTGTGCCATCTCATTCATAATGTCAGACCGACACACTATATGATACTGTCTGTAACTGTGTGTGGCATCTCATTCATAACGTGAGGCCGACACACTATTTGATACTGTCTGTAACAGTGCGTAGCATCTCATTCATAACGTGACACCGACACACTTTTTGATACTGTCTGTAACCGTGTGTGGCATCTCATTCATCATGTGAGACCGACACACTATTTGATACTGTCTGTAACCGTGCATGGAATCTCATTCATAACATGACGCCGACACACTATTTGATACTGTCTGTATCCGTGTGTGACATCTCATTCATAACGTGAGGCCGACACACTGTATCAAACTGTCTGTAACAGTGTGTGCCATCACATTCATAATGTCAGACCGACACACTATATGATACTGTCTGTAACTGTGTGTGGCATCTCATTCATAACGTGAGGCCGACACACTATTTGATACTGTCTGTAACAGTGTGTGGCATCTCATTCATAACGTGAGGCCGACACACTATATGATACTGTCTGTAACCGTGTGTGGCATCTCATTCATAAGGTGAGGCCGACACACTATATGATACTGTCTGTAACAGTGTGTGGCATCTCATTCATAACGTGAGACCGACACACTATATTATCCTGCCTGTAACCGTGTGTGGCATCTCATTTATAATGTGAGACCGACACACTATATGATACTGTCTGTTACCGTGTGTGGCATCTCATTCATAACGTGAGGCCGACACACTATATGATACTGTCTGTAACCGTGTGTGGCATCTCATTCATAACGTGAGGCCGACACACTATATGATACTGTCTGTAACCGTGTATTGTATCTCATTCATAACGTGAGACCGACACACTATATGATACTGTCTGTAACTGTGTGGCATCTCATTCATAACGTGAGACCGACACTATATGATGCTGTCTGTAACCGTGTGTGGCATCTCATTCATAACTTGAGGCCGACACACTATTTGATACTGTCTGTAACCGTGCGTGGCATCTCATTCATAACGTGAGGCCGACAAACTATATGATACTGTCTGTAACCGTGTGTGGCATCTCATTCATAACGTGAGGTCGACACTATATGATGCTGTCTGTAACAGTGTGTGACATCTCATTCAGAACGTGATGCCGACACACTATTTGATACTGTCTGTAACAGTGCGTGGCATCTCATTCAAAACGTTAAGCCGACACACTATTTTATACTGTCTGTAACAGTGCGTAGCATCTCATTCATAACGTGACACCGACACACTTTTTGATACTGTCTGTAACCGTGTGTGGCATCTCATTCATCATGTGAGACCGACACACTATTTGATACTGTCTGTAACCGTGCATGGAATCTCATCCATAACATGAGGCCGACACACTATTTGATACTGTCTGTAACAGTGCGTGGCATCTCATTCATCATGTGAGACCGACACACTATTTGATACTATCTGTAACCGTGTGTGGCATCTCATTCATAACGTGAGGCCGACACACTACTATTTGATACTGTCTGTAACTGTGTGTGGCATCTCATTCATAACGTGAGGCCGACACACTATATGATACTGTCTGTAACAGTGTGTGGCATCTCATTCATAATGTGATACCGACACCATATATGATACTGTCTGTAACTGTGTGTGGCATCTCATTCATAATGTGAAACAGACGCACTGTATGATACTGTCTGTAACAGTGTGTGCCATCTCATTCATAATGTGAGACCGACACACTATATGATACTGTCTGTAACAGTGTGTGGCATCTCATTCATAACGTGAGACCGACACACTATTTGATACTGTCTGTAACAGTGCGTGGCATCTCATTCATAATGTGAGACCGACACACTATATGATACTGTCTGTAACAGTGTGTGGCATCTCATTCATAACGTGAGGCCGACACACTATATGATACTGTATGTAACCGTGTGTGGCATCTCATTCATAACGTGAGGCCGATACACTATATGATACTGTCTGTAACCGTGTGTGGCATCTCATTCATAACGTGAGACCGACACACTATATGATACTGTCTGTAACCGTGTGTGGCATCTCATTCATAACGTCAGACCGACACACTATATTATCCTGTCTGTAACCGTGTGTGGCATCTCATTTATAATGTGAGACCGACACACTATATGATACTGTCTGTTACCGTGTGTGGCATCTCATTCATAACGTGAGGCCGACACACTATATGATACTGTCTGTAACCGTGTGTGGCATCTCATTCATAACGTGAGGCCGACACACTATATGATACTGTCTGTAACCGTGTATTGTATCTCATTCATAACGTAAGACCGACACACTATATGATACTGTCTGTAACCGTGTGTGGCATCTCATTCATAACGTGAGACCGACACTATATGATGCTGTCTGTAACCGTGTGTGGCATCTCATTCATAACTTGAGGCAGACACACTATTTGATACTGTCTGTAAGCGTTTGTGGCATCTCATTCATAACGTGAGGCCGACACACTATATGATACTGTCTGTAACCGTGTGTGGCATCTCATTCATAACGTGAGGTCGACACTATATGATACTGTCTGTAACAGTGTGTGACATCTCATTCAGAACGTGAGGCCGACACACTATTTGATACTGTCTGTAACAGTGCGTGGCATCTCATTCAAAACGTTAAGCCGACACACTATTTTTTACTGTCTGTAACAGTGCGTAGCATCTCATTCATAACGTGACACCGACACACTTTTTGATACTGTCTGTAACCGTGTGTGGCATCTCATTCATCATGTGAGACCGACACACTATTTGATACTGTCTGTAACCGTGCATGGAATCTCATTCATAACATGAGGCCGACACACTATTTGATACTGTCTGTATCCGTGTGTGACATCTCATTCATAACGTGAGACCGACACACTATTTGATACTGTCTGTAACAGTGCGTGGCATCTCATTCATCATGTGAGACCGACACACTATTTGATACTATCTGTAACCGTGTGTGGCATCTCATTCATAACGTGAGACCGACACACTACTATTTGATACTGTCTGTAACTGTGTGTGGCATCTCATTCATAACGTGAGGCCGACACACTATATGATACTGTCTGTAACAGTGTGTGGCATCTCATTCATAATGTGATACCGACACCATATATGATACTGTCTCTAACTGTGTGTGGCATCTCATTCATAATGTGAGACAGACACACTGTATCAAACTGTCTGTAACCGTGTCTGCCATCTCATTCATAATGTGAGACCGACACACTATATGATACTGTCTGTAACTGTGTGTGGCATCTCATTCATAACGTGAGACCGACACACTATTTGATACTGTCTGTAACAGTGTGTGGCATCTCATTCATAATGTGAGACCGACACACTATATGATACTGTCTGTAACCGTGTGTGGCATCTCATTCATAACGTGAGGCCGACACACTATATGATACTGTCTGTAACCGTGTGTGGCATCTCATTCATAACGTGAGGCCGATACACTATATGATACTGTCTGTAACCGTGTGTGGCATCTCATTCATAACGTGAGGCCGATACACTATATGATACTGTCTGTAACCGTGTGTGGCATCTCATTCATAACGTGAGACCGACACACTATATGATACTGTCTGTAACCGTGTGTGGCATCTCATTCATAACGTGAGGCCGACACACTATATGATACTGTCTGTAACAGTGTGTGGCATCTCATTCATAACGTGAGACCGACACAGTATATGATACTGTCTGTAACCGTGTGTGGCATCTCATTCATAACGTGAGACCGACACACTATATTATCCTGTCTGTAACCGTGTGTGGCATCTCATTCATAATGTGAGACCGACACACTATATGATACTGTCTGTTACCGTGTGTGGCATCTCATTCATAACGTGAGGCCGACACACTATATGATGCTGTCTGTAACCGTGTGTGGCATCTCATTCATAACGTCAGGCCGACACACAATTTGAGACTGTCTGTAACCGTGTCTTGCATCTCATTCATAACGTAAGGCCGACACACTAACTGATACTGTCTGTAACCGTGTCTTGCATGTCATTCATAACGTGATGCCGACACACTATTTGATACTGTCTGTAACCGTGCGTGGCATCTCATTCATAACGTGAGGCCGACACACTATATGATGCTGTCTGTAACAGTTCGTGGCATCTTATTCATAACGGAGGCCCACACACCATTTGATACTGTCTGTAACCGTGTCTTGCATCTCATTCATAACGTGAGACCGACACACTATATGATGCTGTCTGTAACCGTGTATGGCATCTCATTCATAACGTGAGGCCGACACACTATATGATACTGTCTGTAACCGTGTATTGTATCTCATTCATAACGTGAGACCGACACACTATATGATACTGTCTGTAACCGTGTGTGGCATCTCATTCATAACGTTAGACCGACACTATATGATACTGTTTGTAACCGTGTGTGGCATCTCATTCATAACGTGAGGCCGACACACTATTTGATACTGTCTGCAACCGTGTGTGGCATGTCATTCATAACGTGAGGCCGACACTATATGATACTGTCTGTAACAGTGTGTGACATCTCATTCATAACGTGAGGCCGGCACACTATTTGATACTGTCTGTAACAGTGCGTGGCATGTCATTCATAACGTAAGGCCGACACACTATTTTATACTGTCTGTAACAGTGCGTGACATCTCATTCATAACGTGAGACCGACACACTATTTGATACTGTCTGTAACCATGTGTGGCATCTCATTCATCATGTGAGACCGACACACTATATGATACTGTCTGTAACAGTGTGTGGCATCTCATTCATAATGTGAGACCGACACCATATATGATACTGTCTGTAACTGTGTGTGGCATCTCATTCATAATGTGAGACCGACACACTATATGAAACTGTCTGTAACAGTGTGTGCCATCTCATTCATAATGTGAGACCGACACACTATATGATACTGTCTGTAACTGTGTGTGTCATCTCATTCATAACGTGAGGCCGACACACTATATGATACTGTCTGTAACCGTGTGTGGCATCTCATTCATAACGTGAGGCCGACACACTATATGATACTGTCTGTAACCGTGTGTGGCATCTCATTCATAACTAGAGGCCGACACACTATATGATACTGTCTGTAACAGTGTGTGGCATCTCATTCATAACGTGAGGCCGACACAGTATATGATACTGTCTGTAACCGTGTGTGGCATCTCATTCATAACGAGAGACCGACACACTATTTGATACTGTCTGTAACCGTGTCTTGCATGTCATTCATAACGTGAGGCCGACACACTATTTGATACTGTCTGTAACAGTGTGTGGCATCTCATTCATAACGTAAGGCCGACACACTATTTGAAACTGTCTGTAACCGTGTCTTGCATGTCATTTATAACGTGAGGCCGACACACTATTTGATACTGTCTGTAACCGTGTGTGGCATCTCATTCATAACGTGAGGCCGACACACTATTTGATACTGTCTGTAACAGTTCGTGGCATCTCATTCAAAACGGAGGCCCACACTCCATTTGATACTGTCTGTAACCGTGCGTAGCATCTCATTCATAACGTGAGACCGACACACTATTTGATACTGTCTGTAACCGTGTGTGGCATCTCATTCATAACGTGAGGCCGACACACTATATGATACTGTCTGTAGCCGTGTGTGGCATCTCATTCATAACGTTAGACCGACACTATATGATACTGTCTGTAACCGTGTGTGGCATCTCATTCATAACGTGAGACCGACACACTATTTGATACTGTCTGTAACCGTGTATTGTATCTCATTCATAACGTGAGACCGACACACTATATGATACTGTCTGTAACCGTGTGTGGCATCTCATTCATAACGTTAGACCGACACTATATGATACTGTTTGTAACCGTGTGTGGCATCTCATTCATAACGTGAGGCCGACACTATATGATACTGTCTGTAACAGTGTGTGACATCTCATTCATAACGTGAGGCCGACACACTATTTGATACTGTCTGTAACAGTGTGTGGCATCTCATTCATAACGTAAGGCCGACACACTATTTTATACTGTCTGTAACAGTGCGTGGCATCTCATTCATAACGTGAGACCGACACACTATTTGATACTGTCTGTAACCCTGTGTGGCATCTCATTCATCATGTGAGACCGACACACTATATGATACTGTCTGTAACAGTGTGTGGCATCTCATTCATAATGTGAGACCGACACCATATATGATACTGTCTGTAACTGTGTGTGGCATCTCATTCATAATGTGAGACAGACACACTATATGAAACTGTCTGTAACCGTGTGTGGCATCTCATTCATAACGTGAGGCCGACACACTATATGATACTGTCTGTAGCCGTGTGTGGCATCTCATTCATAACGTGAGACCGACACTATATGATACTGTCTGTAACCGTGTGTGGCATCTCATTCATAACGTGAGACCGACACACTATTTGATACTGTCTGTAACCGTGTATTGTATCTCATTCATAACGTGAGACCGACACACTATATGATACTGTCTGTAACCGTGTGTGGCATCTCATTCATCACGTTAGACCGACACTATATGATACTGTTTGTAACCGTGTGTGGCATCTCATTCATAACGTGAGGCCGACACTATATGAAACTGTCTGTAACAGTGTGTGACATCTCATTCATAACGTGAGGCCGACACACTATTTGATACTGTCTGTAACAGTGCGTGGCATCTCATTCATAACGTAAGGCCGACACACTATTTTATACTGTCTGTAACAGTGCGTGACATCTCATTCATAACGTGAGACCGACACACTATTTGATACTGTCTGTAACCCTGTGTGGCATCTCATTCATCATGTGAGACCGACACACTATATGATACTGTCTGTAACAGTGTGTGGCATCTCATTCATAATGTGAGACCGACACCATATATGATACTGTCTGTAACTGTGTGTGGCATCTCATTCATAATGTGAGACAGACACACTATATGAAACTGTCTGTAACAGTGTGTGCCATCTCATTCATAATGTGAGACCGACACCATATATGATACTGTCTGTAACTGTGTGTGGCATCTCATTCATAATGTGAGACAGACACACTATATGAAACTGTCTGTAACAGTGTGTGGCATCTCATTCATAACGTGAGGCCGACACACTATTTGAGACTATCTGTAACCATGTGTGGCATCTCATTCATAAAGTGAGGCCGACACACTATATGATACTGTCTGTAACCGTGTGTGGCATCTCATTCATAACGTGAGGCCGACACACTATATGATACTGTCTGTAACCGTGTGTGGCATCTCATTCATAACGTGAGGCCGACACAGTATATGATACTGTCTGTAACCGTGTGTGGCATCTCATTCATAACGTGAGACCGACACACTATATTATCCTGTCTGTAACCGTGTGTGGCATCTCATTTATAATGTGAGTCCGACACACTATATGATACTGTCTGTTACCGTGTGTGGCATCTCATTCATAACGTGAGGCCAACATACAATTTGAGACTGTCTGTAACCGTGTGTTGCATCTCATTCATAACGTAAGGCCGACACACTATTTGATACTGTCTGTAACCGTGTCTTGCATGTCATTCATAACGTGAGGCCAACACACTATTTGATACTGTCTGTAACCGTGTGTGGCATCTCATTCATAACGTGATGCCGACACACTATTTGATACTGTCTGTAACAGTGCGTGGCATCTCATTCATAATGGAGGCCCACACACCATTTGATACTGTCTGTAACCGTGCGTAGCATCTCATTCATAACGTGAGACCGACACACTATTTGATACTGTCTGTAACCGTGTGTGGCATCTCATTCATAACGTGAGGCCGACACACTATATGATACTGTCTGTAACCGTGTATTGTATCTCATTCATAACGTGAGACCGACACACTATATGATACTGTCTGTAACCGTGTGTGGCATCTCATTCATAATGTGAGACCGACACTATATGATACTGTTTGTAACCGTGTGTGGCATCTCATTCATAACGTGAGGCCGAGACACTATTTGATACTGTCTGTAACCGTGTGTGGCATCTCATTCATAACGTGAGGCCGACACACTATATGATACTGTCTGTAACAGTGCGTGGCATCTCATTCATCATGTGAGACCGACACACTATTTGATACTATCTGTAACCGTGTGTGGCATCTCATTCATAACGTGAGGCCGACACACTACTATTTGATACTGTCTGTAACCGTGTGTGGCATCTCATTCATAACGTGAGGCCGACACACTATATGATACTGTCTGTAACAGTGCGTGGCATCTCATTCATAATGTGAGACCGACACCATATATGATACTGTCTGTAACTGTGTGCGGCATCTCATTCATAATGTGAGACAGACACACTATATGAAACTGTCTGTAACAGTGTGTGCCATCTCATTCATAATGTGAGACCGACACACTATATGATACTGTCTGTAACTGTGTGTGGCATCTCATTCATAACGTGAGGCCGACACACTATTTGATACTGTCTGTAACAGTGTGTGGCATCTCATTCATAACGTGAGGCCGACACACTATATGATACTGTCTGTAACCGTGTGTGGCATCTCATTCATAACGTGAGGCCGACACACTATTTGATACTGTCCGTAACCGTGTGTGGCATCTCATTCATAACGTGAGGCCGACATACTATTTGATACTGTCTGTAACCGTGTGTTGCATCTCATTCATAATGTGAGACCGACACACTATATGATACTGTCTGTAACCGTGTGTGGCATCTCATTCATAACGTGAGGCCGACACACTATTTGATACGCTGCATATGTATGTATGAGTATGCTCCTACTGATCTAGGAAGAGTATGCCCTTGATGTGATTCACTAGATAAATGCAGAATTTTATCACTCAAGGCAGAACAAAGGCAATGAATAATTTTTTAATCACCTCATTTTTACATCCTTCCTCATATTTCTCTCTTAAGTTTTTAAGAAAGAAAGTAATATATTCAGATTCGATTATGTTGTCGTACGTTTCAAACAGATAAAACCGTTTTCAAATTAAGTGATGGAGCCCGTGTGTTAACACCTTTGTGTCGTTCACCGTTCCAGTTCAACGGTAGTAATCAGACCGATTTATTCAAAGTTAAGGAGATTTGAACAGTGGAGTAATAGTTCTAGTAATAGTACTGACATCTGTTTCCAGGAATTGAAAGGCAGGCAGGGAATGCATATATTGTCACAGACGCGAATGAAAATAAATTGAATCAAGAAGTATCGCTATACATTAAGCTTTAGATATGCTTGATGGAATATTATCAAAATAACCAGAACCGTTGCTTAACGCAGTACTTCCCATGATGGTAACAGCATTTCTGACGACTGAACAGTTAATGGCGATTCGATCTAGTGAGTATATGTAAACATCCATGCCTGTTGATTTAGTAATGATATGAAATACTGAGCTGTGCTAGAGGGTGTGTGTTTTAGATCATCTGCGAGGATATGTTTTTCTATGCTCCTATGGTTCTGTTTCGTCATTAGAATGACGTATCTGTTGTGTTAACTGGTCCGTTGGACCGTTAATGAGTCTATTCACATTGGCAGGGCAGATGCCGTCTTTCTGGGTGAAAATGAACCGTTTTGTCAGTAAAATAGATTATCATTCACTGATATATTTTATTCGTTAATGGGGTGTTGGGGTGGTTAAAGCGTTCGTTCGTCACACTGAAGACCCCGGGTTCGATTCCACACACGGGTACATTGTGTGAAGCCCAATTCTGGTGTCCGCCGCCGTGATATTGCTGGAATATTGGTAAAAGCGGCGTAAAACTAAACACACTCACACTTACTTATTCGTTAACCCGAACCCCATTTATCCAGACACGCCACAATCCGGATATTGGTGAGCGAGATGAGTTGAACGCCGTGTTGAACTGTATTCCAATTATAATACAGGGTGTCTGCTTGATTAGGGAGGAAAGCCTGGAGTTATGAAGGTGTCAGTAGTTTGACAGTTTGGTCAAAGCCACGAGTTCGGGCATAGACCTGACAAATCTAAGTACAATACGAAGGGAACTGAGACCCAAGGCACAGCGAAGATCGACATCTAAAACGTCTGGGCTCCTGTGCAACGTCACCATGATTCATTGAGCCAAAATGTTTTTTCACTGGATTGTCTGGTCCAGACTCGATTAGTTACATACCGCCGCCATATAGCTGGGATATTGCTGAGTGTGGCGTTAAACAACAAGCAAACAAACCAAATATTTGTTGTTACTGACCTACAACAACTCATTGAGTAAAGTTGACTAAAGATGAAGGAAGAGAGTAAAACTTCAACGAAAGGAAACGTTGTATGATAAACGACAGATAGTCATTGATACTGAAAAGATGTTAGTTTACTTCTTGGGTCTCGCTTCACATCGCAGCGTATACAACTTTGATACAAGTCTCTTCTATGGTTGACACAAAACAACCTGATACTGTATGTGATTCACTATGCTTACATTAAAATTTTAATGTACACCTTCGTGATTAGGA
This sequence comes from Haliotis rubra, assembly GCF_003918875.1. Taxonomy (NCBI): domain Eukaryota; kingdom Metazoa; phylum Mollusca; class Gastropoda; order Lepetellida; family Haliotidae; genus Haliotis; species Haliotis rubra. The sequence goes on from NW_025767244.1 coordinate 56,619, forward strand.
CTAATTGTAACTGCAGTTTCACACAAGTATCGTGCATGCACTGTGGATGAATGTTTAGCACATTCACGTACTTTGGATACACGTATTGTTTATCTTCATATTCAGTACTAATGCTGACCATACACATAAATTCCGATGTCTAAAATATGTACTGTCATTGTCGCATGCTCTTTGTAACGCTGGATCATATGCTATGTATGTAAACGTTTTATTGAACTTCGATCGGATAAGAGAGGGGTTTTTAATGTTAGATGATCTGGCTGTAATCAAATAGTTTTAACAACAGCAATACAATTGAGATCAGATCAGGTGATTAATTGTTTCTGGGGGTTTTTTTTAAACTAAAGCATCATTAACATAAAATGTGTTCATTATAAATACTTTGGCAATAATCAATAATGAACATACGGGAATATACTCGGGGCTTGGACATGCCTGCGCGAGAGTGGATGAGGAGCTTGGCTGCTGCTGTTGAGTGAGTGAGTTAAGATGTATGGACACATCGGCACTATCACAGTCACACAATATCGAACAACAAGTCATACACTGACAATAAGTACAATCTTAACAAAAATCTGACGACAAAGGACAGTGATGTAAGCAATGGCCAGTGATACCACATATTTAAATTTAAGACTAGCGTGTAACTGTAAAAATATATCACATTTTAGGACAATATATTAAATATAAGGGCTGTAGATAGCCATTAACTGAATGTAGATCACCACATTAGGGACTGCTGTTTACGACGACACGGAGGAAGATGATGATGATGATTTTACTGATGGTGATACACAACCATAACTATCTGTGCCGACCCTCCTAATATATGTTCACTCCATTTAAACCACTAATTGCTGCGGACATTATAACACTCCGGCGAGAGCCTGCTTATTAAGCCTGCAGGGTGTTCAAGGACAGCGGTCAACGCACAGATGGCAAATTTGGCCCTTGTGGTCCATCACGATATCATTTAACTGTATCACAGAAATTACATTGCGGGTCTTATCGACTCTGGTCGCACGGTCAATTACTTCCATGAAAATATGAAATGTTCAATTAATATATGTAGGGGAAATTGAAGATCAAAGGCGACGAGCTCACATGGGTTTAACGCAGGCATGTTATTTTGGACCAAACAATAGGATGTATATTCACCGCACAGAAACAGCTTTCATTAAGATTGTTCAATGTGAAGCAGGAAAATAATTCATTTCATACTTCAATTTTATCTTGTATGGAAATCTGGTATCGATTACACCGTCAGTTCTGTGTGAACGTTATAAATGGTGCCTTGGAATCAATTTTTCATACTGCATGGTAATAAAATAATACACATATATGTGTTTGACTGTTAACATCATTTTGCACAGCACAAGTGAGTGAATACACCGTCGTTGCCGTTGTGAGCCTTGTCACTGGTACTAACCGCTCATATATTTCATGACGGGCACGAGCCTTTTTATCGTCACTGTGTCGACTAAATGGTAAGAAAAGTATTTCTAGGTTTAATAATTCATTCATTTCAGTGAAGATTCGGGCTAGAATAGATCTTCAGCAGCCCATGGTTGCCGTTTAATAGAGGCGACTAACAGGATCAGGTGGTCAGGCTCGCTGACTTGGTTGACACATGTCATCGTATCCAAAACTGCGTGGATTGATGTTCATGATGTTGAGCACTGGATTGTCTGGTCTATGCTCGATTATTTACAGACCGCCGCCATATAACTGAAATATTGCTGAGTGTGGCGTTGAAAATCAAACAAACGAGACGATTTTGTATGGTTAATCAGTAAGGACAATTGTGTGAGTTCTGGGTTTGATCATCGGTCCGTTTGTGCATGGATAAGCTGTAAGGAGAGCAGTGTTAATTCAGAGTTTGATCTTAGACATTATGGTCCATGGTTAAACAATTAGGACAACATTGTTACTCCTGGGTGTGATCGCTGACATCACTTTGCACGGCTAGACAGTACGGAAATGAAAGCGATAATGCCCTTTCGACACCCGTACGAAATCTTTGTTAAAATTAGAGAAGATTGTTCGATTCCAACTATACCTTATGAATCAATATCACATAGTGATGATGACACGTGTTCGCGAAGATGTGAGTGTGTCCTGCCCACTGGTGACACCCATCACAAACAGTTGTTTGCTGAAAACACTGCGGGACGTACTGGACTCAAAATAGCCTTTTACATTGGGCATATTTTTTCACATTTTAAAATGTCCTCCAAATAAATACTATGAAATTATTAAACACTGTAAATTGTGGCTTGGTAATTGGCATTCCATATAAATCAGCATAAGGCTCGCACTTCTGGGGGATGAGTGTCAGGGCGAGCTAAGGGGATAGGCAGCCCTTTGATCTCACCATTATACAATATTCCATAACATCCCATATCGAACCTTATTCCTTTGTAAGTCTCATGGGAAAACACGACTGCAAATTTCCACAACAACAGAGTGACAAGTACACATCATGGTTGTTAAATTTGTGTCCATCTTCATTGCTATAATCATATCGTACACTTACAAACATACTCTTATTCTTGACCACTGCCATTCTTTGTTGTTGGTATGGTAGTAGGTTGATTCCACTCGGAATTCTGGAATTTATGTTTTAATCTGGAGCTCTCAGAGTGGCAAAGTAGAATATAAGGGCATACATCGTATTCATAATGATGTTTGTTTACAGTAACATCCAATCCCCAAACCGCACTTTCATCTACATATGTCACATGCATCGCTGGTCTCTTCATAACTGTACCCACCCGGCTAGTCAAACCCATACACTCGGTTACAAACAATACAATTTGAACCACTTGCATTACTCATAAAAATACATTACGTCATATCAAGAGAACAGCTATTCGTGATCATCCTTTGAAACTGATTTCACTTGGTACAAGGGCGAATTAGCTGTGGACATGGTATGTTCTTTCCCTTTTTTAACGCCACACGTAGCCATATTTCGACTGCACAGCGGCGGTCTGTAAAGATTGAGTCTGGACCAGACAATCCAGTGATTAACATCAAGCCCGACCACCCGACAACCATGAGTTGGTGAAGACCAATTCCAGTCCGGGTGTTCACGGGTTGATCATATGAACAGTCATGACACCAGGTGTTCCTGTCCTGTCCCACCGGTTAACTTTGCGTTCACCAATCACGTTCAAATTGTCATATAAGCAGGCATTCGACAAATGGGTAAGCAAATATTCCAAATCGCCTGATCTGAACCCGATCGAGCATCTACGAGACGAACTTGATCGACGCGTGCGTAAACGTCACCATCGTCCTCAGACACTTGTATAACTTACCAACCCGTTGCATGAGGAATGGCAAAGAATTCCTCAAGCAAAACTCCGACGCCTTGTGCAATCCCTTCCAATGCGGTGTCGAGCAGTGACGGTTGCAAGAGGTGGTGTCACCAGGTACTGACCTGAACGCCCCCTTGTGTCCACACATGTGCAGTGAGTGAACTGAATGCTGGCAATGACAACAATACATATGTTCGCCTCTGTGTCGAATTCCATTCATCTATGTTCAAGCTTAATCGACTTCTGTATATTTAAAAACGTTTAATACATTTCCTTATTTTGGGCCTATGCGTTTCTTTTTTGAAGAGTGGTAATTAGCCCCGTCCTGCGACTTTGGTCTGTATACAAACCAAACAATCAAAGTACACTTTGCGGTATTGTTTTCTGTCCTTTAACGTTGTTTGACGGTATATAATCAAACGGTTCAAAGGTTATCCATTATTTAAGGTTACAACAAATGTGCAGACTTTAGGCGAAATGCTGCATCTAACAATAGCACAGGTCTGTCTAGCACTCATTTCCTTCCAAATTACCATTCTTCATCGAATTTACGTTTTGTCATTTCATATTCCACACCAATACTTATATCTAACTTTCTTACAGAACGAACTGAAACACAGTCTCAAGGATTTTATTTTTGCATATTGCCTTTTCTAAATGATTCTTACAATTTTGTCACTTCAAATTCCACCCTAATATTTACATCCACCTCTCTGATAAAACCAACCGTAACACAATCGCACCGCAATAATCAATCAAAGTCAACATCATCCGCCATTGCTGAGCCACTCATGGGAGTTTCGTATTTACAGTTATTGGTGTCATAACCTCAGCTTAGCCGCAGTTGCGTAATTAGATGATTGTAGCAGAAACGTGGACTGTAACATACTTGCTTAATTCCCCTAGAGGGCGTCTGAGAGTGGAAAGAAGGTTACTGTACAGTACTGGCAACCTTGAAGGACGTTGTCTGTCCGTTAAACTTTTGAACTCCGTGTTCTGCAGTTATCGCTGATCGATCACACCATGGAATTCAGCCATTGCGAAAAACGATCAGCATTGTACCCTGGGAAAAATGACCAATAGCTCAACAGACCAGTGTTGGGATGGTTAGCGCATATGTGGTAAAATATACACCGCTCTCAGCTGTGTGTACAGCCGTATCGTGTTCCACGTGGTTTACTAATAAAGTCAGAGTCGGCCCTCTGCTGTATTCAGAAAGTCGGAGAACAAAACAAATGAACATGCTTCATGGTCTGGTAGCAATTTCCTGCACATATTTAACCTTATAATTAGTTCAGATGTTAGACATTGTCTCTGAGAAATTAGGATCAGCTAGATTGATCTACAACGAGAGTCTGCATGCTTTGGTGACAAATATAATATCCTGTATCTGTACGTGTTTATCACCGACATGTCAGAAGGTACTGTTACATATAGTGTATTGATGGCATTTAAATATTCAGCAACTGCTCCGTTCAATGCGATTAAAACCCGATCAAAGTGTATGGATGGGTGGAAACTGTGAAAGGTAGGAAATTAATTAGATGGATCTGAGGTTGTTTGGAACGGTTGTTCAGTTGTAGCCTGGTGTGTAAGTGATAACGGCAAGTGGTATGCTTTGGTCAAACATACGAGCATGGACATCGCCCTAGCAATGATCACCGATGTAATTGAACCAAACTCTGAAACAGGGCAATATTTATGAGTACGGCGACCAAATCAATACATCAGCTGATTTTTAAGTAAACAAATTGAATTGAAAGTGTGTGCTGTTTTGATTTTTAAAAATGTCTAAATTGACACATTGAACAATTGTATATGAACGTTGTAACCAGGATGCTGCTGGTATAGATATATAAGGTTTAAAATGCTTAGTATGGCCACCTTTGAACAAAACAGCGTCGTATGTTAAAATACTCGTTGTTCGTCCACGTATTGCCAAAGGGACATTACCCCATACTAGTAACTCGTTAATCCAGTTATATGCCCCCCCTCCTCCTTGTGCCTCAAACTACAACTACATCTGTTAACGACGACAAATTCACTTACTCCTTTACGCTATCGTTCGAATTGACAGTATTTCTGTGTACGTTACAATCAGATCCGGAAAATAAGGATGTACTGAAATCCCTGAATTATGTAATTTCATGAAAATGTCATATAATCCCTAATACATGTATATTCAGAGATGTCATATATTCCTTAAAATATGTTTCAATGTATCATTAATGTTCATGTTTTATGAATTAATCAAATTCAGTCAATGTAATTCATTGTTCCAATCTCATTGATCTTGAATGAAAATGATAAAAAAAATTATACTGTCTCAGTTCATTTGATCTGCTAAATGCATTCCTGATTTCTAAAAAAAATTGGGGAAATATTCGTATTGAACACCACTAAGTAGTTATCGGTGATGTTGATCTCCAAGTATTATACATCAGCAGTGTTCATATCCAAGTGTCATTCACTAATGATGTTGACCTCAAACCAATATTCGCCAGTCAAGTCGATCTCCAGGTAAGAGTCATCGGTGATTTTGTCTCCAATTAAGAGGTATCCCTGATGTTGTTCTTTAAGTAGTATTCATCGGTGGTGTTGATATGCAAGAAGTATTCATCGATGATGTTGACTTCAAAGTACTATTCATCAATGATGTTGACGTTGACCCCAAGTAGTATTCATCGGTGATACTGACCTCCATGTAGTATTCGTCGGTGATGTTGATCTGCAAGTAGTAGTAATCGGTGACGATTTAGCAGTTCCCGTTCCTACAGTTGACAGACTCAGAGGTAATTCAATAATTATTCCAGGAATTGTGGTTTACACTGACAATGACCCGTGCACTATTGCAATGGAAGATGGTCTACTGAACGGACAACACCAAGGACGCCAGTTTGACCTCTGCCCTTTCCTAGGCATGGAGGAAGTGTTTCTTCTTCACCTGTTGCAATAAAAATAACATTTAATGTTCTGTATATGGTTATATTGACAGGCGTCAAACAGGGTAATGATTATGTTTACATTGGTTCCATTTTTACATTTGCATTTAATCAAGGCGATTTAATCAAGGTGATGTATGAAATAAACTTTAAAGAATGTCCTCAAACATGTTGTCATTAGAGCACTGGTCACTATATTCATTGAATTCCTACTGAATCCCTGAATATGGTAGGGTTTACACAATATCATCGACCAAAACGAAGCTTTCACGAAGTTACTGAAACGTTCAGTGCGTATACAGCTGGGATGGGTTTGCCTATCAAAACCTGACAATCTTCAAACCATAAAACAACGAAGTAACTAATGTGTCAAATATTGATTGAGTGCTCAGGAGAACATTATTGTAGACCAATGTCTGCAACATACGGACACATTGGGAAATACACTGGGCGAAACCAGATTGAATGTATATTTTAAGTAAGATAACAAACATAACATAATCTCAAAGTCAAGTCCGACGAATGATAGCGATGTACGTTAAAAGGAAACCAATGATAACTGTATCAACTCCATATAACTATTCAATTTAGTTCTATTTTATAAAATATACTTTTGTCAGAAGAAAATGAATCGGATTGTTTTTTGATGTACACAGGGATAGTAATTATTATACCGGCTTGAAAGGTTCCAATTGACAACGAAACGTTGAAACAAGTCCAGTTTACTTATTCAATATTACATAGTACTTTTCATACTAGGGATGAAGACATTATACTCGTTAACCCGGACATATGGTTATAAGGAGATTGCCATTGATATGTAGACCAACGGATTAATGGGGTTCTGACGTACTTATATGGACACACAGACTGTATTCAAAGGGTAAACACTCCCTTGGACTAAAATTATTCGCACTATAAAATCGATAAATCTGCCTAAGAGTGATTTTTTTGAAAACGTAATGGTTCATTTGAAATTAGAATATATTTAAAATGCTAATGGCCATACATTTCAAAACAAAAAAATCTTCATTAAATATACAATTGTTAAATTTATACTGGCATTTAAATGTGGTTTTTTATAGACACACACATAATAAAATATTCTGACACAGTCACAGATGGTACAAGGGAAAAAAACAGTCATGTGTCAGGAATATTTTATATTTAGCCTCAAGCTTCCGTACACCTGAGGTTATCTCAAAATGAATCTAATTTACCTGTAATTAGTTATAGTTGCTACAATAAGAGATACCGAAAGCCTATGGGAAATGTCTTTTACTGCGGAACACCCGTAGAAAGGACAGGTCGCTAAGCCTTCCCCTCTGTCCCAGCATGAATGCCAAAGAGGGACGATTCCTCTGTGAAGGAAATATCTAAAACACTTAATGATAGCACGATCAAATTACAAATAAATCCCTCCCTTCTAGCTTTAAAGGTGATCGTTCGCTTCAAAAACAAAGAGTCAGCGTTCAAGCGTATGCCCACATGTCACCAAAGTTCCGTTGCTCAGTAATTGTCTTAATGTCCGAGTCAAAATAGGTCAATTCCTTGAATTATACAGCATATGTCACGTGCGATACCTCCGCGAAGCGCCGCCATTTTGGTCTTCTGCCCCCAGGGGTTTTTGGGTGAGCTATTGAATAAAACCTCCCTTCCTAATGTGGCTAAACAGTATCATGTGCATCATATCAGGGGCACGGCACCTAACTTTCGCTGTCACGGATTCCCTATCGGTCACTAACAACATAATTGCTTCTTGTGAGCAGTCAATAATTGACCCGCGAGCTTTGTACAGCCTTCGCGCTAACTCGGGTGATTACGTTCGCTTTCGGCGCTGCGTCGCACGCTCGGCGGAACAAGGACAGCGTATTTCACTGTTCGTGGTCTCGCGAGACTTGCTCCCGAGATATGGTACAAATTAGCAATCAAATTTCATTAATAAAATGCCTCCTTAGTGGCTAGCGGGCCTAGCTTTAAATCTCGGGATTTGCCAGTTTGTATTTGAATAGTACCATTGCGATTCATGATGTCCTTTCAGTTCATGAAGATTTCTATTGAAATATTTGTCTGGAGTTTTGTCAAGAGGATATCCTCTTTCGTCGAGGAGGAACTTAAACAGACCAAAGGAGTGATTTGCGAAATATACTAACCAATACCCGCAGACAACAATGCCACTCTGGTTGACGGAGCTACAGCAACAGACCTGCATGTTATAATTACTGTCTCCCTGTGCACCACACGTGACTTGGCTGTCGGTGTCTGTCTAACCGTTTGGTTGTTAGGCTACAGTTTGTGATTTTTATACTTTACTAGAAATCAGTGATAGTTTTTCAATGCGCTGTCACTATGAAGTTCTTAAAAGGCATTTAGAAATTGGACGAACATGAATACATGACATGTTTTACGCAAAAACGTCGTATATAGAATAAGGAGAAGTTGTTATCGTGTCATGTCTTCCTGCTGTCGTTATGGTTCGTATTTAACGTTGCGGTTAGCTTTCCTGTGGACAAGGAGTTTTGAAAAGTATTTTGTAACGAAACTAAGATGTGAGTGCATGTATTTGGATTTTTTAATCCAAGTTTAATTTTTGACATGCCAGAAAACCTGAATGAAAGTACAACTTAAATTGTACCAAAAAAATTCAGGATTGCTCGTCTGATCGGGATACAAATTCATGGTTGCAAAGATGTATCGGATGCAAGTCCCGTTCAAAATTTGTCCAGAACGTGTCAAAATAATCTAAAGAACAATGATTAACACGAGGGAGTTGTCTTGACTAATGCCCCTGGTATCTACGTTTCCTATCCTGCTCCTATGTTGACACCTTATTCCACCTAGTGTCTGCACCACTCCTCATAGATGTTCACCAAGCCAAATGAGAAACTATCATTTTGCTTGTAAATCCATGTAAAGCTTCTTGTTTCACCAACCAGCCGATGAGGTGAACGTGAAGTTTAATCTAACGCTCACGATACGTGAACTCCTATAGTGTGAGCACACACACACGCGCACGCGCACGCACGCACGCACGCACACGCACAGGCACGCACGCTCACATGTATTATGGGGTCACTGTATAGTGACTGTATCCAAGGACAAGGTCATTTATGTTTGGAATAAATTTTGTGTGTGTGATTTGATCCTGCTTCACCATATTTACGGTGTTAGCTTACAGAGATAATATATGACACTGACATCCGGTATGGATTCATTAAGCCCCACCGGGTATCGCACCACCCACCTTCAACTCTCCCCGCTCTACCCACCACAGTCATGCAGCAGTGTTATATCATAAGAATGATTTCTGAATTATTTAAATCATATTAATTACTGTTACAGTATTGCCACCATGATATGCTGCACATTGTAACAGTGGCAACGTGGCCTTAAATCATATCGATAGGTTTGTACTCAGCAGTAGTCAAGCTATTTGACGGTGGTCTGTAAATAAACGAGTCTGGGCCAGACAACCCAGTGATTAACATCATGAACATCTATTTTAGTATATTTGCATCAAGTCACCACTGCACCCGATCCTGTTAGGACTTTTACGACAAGCATGGGTTGCTGAAGACGCGTTCATACTCGGATCTTCACGGGTGTATCTGTATTTGCATTCATAGATTTACTTATGTATACTACATGCATAGGTTTTCGAGACAAACAGGAATTCGACACATCAGTTTGAAACTGGGCCGATACCGGGGTTCGCCAAAATGCGAGCGTATCCTACGTGTCACAGAGTCATGCAAAGTCAAGGCAATTGTTCAAAAGTAAATACACGGGAATATATGTGAAAATGTTCTCCACATGTCCCCCAGAAAACGTATTGAAAGCTTACTAAGATCTTGAATGGCTGTACCTCGATCAAACACATTTTGAGCAAGAATCGTATGTCTCTGTTTTGAATTCTCCGTTGAATATATCCAAAAATATCCTGACGAAGAACACCAAGAAGAATGATCTTCACAAAGTGCATCAATTAGCAAGTCAACACTTGATCCACGGTGCTATGCCCAGGGCCCCGATCCACAAAGCGTTCGTAACGATACGACCTGTCGTAACTCTATAGTTTAACATTGGCTTACGAATATCGTAGTGCCACGAATGCTTTGTGGATCGGGACCCAGGACATTATCTGTTTGTAACAAGTGGTAAGAGGCCGATTATTGGATATTCTGGACGGCCTACGACTTCCATTGAGAAAAGATAACTGTTTTAAAATTGAGACCAAGAACCTAAATGTTTTTGTGTTTATAAATATAAAAACAAAAACAAAACATTTCCGAACATTTTTTTGTGGGGCAAACAATTGTTATTTTATTACCTGAAGCGTAATTATTTTTCAGGCATTTTCGAAAATCTCCCCACCATCCTCCCACCTCCTCCCAAACCTCCCAGAATATCAAATCGCGAGTCCCGAACATAGAATACACATTATCCAAATTAAATTTGGACATAATTCTAAAATATTAAATTACATCATTAAACTGCTCTTTCTGTCAATGGTGTTGTAAGCGATCAAAAGATACCGGAAAAACATATTTAGCAATGGTAATAGACTTAAAGAATAGAATCATATTAACAACTACATCACGGTCATTACGTTTTGCTATAAACATATCCTCTGCGGGACAACCTTTCATCATAATAGAATGTGTGAATGAAATAATCTGTTTTAATTGGCCAGTTATCTCCCCTTTCACGCCTCTCCTTGCGTGAGTGGTGACATGTGTTCCTGGATTTGCGTTTCACACGAGACATCAGGTGTGAAGCAAGACAATTGTTTCGTGTAAGCCCGATAGGTTTGCCAAGCTTTATATTTAGATAGTATTGATGGCTGGCCCAACCTTTTTAGCAACAATCATGTGTAAGCCCGGGCTTTTGTTTTTGTAATGGTAGCTAGACCCCTGGACATGTATAGGTAACATGTTGAGGCCATTTGCTTTTTGTTTTACGTGTGTTTGGTATTTTGCTTGATGTTGTTGGGGGCGGTGGGGTGGCCTAGTGGTTAAAGCATTCGCTCGTCAAGCCGAAGACCCGGGTTCGTCTCTCCACATGGCCACAATGCGTGAAGCCCATTCCAGATGTCCCCCGCCGTGATATTTCTGGAATATTGCTAAAAGCGGCTTAAATCCATACTCACTCACTCACTCACTTGCTGTTGAGGACACGGTGTGTTAATATATGCAATAGCCTTTTTTCCATAATCATAAGAAACATCTACAAGAACAGAGTCTAAAGAGCAATACTGACTGTTATTGCGCATGTCATTAAATCACTATAAAGTGATGATGGCGGGTCCTTTGAGTTCATCACCTACAAAGACACGGGAACATGTGTTACAAGTTGAATGTATATATTGGATGTCAGTGATGCGACAAATATAGGAATGTCCTCTATGTGTCAACCATAAAACCTTTTGAAACCTTTAATGACGCCATGCATTTTCACGTCGAAGTTACATATTCACAAAGGAGTCATGCTTTAAGCGAAGTGGGGAAGGCCGCTGGCCATGATCTCATTCTTGTCACTATTTTTATTGTATTTGCATATTTATTTGCTCATTTACGTATTTGTTCGCGCGATTACTTCTCTGATACATTTCGCATAATTCTTCATTCGTTTATCGACGTATCCAGTTGGCTTTATCGTTCTTAGTCATATAATCCTTTCCGTCAGCTTAATTTACCTAACTCTATACCCTTGCTGTTATTTTCGATAGTGAAAGGTTTTTATGCGACAGCAATAAGAACACAGTTTATGAAAATAATGTTTTGATTAATTTCAAATTGCCTGATTGCATCGCATTGTACTGATATATGTTTTTTGGACAGTTATGGTTTGTATGCAGCAGCAATAACAACACAATTTATGAAAATAATGTTTTGATTAATTGTAAATTCCTGATTGCATCGCATTGTACTGAAATCCAGGGTCTCGATATACACAGCGTTCCTAGCACTACGACATCCATAAGCCTATGATAAACTATTGAGTTACGATAAGTCGAAACGTTAAGCATACTTTGTTGATCGCAACCTTTGACACCATTCAGTAGTATTCATGTGTGTGAAGACACTGAACTAACAGTATCGTTAACAATTGTTAGCATAACGATCGGAAACTGAGTTACATGAGTCAATAGCATTCAGGTGTTCTCGATGTTTCGAGCTGACACAGCTTGTACTCGACGAAACCGCGGCCAAGCATTTATATGATTGAAATTGCACCATCTATTGACAGTAAACCATCATGTTATTATTCAGTGTACACTATTTGAGAGTTAGTGAGTATCGCTTTACGCTGCTTTTCGCATTATTCCAACAATATCACCAGGGTTTCCTACATTGTACCCATGTGTGGAATCGAACCCGGGCCTTTGGCGTTAGAAGCGAACGCTTTAAACACTGGGCTTCCCCGCCGCCCCACACTAAATAAGAACAAGCTTGAGTAAATAAGTACTTAATAATGGTAACTGCAAACATGGTTAATTTGGACGTGACAGAGATATGACGTCACTGACGTTGACGCCGTGGTATCTGTACATGGCGCCGTTAATTACACGAAGCGGTCTTAATGCTGAAGCAATTGTAGCTCCGATACTGTAACATAGATCCACTGATCGTCAACCTTGCTTTGTGGAAGGAAGCCCTGGTCATCATTGGCTATTCATAGGCAGTTCTTACGATTAAGGACACACGGATTTGTAGATCCCTGTCTTTCGTAACAACAAAAGGGAGTCGGTTAGATTTTTTAATGTTGCCTGTGTCATTCCAACAATACCTGAAAGGGGAATTGAAGTAAAGACTTTCATATTTTGGAATCAGAATCGCACAGTTGGTGCGTTGAAGTAATATCTTGTGCGCCCTGGTTGGAATTCTTTGTCAGCAACCAATCCTGGCCAGAAATGGCGATAAATGAATCGGGTGGTCAGTCTCGTTCACTTCGTCCATTATCGTCCACTATGATCCGGGCCTCACAATATCAATCACCTGATATTCTGGTCCAGACAATACTATTTACAGACCATTGTCGTGTTGCTTGAAAGTTGGGGAGTGTGTCTTTAACTGATCTCGACAAAGATGAGTTGTCGGTATTGTTCAAAGTGGTGGATTCTAATTGAGCCTTAAAGTTACATCTTCTTGAACGACATATTGTCCTAAACATCAGTACAGCTTGGTTTGTTTGTTTGTTTGTTTGTTAACGCCACACTCCAGCTATATGGCATATAATTGAGTATTGGCCAAACAATCCAGTGATCAACAGCTTTAGCATCGACCTACGCAGTTGGGATGAGATAAGATGAGATGAGATGAGGTAATAAGATATAACTTTATCACCCAGGAGGAAATTATTTTTGTATCAAAAACGGCCTCAAAATGAATCTATACAAAATTCACAAAAATATACACAATAATTACATGCACAAAATGAATGCTGATGATTCCATACAATTAACTACATAGGTAAAAATGCTGAGTTAGTAGTTATCGCATGCATGATGACTATTCAAAAACATTTGTTGCATTAATAACACAAATACTGGATGGTATGAAGGACTGTCGAGCTGTGTTTGTTTTAAGGGAAGGTAATCGAAAGCTGCATCCAGATGGAAGTAGTTCAAAATGGTGAGAAAAACTATGGAAACTAAAATATGCCTGTTCTAATTCTGATCCGGATCTTCAAGGGTAAATTACATCATGTGACACAGTTGGTGAGGTGAGGTGAAATTGGGTTTAACGTCGTGCTTGAGAATATTTCGCTCATATGACGACGTGCATGCGTGTGTATGTGTATGTGCGGCTGCTTGTACTAGCCCAGACTGAAGCTGGTTTTAAATTGCTAGCTAGCCAAATGAGATATCATGCCGCAGTGAAGCATGAATACCCCACTCAGACACATTATACTGACTCCGAACCGACCAGTCCTTGTTATACCCATTAATGCCGAGCGCCAAGCAGGGACCAACAAGTACCATATTTTAACGTCTTTTGGTATGACGCGGTCGGGGATCGAACCCGAGACCTTCCGCTCTCCGGGCGGACGCTCCAACCACTACACCAAGGAGGCGGTCCACACTTGGTGAGCGGGCATGGTTGTTCTATGGTGGAGCCAAGGTCGTTGGTAAAAGAGGCGATTTAGTAAGAAGGGTTCAATATTACATTATTATTTAGGTCAATATTACATTAGTATCACGTGGGGGGACATCACATATCGAGCGAAGGTTTCAACCATTAGTACCCATTCAGCAGCATCAGTACCCTATCAACTCGTATAAATATCATCGCGCCACACCAACACGCTGGGCATGTCTATCGTAGCAGGTGTCACTAACCTTATTCAAACTATCCCGTAAAACAAATACATGTAATGTATTCGACTAAACTATATACTGTGTCCAGAGATTTGCTCCTTACAACCAACAGACAAGCCAATAATATGACCACACGAGCATCTGTTTCATGTACAACACAAACACGACAGTCACAGGTAAAACGGATTCGTGGGGCGGTTGGGTAGCCTAGTGGTTAAAGGGTTCGCTCGTAATGCCGATGATCCGGGTTCGATTCCCCACATGGGTACACTGTATGAAACCCATTTCTGGTGCCATCCGTCCGTGATACTGCTGCGATATTACTAAAACTAAACTCACTCACTAAAACAGATTCGTACAAGAGGGCCCTTGTCTTACCGCTCCTCTTATGATGTTGGACCGCTTTCCTAGTTTCTTCTGTTAATTTGTTGATCACTGGATTGTCTGGTCCAGACTTGATTTATTTCCAGACTGCAGCCATATAGCTGGAATATTGCTGAATGCGGCGTAAAACTAAACTCTCACTCAACTCTTCTAGGGGTCGGTTTAACACCACCATTAAAAGATATTATATAAGCGGAGGTTCCCGGTAATATATTTTACTCCACACAAATGTGCAAATGTGCAAATACACAATGTGACAATGAGCGAGTTCAGTGGCAACATCTATGGCGAACGCAGTGCACTTTAATCGACAAAAAGAGTTGTTTAACAGATGCCCCTATAATTTAATGGAACACAAGGCCCGATATTCACGAACTGGCAACATTAGACAGATACGTGTGTGCCGTGAAGAACTGCTCTTCTCTGGAGTAGGCAATCGTAAACAGAAACAAAGAAAAACATTTAACGAAAGGTTGTAATTCAAGGGTTTTTGTTGATATGTTTAAACAAAACGTGGCTCCTTTAAACAAAAAGTGGTTTGTTCAGAAAAAAGATACTTGCCAGGATTGAAATGTCTTGAACTATGGTTCTCGTGCTATTATGCTGAACCAGTTTTACGACAAATGCATTTCGTTTGATTAATGTTAATAAAAGATACCTGCTTTAAACCTCATTATTTATTGTGAACATAATATCTCCCCATTGAGGGGATTCCAGGGAAAAATAGGTTCCTGGTATCCATTGTCTTTGGTGGGGAGGTGAAAATGGTATATCTCATGGTGATGTTTGAACTATATAATGGTGTGCGTGCGTGTGTGTGTGCATACGTAGTAACCGAAAATCCGACTTTCCGGTCTCCAGACAGACGCATCTTTCACTAAGCGGTTACTCTGTGACCAGGACCTGGTTGTATCAAACTTTAATAATACATTGAGGTGCCATTAAACGTTCATTAACTAATGTATCATTAAATTCTGTTGTACTAAGGTTTTAATGACGTCGTGTTGTCATTAGCGCGTCATTAACTAATGAAGGTTCTGGGGTATCATTAGAGCGTCATTAACTTCCTAGAAGTTAACGTTGCGCCAGAATTTCGTTTGTGCAGCACTGGATCTACCTACAGGTATAAAATTACAGAGAAATGTAAAATATTAAATTGCCTATCCCATAGTGTAAACTCAAGTGCAAATACTTAGTTTCAAAAATAGGCACTGCTATATGTTATCCCGAATTTTGTTATGAGTTAAAATCAGTAAATGTCTCCGCTTTTTATCGTACACTGATAAAAGTACTGTGCTACTATATTTTCAATTTGGCATCTTTACGGAAAGTGTGAACGAACAAAATACTGTCTGATACCTGAACGACATAAGTATATATTACATTAGTTTGTGTGCTTATGTATAACGTTATACATCCAATGTTAAAATGACTCGCAATATTAGTTGAAAATGGATTTTCCTTATATGACGTCAATGACTGTAAAAAGGTCGATGTACGCTTATAAAGATAAGGGGGCATCACTCCGCTATGCTTAACAATTAGTCATTGTAACTCAGATCACTTGGAGAGAATTTGCTGTGGATAAGGACAAAATATTTTCGTGATGTTTTGTTCACGGAATTATCGAAAACAATAATAGCCAAAACATTTGAGACAAACGCGCACCTGGCCATTGTTTTGTCTATAAATCAACATAAACAAATTCAATGAACAAGACAATTCCTTTAAAAATGAGTGCATATACATTTCATGAAATAAATAAATGTCAGTTTTACTTAGGTTTAAAATACTAAATGTTGATAATGAAATTAGTTTCATGAAAACAGTGTAATTGTGTTTACACTTATTCAACCAACTTTCACCTCAAAGAAATTGCCAAATATGTACAACAATGTTGAAATGTGACATCACTACCGATGACAGATTTCTCATGAAATGGCAGCTTCGTGGATATGCGTGCCCACGATTTAGCGAGGGAACCTTTGTCCATAAATGTATGATGTAAGTAATCGGAAACATTCTGACTATCTGCGTATGGTTATTTGTTTTTATTGTTTTCATTGAAAAAGCCAGAAATGCCGATAATTGCCTATGTCGTTCTCCATGATTTTGCGTCTGGCTGCACAGAACTTTCGTATGAATATGTCAAATTACTGTATTGTAGCTGTTTTTAATTTTGTAGTTCTTGCTACGATACTCTTTCCGTGCATATTCTAAAACTTTTGAGCTTATGCATGCTACGAACATACGAAATGATGTCTAAAAATTTGAGAAAATGCTGCACCCCAGATAGCTTTCGGACGGCCTTAGCGAAACTTGATTTTGTAAACAGTATCCAATATGGCGGAAAGCTCACTTCGGCGATCGTGTTCGTGTATTTTCCAAAACATCCCAACCGATTCTAGGTTTATCGGCGACGTTTCAGAATTATTGAGATGTGTTTCTTCACAGCAGTCGAAATGTTTGTTTTTGTGCCGAGGTTTAGCCGTAAAGATGCCATTTTGACAGAGGATCGTAACGTGTTTACGTCGCGGAATTGTGGGAAATATTTAGGGGAATCCCCGAATTTAATTAGATAATGCTACTCTAATAAGTGTTTGATACAACCTTTTTTAATGATGCCATTAACTAATGATGCATAAAGGATTTAATGTATTTATATGTATCATTTGGGGTTTAATGTTGACATTAGTTAATAAAGCAATGATACAACCGGATCCTGGCTTTCAGTGGTTGAGTGAGTTGAGGTTTACGCCGCTTTTAGCAATATTCCAACAACGTCACGCCGGGGAACACCAGAAATGGGCTTCACACATTGTACCCATGTGGGGAGTGGAACCCGGGTCTTCGGCGTAACGAGCGAACGTTTAACCACAAGGCTACCTCACACACTCCTCGGCTTTGAGGGATTGTGAACGACTGTGAAGGATTAGCTGGTCCGGGGGCAAAACAGCATAAACTCACTTACACAAAATTTTATTAAACTTCCTTAGGGAATTACAGAAAATAATATAATGAACTACATTATTGTAGAATCCGATATATTTAGTTTAATAAACGTATAACTAAGTAGGACTTTAAAATCACACAGAGGGTTCTATAATTTTCTAATTACATCAGCTAAGGTCTATTTATTATATGAAAGATTTTTAAAAACATACATATTGGCTACATGTTACATTGACATGTAACATACTGTCAGATCCGTAATCAAGCGGATTAATATTAATATTACATGTTTCATTTGTGATTCAAATTGATACTGAGAAGTGAAGAAGTTATTATTCGCACAATACACACATGTACATGGTTTCGAGGACGTGTTAACTATCCCTTTACCAGGTATTGCAATCACATTTACACGTAACACGTGTTGATATAAAAACGTATGAAATGCACAAAGGTGTACAAGAATATGTTAAATATCTCTTTACTGGATTATGCAGAGTGTGATGTTCAATAGCCATTAAATAGCACATTGCTAAAATATCAAACGCACTGTTCACTGTACCATAGTGAGTTATGGGGGCGCTGTGGGCAGTAAATATATTCGTTTAAGCAAAACAAAGGATTTAGAATTGGTAACAGAAACTTTATCACCATCTTTCTGTTTGCAAAACCAACCAAACGCATTGTACGATTTAAGCAATACCTACTTTATGTTTTATATTATGAATCGTTTGCGGAAACGGCTTCTTGAAACCCAGTGGACAACGGACTGATAGTCGGAGCCCTCTTTCGACATGATTCAAGTTACAGGTTAGCGATATGTTTATTTCCTAAATGATGATGTAGTGATGTTTACTAGGTTATGTTCAACAATGAACAATGTTGAATTCATTCTCCATGCTGTTTTCCATGTTGTTTTACATAACCACGCACCCTGTGATGTAAATAAATCAATGTAAGTCAAGACACAATTTAGTTTGGTTGTTGTTTAACGCCGCAATCAGCAATATTACAGCTATATGGTGGGGGTCTGTAAATAATCGAGTATGGACCAGACCATCCAGTGATCAACATGAAGAGCATCAATCTACACAAGTGTGATACGATATGTGTCAACTAAGTCAGCGAGCCTGACCACCCGATCCCGATAGTCGCCTCTTACGACAAGCATGGGTTACTGAAGACAAGTTCTAACCCAGATCTTCACGGGGGAGACAAGTATGGGTTACTGAAGACAAGTTCTAACCCAGATCTTCACGGGGGAGACAAGTATGGGTTACTGAAGACAAGTTCTAACCCAGACGTTCACGGGGGAGACAAGTATGGGTTACCGAAGACAAGTTCTAACCCAGATCTTCACGGGGGAGACAAGCATGGGTTACTGAAGACCAGTTCTAACCCAGATCTTCACGGGGGAGACAAGTATGGGTTACTGAAGACCAGTTCTAACCCAGATCTTCACGGGGAGACAAGTATGGGTTACTGAAGACCAGTTCTAACCCAGATCTTCACGGGGAGACAAGTATGGGTTACTGAAGACCAGTTCTAACCCAGATCTTCACGGGGGAGACAAGTATGGGTTACTGAAGACCAGTTCTAACCCAGATCTTCACGGGGGAGACAAGTATGGGTTACTGAAGACCAGTTCTAACCCAGATCTTCACGGGGGAGACAAGTATGGGTTACTGAAGACCAGTTCTAACCCAGATCTTCACGGGTCCATTGGAACAATGTACTCAATGTTATCAAAGTGCTGACTTTATCAGGATACAGAACGTCAGTGTAAAATAATACCCCGTAATAGCCATGAAATTAGAAGGGTCGGTCGGGCGATGAGAAGTACAGAAAATAAAAGTGCTGCCATTATACTGGAATATACGTATTTACAGATGGACGCCACACAACAGTTCTCCTGCAATGCGACCCTGTTCAAGTAAAACTATAACGTCAGTGCATGGACTTACATGAAGTCACACCGGCATTAATGGGAAAGCAGGATAATGTCTGTGAAGAAAAGGGCGGTATGTAATACTGCTATTGAAAAATGTCAGATTTGTACTAGTCCACTGGCGATCAAGTAAAAATTTACCATCCGGGACTGTGACAAATTACTAAAATAACATATCACAACTCTTTTGAGAATTCATTTATGATTCCAATCGATTACCTTCGCCCGTTCATTCTGTCTTACACCTTCGAATTCCCGTGCAAAAAGACAAACATGTGAAGTCTTTTGTTCAGATATACCATGTGTTCGTTTCGTCATTAAAGTCAGTGACAAACAGATACAGTTCCAATTTGAAGTATATGCCTGTTGCCAGTGTGCGCAAGACCGTTAGAATTGGTCTTCACGGTACGCTTGTCGTAAGAGGCGGCTAAAGGGATCGGGTGGTCAGGCTCGTTAACTTGGTTGAGTCATGTCATCGTATCCCAATTGCGTAGATGGATGCTGCCGATGTTGATCACTGGATTGTCTGGTCCAGACTCGATTATTTACAGGTCGCCGTCATATAGCTGGAATATTGCTAAACTTCAAACTAAGTGCGGCGTTAAACAAGAAACAAAACCAATCAGAAAACTAATACCAAAGATGCTGGTGTGCCTGTATCCTGTAACTTGTGGGACAGAACATTTCCTTACTGTGAAGAAATGCCCTCCAAACAGAACTCACGTCATGATCATTCTGATAATGCTTGCAGGACAGTTCTTTCTTCGGGCGGTGCCAAATCTGATGAATACATATGACGTTCAAACAGTTCAGAGCCACAGGCATGCATCGCAGCCAAGGAGACAATAGACTTTGTCCTGATTGAGTGATTTGTCCAAGACGTTTTAGATCAGCATATTATTGGTCGTTACTTACACTCGGGAGGTAGACCACTTGTTGGATTCCGTTGGGATCCCAGAAAAAAGAGGCAATCTCCTTACAACTGAAGAACAAACTTAGATATCGCCGTCGGAGACGATGTCGTTTAAACTGCGACTGAAAGTGGCGTGAACATGTGTGGTTAGAAATCACAAAGCAACATCAGTTGGGTCTGTTTCAATACCACATACATTCTGACCTGGACCGCATGTGAGTCACAGCAAATTTGCTGAATTGCATTTGTTGCCAACTTCTTGATGCATTCTTTATGTTATTTGTTATGGACGTTGGCCATCACTGACCATGTATCTTTATTAACATTTAGTGGTGGCAGTTGATGGTCTTTCTGATCTCAGTTAGTCTTCAGATGATGAGTGTTCTTCAGCCTCTCTCCACGACTCAGGATCAGAGAAAGGAGCATCTTCAACACCTGAGATGGACACCATGCTCTCATGGGTGGCCGCTGGAGATGTAGGGGATACTTGGTGACAGCGCCTTGGTCAGTAATGTCCATTCTCGTGGACAGAAAATGTCTAGTCACGTCAATATGAGTAGAAACATGCTGTCTGGTTGGGTATTTGGTTTAAATGGAGTCAGTTAAACATGGAAATTATTGTACTCAGTACATTCCAACTATGAAGGGTGCACTTATACACCACTGGGAATCAGAACGTTCCAACTGCCGCTAATATTACTGCACCCTTTCCACAAAGCATCATTGGTTTTTTTGTGAAAGATGGAATACTTTTTTCGACTAATTTAAGTAATAAGACTGAATGAGTTCAGTTTAGACCGCTTTTAGCAATATTCCAGCACTATTACGGCGGGGGAGACCCTCGCACATTATACCCGGGTCTTCGGCGTGAAGAACGAACGCTGTAACCACTAGGCTGCCTCACCTCCCCTATTCTAAGGATGACATTATACGATAAAGAGGGTATCGCGAGAGGATATTTTTGGGATAAGTATGCTGTTTGCTGGAATAAACACGATATAGCCATATATACCTAGCTAAGTTCAATGTTTATGCCCAACACAGAATGTTTCCCATCCCAAAATACACTCGCGTATTGAAATCTTTTGTCCCATGTTCCAGTCAAGGATATTTTTAAGTTTCTGATTCTGTGTACTTCCCGTGATTATTCCTTGTCGGAACTCATGCTCTTCAGTATCCGAGGCTTGTCGACATTCAGGAGGATCGGACATCCCTGGACGAGACTCGAATAGATCAGTTACTGCGAATGCGACAACGTGGACTGACAGACAGACCGTCACACACAGAGGCAAACGACGTGGCTCTGGAGTTTGTGACACACGCAAAGGACCTGACCTTGTAGAGAGACTGTTACAGACACTGGCGGTGTGGCCTTGTGGAGAGACTGTTACAGACACTGGCGGTGTGGCCTTGTACAGAGACTGTTACAGACACTGGCGGTGAGGCCTTGTACAGAGACTGTTACAGACACTGGCGGTGTGGCCTTGTGGAGAGACTGTTACAGACACTGGCGGTGTGGCCTTTTACAGAGACTGTTACAGACACTGGCGGTGAGGCCTTGTACAGAGACTGTTACAGACACTGGCGGTGTGGCCTTGTGGAGAGACTGTTACAGACACTGGCGGTGTGGCCTTTTACAGAGACTGTTACAGACACTGGCGGTGTGGCCTTTTACAGAGACTGTTACAGACACTGGCGGTGTGGCCTTGTGGAGAGACTGTTACAGACACTGGCTGTGTGGCCTTGTGGAGAGACTGTTACAGACACTGGCTGTGTGGCCTTGTGGAGAGACTGTTACAGACACTGGCGGTGTGGCCTTTTACAGAGACTGTTACAGACACTGGCGGAGTGGCCTTGTAATTTTAGAATATTTGCATTCAGAGGAAAATAACTTTAGAACGTTATGCATCCAGACAAAGATCAACACATATAAAATGATGAAATATCCAGAATATTCCGGAAAGGTCAAGGTTCAACGGGTTGTTTTGCTCCGAACTAGGACGTATATATAACATCATTACACATGCTCTGTTGATCTAGTTACTTCTGTTTGGAAACCAAAATATTTTGCACCACTGTCTATGTATACCCGTTTTTTCCTCTTGGGTTGTAAATGCATTAAAAGGTCATTTTCAGTTACCAGGAAAAACACTGCACACATACATAACCCACCATAACATATACCACAAAAACAACTTAAGAGTAGCCTAATCTTTCCTTTTACATAGATATTCTATCAGGACGTGAGGGAATCGTGTTGTTCTTAACTACTTTTGAATGGCATAATCTACGTACGACTCTGCTGTACCTACTTGTAACGTTCCATCATCGCCAATGGTTAATTAGGTATCTTTCAGAAGACATCGCTGTAATTAATGGTCAAAGCATATTTGTAACTTCATACACTGAACATTATATATTCATCACATCGTGTCATATCATTTTGTTTAGTATTAAGTTCGTTTGTGTCCATTTCAAGGCCGTATTTACATACAATTTTCATACCGTTAATTCCAATTTTCTTGAAAGTGGTACCTTAAAGATTTGTTATCTCATAATAGCTGGCGCTGATTATACACACTGTCCTATTTATCCTAAACGTATATACATTATGTTTTACATGTTTTCATCTTTCAATGCACAGCATGCCGTTGGTAAAAATGTCCGATATAAACTGTGACAATAGCTTCGAAAATGACATGTTCACAAAATCATTAAATTATCTGACAACAGCTTGTGCTTATTAACGAGGGTTGATATAACTGTGCTGTAGTGTTGACAGCGTATTGCGACATTCAATCTCTCACATGATGACTTCACCCACGCCTGGCTGCTCGGGGATTGGATTGAGTTTATGATATTTGGAATGACACTCACAAAGTGAAAACAATGATCGATATGATACAACCTAGGTAATCGAAGATGGGCTCATTTGACATGTTCATTTAAAATCTCGACTAAAGTTACATCCGACAACAATGCCATGTCATACACGTGTCATACATTATATGTCGACACTAATTTACTTTGGGCTTCACTGGATAAACTTGTTCTTATCAATTATAGCCATTACAAGTTTCGTCCTATCAACAGTTGGCATTATAATGACATGCTGTTCCGTATGCTACTTCTCAAAGCAGAATTCGTCATTTTTTTATTTTTACAGTTTAACGATATACACAATTTGTTTTAATTTTAGTTCATTAGTAATATTTAGTTGTATGTGCGAGTTGTGCTAACGAAAGATCATACACTTATGAAAACATTGGCTTTTGAGTGAACATTCCTGAAACACGCTGAATGATTTGTATACGAAGAACTGTAAATATTTAATAATAATTTACAGGTACTACTGGGTGACACTAACGCTTAGTCTCCGAATATATATAACTTCGATTGTAACAAATAAACCCATTTAAATTGAAAGGGAGCCCCAGGGAGACCAGAGATTCAGAATCTGGAGAAATCTAGACTTGCTTCATTTGGGGCTTTAGCACTGCATGGAGGGCTGGCTGGGTTCAGGGACTGTGACACAGACTAGGTGACACTTGACGTTAATGTCCACTGTTTGATCTCAATCGCTGCCGACGTTTGAAACTGAACATCTGAGTTTCATACATTGTTTCATGTTGTAAATGTTTTAACATGACTATGTAGTTAAACGTCAGTGTTACGGCATACTATGTTTATAACAAATACGCTTGTACCGAACTGACGGATACAGCGAACAGTTTTGTTAGTCACGGGCACTTGCTACATATAACCTACTGCACTTTGAAACGAACTTAACTTATTGGTCTCTATCAGTTTGTTACAGTCGTAGTTTACTGTAATTATTTACTCCCCCAAAACCTTGTGAGTGGCGAGGGCTACCGTTGTAGCAAAACATGCTCACAATTATCGCACACACCGGGTGTCAACACAATATTCGGTGATTCATTGCAGTCTGTGCTTCACGAAGTTACGCCCACTTATTATCCTGAGACTATATTCAAATATGAAAATGCCACGACACATTCCATTCGGTGCATCACCCAATTGTTACCTTGAAAGTATTTTCAAATATGACAATACAACCACACGCTAAAGTGTGCATGCTGAAAGGTCTTGAACTAGTTAAAGTAAACTGAAAGGTCTACGTTATCTCAAACACCCTCGCTTCAGAGAGATCGGCTTTATTGGTAATAGGTAGACATGTAGGACGAGAATGCGGCAAGTACTGATCTAGATATTAGACTGATGTGATATCATGAGCTTTATACGTTGCAGACCGATGCAGAATTGAAAACAGACCAACTGTATATCGCTTGTCTACCCAACTGTCTTCAAAGTAGGTCATTACAACTGCTCTCAGGCTACAAAACCCATTGGTTATACGTAGGAAAGGAGAACAAATATCGACATAGTTTAATGTGATTTGACTCATACATAGCAGGATAAATAGACTAGGATTTGTGTCTGCATATTAAACGGTTACGCAGACAACTTCACCCTTCCTACTCGGAGCACGTTTCTTGTGAAGACTCTGATGACATTTTTTTAGATGCGGAGTCAAGCAAAATAGACAAAGTGGTTTTCTAATAACACAAGCACGCCGTTTTTTTAGCCAATTGTCTTTCTAAAATTTCTATCACGTTTTCGCAGCGTAATCCGTTTTTTCCTCGCAAACCTCGAACGGGTTTTCAACTATCGATAAAATTACCAAAAAAATCTGCTCAACTCTCACAATTTTTTACCTAACTTGCGCACGGTGCTTGCTGAGGGAAATTGAATTTTTCGCCTCGATCGAGTCGCGATTTGCTGGTGCCAATTTGAGTTAGCTCCCCTGTCCGCTTTTTAACGTCCCTATCCAAAGTTGCCTAATAGGGAGGTGGCTGATTTCGCCCTTTCGCTGTCAGAGAAGATACGAGAAACACCGATAGAGCGCGAGACCTGAAGCCCCAAGGGAGGCAATGGCGCGATCTCATTTCAAGGCTCGCAATCATGGTGGCAAAGTCAGTTGGACTCACAGAAGAGCCAAACGAAGGTGTTTAATTAGTCAACACAAGACGGCATTCCTAGCTCAATGTTCTATAACTAAGCCCAGCCTTCCAAACGCTCAACCGAACGGTGGATGCATTGTCAGGCTGAAGGATACTGGCTGTTTAAACAGTGTGTTATTGATCGTGCAATGCCGACGCTGCCACTTCGTTTGCGAGTCTCCTACGGGCACACGGAAGGCGTGCAATCACTCGGGAAACATCGTGTCATTGACAGGCTGTACTGACCAGTTCGTTCGGAATGCAGACAATTGGTTCGTTATTGACATCGATTTGATAGGTGTCATAAATGTTGGCAGTGATGACAAGGTAACACTGTCATATATAACGTTGTATGGAGGCGTTACAACTGCAATGAATGGAGACTCATTATTACAATTTAAACACTGGAAACACCTTGACAATTACAGTAAAATCTTAACGGTCGTTTATATTCACAGTAACTTGTGGTATTTCTCATATCTTGCCCGGGTGCGAAATACGCATTACGTCAGAATGCACACGTTAATCTCCAAATCATCATCATCATCACCATACCTGGAATATCTGATCAGTTGGGGATGTTTCCGTCATATGAGATTTCTAATACACTAATGGAGACAAATATTCAAACTTGTTAGAAATATATACACGACTGCCAGTGTGATGTCAATAATATGCATTCGAACACAGTGAACGAAATGTGAATTCACATGTATAATGATAGAACTATTAAACTTTATATTTACAAGAACAATAATTCCAGGTACACACATTCTCATCTCAGCCTGATGATAGAGGAGATACAAAGTGGGGCTAGATATATACCTGCGGCATAGAAGCTATTTGATCTTGGAGCACCTATCTAGCCAGTGGATTGACAGACGTTCCTAGAGAGTGAGTGAGTGAGTGAGTATGGTTTTCGCCGCTTTTAGCAATATTCCAGAAATATCACGGCGGGCTTCACCCATGTGGGGAATCGAACCCGGGTGTTCGGCGTTACGAGCGAACGCTTTAACCACTAGGCTACCCCACTGCAGCCTACAGACATTTCTGGCAAGTGCACTCATGTCAACTGCAGATTACCCATGTCGTCCATGACAGCGCCCACCAGTCATGCAGACATGTCGCATAAAGAATGTGTCATCAGGAATACAATAACCACCATCAGCAGTGAATGTCAAATCTGAAGTCGCATGTTCCCAGTTGTCAAAGATTAATATTTAATAGCTACCTTAATAAATAATAGGATTTACCTTACAACTAAAAGTCCCTAAATATGAATAATATATCTACTAATTAACCCATGTTTACGCCAATCTGACCAGTTATAAGAACGCCTTTCAAGTTCGCAAACAGAGGACAGAAAAGTGTCATGGAGCGGTTGCCAATGCGCAAAGATACTTCGGATCACGTCTCACCGATTTCAGGTCCGTATGGACCTCTGATTGTTGTTGTGCCAATGAATTATGTCTGTGATCGCTCCGGGCTGTCCAGTCTCTGCCTCATCGATGATACTCCGGTCCTAACCAGCAGTAAAACTGACTCTTCTCGTGGGAGGCGAAATTCACAGAGCAATCACAACTCTCCTTACTGTGAGGAAGAAAAGTCTCGTTTAAGGTCAGGTCTCGCGAGAATTAGAAGTAATGAGACACTGTCAAGAAAACTTTCAAACTGTATATGTTATGACTGTCGCCCACTCTAGTTTGTATATTTGAGAACAATTTATGATATAAGTTAATCATATCAATTTAGTGTGTTAAGTATTGGACTTGTCTTCTCTCGAGCCGGAGGAAAACCGAGTTCTAAGGATAGACAACTTCTTTATTGCAATGACTGCGACGTTTCGGTGTAGGTACTAACACCGTTATCAAGCAACTTCTAAAATGCCTCTCAAAGAAGTTCTCTCGAGCCGTTATGTAAATTAAATGTGAAATTAACATCTCTGCCAAAATGGCTGTTTTGTGTGTTAATCCAGTATATTATACTTAAAACGTTCTCAGAAGCCTGATTTTTGTAGAACCAATAGCAACTCATTAGAAGTTCTATGTATGGTGTAAACATCGTGATCAACTCCATCTTTGTATGATGTGAAAGTATTATTGACGTTTAAGAATTCTAATATTTTATTGTGTCAGTTCAATATTTCGGTACAGCTACTGGGAGAGTGTTTCAGTTGTGTAATATTATTGACCCCATGAGAGTGGCACTTAAGTCCGATCACACTCGACGTATATGATGCCGAGAATTGTTTGGGAATCTTGAGGGAAGCAGAGGTACTCTTAACCCCGAGATTCCCATCTTCCGTTGTCTGTGGCCTGTGCCTGGTTGTAATTGAGGAGATTTAATCTATCGCATAATGATGTGTTTTAATTTGGTTTATTTTACTGAAACTGTGATATTTACCACGTACAGGTATTTGGAATGAATAACTTGTTCTGCTCACCGTATGGCTGAAAATAATACAATGTAAACTATTACTCACTCACACAAACACACACGCATATACATTCCTTACAAATCCACAGTACCTTTACAAGGCCAAGAATATCAACTTTTCGCTTTGGAATAACTTTACTCCAAACATCAGAAAACGAATTGAAATAAATTCAGTGAAATGAGTCATATTGAGATGAAAGGAAATCAGCTGTTGAACTGAAGAACAAGGTAAATTTCGTCCTAACAGTATCATTTAAAACGTGAACCCAACGATCCTTACGCGACATGATAAGGATCGGCCCGTTATGCTTCAAACAAATATTGCTTTCTGCTGAACTACCCCCTCGTAAGAGTCTCGGCCGCCACCCTGGAGTCGGGTAGAGAGAGTGAATTGCAGCCTTCATTACTTGACCCAAGGCTTTGTTCAAACTGCACTCTGCCCGCCCCAACGTTAAAGGCTAATGCGTCCGATGCATAGTAGGATAATACATATAACAATTATACACGCGTTGAAAACGTGCTTTGTTGATTGACAGTAGGCGGAATGTCTATTTCAATCACCAGTGACCACGAGGGAAATCGTGGTGATGTCTTTGCCGTTTACATCTCTGGTTTAAAACAAATGTGATCTTTAAATTATTAAAAAGCATATTGTTTGAGCCTTTGGAACTGTTGTTTGTTTGGAGGGGGTACCTGGTTGAGTGTAACGATGAAACTACCTGTGTGTATATATGTGTGTAATCAGAGAATGATGTATTAGATATCGCATGGCAAACAACATGAATTGGTTTTGGTATATTATGTTATATATTGGGAGGTTTTCTGTGATACCTATATATCCATATATACTCATGCCAATAATGGTTGTCACTCCCTTCATTTTTTTTAATTGGAGAGGGGGTCGGGGTGTGAGGTGTGTGTGGGTTGGGGTTGGGAGGGGGGTGACAACCATTATTGGCATGAGTATATATTGTTACATGCAGTCAACCAACTGCACGGTAAAATGGTTGGTATAAGCGCCCTGCCGTCTTGTGTTCGATTCCCAAATGGCACAACGTTTAAAGCTCATCTCTGGTGTCCAACTGCCATGTTACAGCTGGAATATTGCTAAACACTATGTGAACCAATATTTCACTCACACCAAATCTATACACCCATCAGGCCAACCCGGAATGGATTTACAAGCTGTTTTGTCCCAAATAAAATATTGACGTTTCTGAAAGTGAAAAGAAATACGTGATGATCTGCACATATCTGTAACTTACAACGACCTCTATCCTCCACGGTGTAAGGGGAAAAGCGTCCTCTCGAACATCGTCATACAATCTGTGATAAAAATGTTTTTGTTTTTTTTATAAATCTATCAAGGAAAAACAAGACCTAAAACTGCTACATATTGCAATAATTTGTTGTTTTTATTTCACCTTATAATCTTTTATACATTCCATCTGCATGTATAATATTATATATAATATTATACATTGAGTCTGAAGTAAGCTGTTTCGCACAAAAAACTAAGTGAGCTGCCTAAATATGCGTATGAGTTTCAGAAATAATAAACTTCATCTGTGCAAATCTGTATTCAAGGGTGAGTAGGCGCAGCTTTCAATGGCCAGGTAATTCTGCTTCAATCTTCGGAAGAACAAACAATATACAAACACGCGGAACAAACGCCTGCATGTACAGGTGCCTAAATAAAACGAGAAAACTCAATAGTCCAAATCAGTCGTGCGATATTATATATCAACACACACCGGTGTTAAGTCGAGAGCTGAGAGTCGCTAATTCTACATTATTGACTCAGCAGTTGGTATTTTTGCACCGAATTACCACGGACATTCTACAATATTGTTAAAAGGCACGTACTGGATAAAATCTGGAAAGTTCTTCCACAAACTCGCGTGCGTAGTAAGAAAATCCGATTTATTTAAGTCAATTTGTATACAAAATGCATTCTTGTCGGTTTAGACAGCTTAACCGTTCAATCGGATCATTCAGTCGCGTATTACTTGTTAACACTTAGGTACCGCTAGCAGTGACTTGCGGGCACGTTTCGATATTACGCTCAAATAACAACATACCTCGTTTAACGGCGAGCTCACAACTGGTGTTTGATTTGGCATTCGCGTGCCGCAACGGGCACTCGGTATTTATTCCCAGTTCGCTCCAATCTTTAATCTACGTTTACAATTCCATCAGTGCATTGTCTTTTGTTGAACGTTTATTTTATAGGTGTTGAGCTTCAATTTGAAAAGCGCGCTACTTGCAATTAGCATGTTTTTAATAGTTGATCCGAATGGGCTTTTTCAAACTATTGACTTGAGTATTTTATCAGCACCACCCTGGCTGCGAAGTGTAACCGATATGTGTCTAATTGGCGTTAATTTCATTACTTTGACACGAGTCGTGACAAGGGTCAAGTAACACCATGAAGCAAGAGCTTTTTTCACCTTTACGAAATTGACAATAGTGTTTATACACATCTGCCTGTCAACAAGCCCGGGTAGATTTATGGCCGTGCACTTGACAGCGGTGTTGAGTGCAATTGACAAGCTGAGACCGGAGTCCCCGGGTGCAGAAGATCGTTTAAATACTAATTTTCAAACGTGGAATTCGAACGTTATTGAAAGTTTATCGTAGAGGGGTCATTTAAAAGAACACGAGGGAACAAAACAGAACATGTTGTGTTGTTGAGTGTGTTATATTATCATGTTGTGTTGTTGAGTGTGTTATATTATCATGTTGTGTTGTTGTGTGTGTTATATTATCATGTTGTGTTGTTGTGTGTGTTATATTATCATGTTGTGTTGTTGAGTGTGTTATATTATCATGTTGTGTTGTTGAGTGTGTTATATTATCATATTGTGTTGTTGAGTGTGTTATATTATCATGTTGTGTTGTTGAGTGTGTTATATTATCATGTTGTGT
Source organism: Haliotis rubra (assembly GCF_003918875.1). Lineage (NCBI taxonomy): Eukaryota > Metazoa > Mollusca > Gastropoda > Lepetellida > Haliotidae > Haliotis > Haliotis rubra. The sequence continues at coordinate 87,786 of NW_025767244.1, forward strand.
TGTTGTGTGTTATATTATCATGTTGTGTTGTTGAGTGTGTTATATTATCATGTTGTGTTGTTGAGTGTGTTATATTATCATGTTGTGTTGTTGAGTGTGTTATATTATCATGTTGTGTTGTTGTGTGTGCTATATTGTCATGTTGTGTTGTTGTGTGTGTTATATTATCATGTTGTGTTGTTGTTGAGTGTGTTATATTATCATGTTGTGTTGTTGTGTGTGTTATATTATCATGTTGTGTTGTTGAGTGTGTTATATTATCATGTTGTGTTGTTGAGTGTGTTATATTATCATGTTGTGTTGTTGAGTGTGTTATATTATCATGTTGTGTTGTTGAGTGTGTTATATTATCATGTTGTGTTGTTGAGTGTGTTATATTATCATGTTGTGTTGTTGAGTGTGTTATATTATCATGTTGTGTTGTTGAGTGTGTTATATTATCATGTTGTGTTGTTGTGTGTGTTATATTATCATGTTGTGTTGTTGAGTGTGTTATATTATCATGTTGTGTTGTTGAGTGTGTTATATTATCATGTTGTGTTGTTGAGTGTGTTATATTATCATGTGTTGTTGAGTGTGTTATATTATCATGTTGTGTTGTTGAGTGTGTTATATTATCATCTTGTGTTGTTGAGTGTTATATTATCATGTTGTGTTGTTGAGTGTGTTATATTATCATGTTGTGTTGTTGAGTGTGTTATATTATCATGTTGTGTTGTTGAGTGTGTTATATTATCATGCTGTGTTGTTGAGTGTGTTATATTATCATGTTGTGTTGTTGAGTGTGTTATATTATCATGTTGTGTTGTTGAGTGTGTTATATTATCATGTTGTGTTGTTGAGTGTGTTATATTATCATGTTGTGTTGTTGAGTGTGTTATATTATCATGTTGTGTTGTTGAGTGTGTTATATTATCATGTTGTGTTGTTGAGTGTGTTATATTATCATGTTGTGTTGTTGAGTGTGTTATATTATCATGTTGTGTTGTTGTGTATGTTATATTATCATGTTGTGTTGTTGAGTGTGTTATATTATCATGCTGTGTTGTTGAGTGTGTTATATTATCATGTTGTGTTGTTGTGTGTGTTATATTATCATGTTGTGTTGTTGAGTGTGTTATATTATCATGCTGTGTTGTTGAGTGTGTTATATTATCAGTAAGAAATAAATACTACTGAAATGTGCATACACGTTTCATTTGTGAAGTTGGTGAATCAATAACAAAGCATACAACTTTATGGACAACAACTTGTTGTTTATTGCATAGAGCGATATCGGTGAAGATTCTTACACTGTTTTCAAGCTAAGATCAGTAAACAAGGAGTTGTAACTTGTTATGCTTTATACCCGTCTTCTTTATTATATAACATTTCGTTTAATTGTAACACACGGGTTTGCGTGTCAGGATTTTGTCATTTGATTGTAAATACGAGTAACATAATCACAATGTTTGTACAATAAGCGGTACAATATAATATAACAGTAACGGAATGATACAAAGCTACTAATTAGCATCGTAACAGTAACCGACAGCCACCACAGTGATATTGACAGACATATCACTACATGTGATAATATTTACTAATTGTTTTAGTTCATTGTGAAAAATGAATTGCGGTCCTTAAAGAAAATCCTTCACGTGGATGTCTCAGGTCTACACATATGTTTAAGATTGTGATCAACAGTTGTATCTTTTTAGCGCCTCCACGTTGTAAAGACACGGTAATCATTAAAAGGTCGCTTTCTAACTATTTAGCGTTTAGCTGGTTTATAGAAATGTATACTGGGGCAGGGAGTGTGTGTGGGATGGCTTGTGCGGGGGCAGGGTATGTGTTGGTGGGGGTTGTGTGTCAAGTATATATAATTAGGATTTAACTATGTTCAATTATAAATTGTAGGGAAGATGTTTTAGGCGTTGTTAGGACGACGATAACAGCACGTGTTTACACAACAAACGTCTTCAGATAGAACGCGCTAAATATGCAAATAGTCTTAGGTACGACGTATACCCCATTTCACGACTTCACCGGCTAGGGAGAGAGAGCGAGTGTAATTTCAAGCTGCATCTAGCAATATTCCAGCAACATCAGGGCGGGGGACACCAGAAACGGGCTTCACACATTGTACTCCTGTGGGGAATCGAACCCGGGTCTTCGGCGTGACGAGCGAACGCTTTAACCACGAGGCTACCCTACCGCACCTCACCGGTTAGGACTTATTACACATTCCTCAACATATCGTGTGTGTGTTTAGATTCTAATGAATGAGTACAACGAGGAAATCAAGTAAATCTACACAAATACCCTAATAATTAGATCGGAAATCACAACCGTAGTGCATAAATTACTTCAGCAAAAGTAAATAATAATGAATAATAACAACATTGGCTATTGTGATAATGATAACTCAAAATATATCATGATCTTCAGGGTCACAGTTATGATCGTAAAATGATAACTTGCGAGAGCAAGAGTCTTGTAAACATGTAAAACTTACATCAATGATGATGATAATAATCTACACAAGAAACGCGATAATTGTAACATCTAGGATAACAATTACGATTTCAATAATGGTAAGTTGCAGTAACAATAAACATATACGTAATACGAACTTTCACAGTTATTCTAATATACTCATGCCAATAATGGTTGTCATCCCCCTTCTATTTTTTTAATTGAGAGGTGTGTGGGGTGGGGTGTGGGGTTGGGGTGGGGAGGGAGATGACAACCATTATTGGCATGAGTATATCAGCAGTAATAGCATTCACGTTGACCAATTGATTACTTATAATCTATGTTACAGAGCAATTTATAGTAATTATGAAGATCGTAGAAAGAAACATGTCCTTCTGCTTTATGATAATATTACCATTTCTAAAAACAGCAACACTAATAATTACGATGAGTACCGTTATACACTATGTACGTATAAAAGAAGTTTTAGCAATAATAATCTCATTTGTAATGAGAGTCATAATAACAATGATTATTTAGCATTAGCGTAAGTGATAATAACATTCACTAAAACTTTAGTAATCTTGCTATTTACAACATGTATAGTAACGTACATACTGTCAGTAATATAACAGATTCAGCGACGTAAATAAACTGCGGGCAAAACATTGGATTTGAAAAAATAATACACACGTTACTTGGGTGAAAATTGGGCCCGAAACTGTGCCAACTGAAGGTGTAAAATACAACCATAATACCCGTGGCCAACTGAAGGTCTAAAACACAACCATAATACCCGTGGCCAACTGAAGGTGTACAATACAACCATGATACTCGTTGCCAGCTGAAGGTCTAAAACACAAACATAATACCTCGTGGCCAACTGAAGGTCTAAAATACAACCATAACACTCGTGGCCAACTGAAGGTCTAAAACATAACCATAATACCCGTGGCCAACTGAAGGTCTAAAACACAACCATAATACCCGTGGCCAACTGAAGGTCTAAAACACAACCATAATACCCGTGGCCAAATGAAGGTCTAAACACAACCATAACACTCGTGGCCAACTGAAGGTCTAAAACACAACCATAATACGCGTGGCTAACTGAAGATCTAAAACACAACCATAATACCCGTGGCCAACTGAAGGTCTAAAACACAAACATAATACCCGTGGCCAACTGAAGGTCTAAAACACAACCATAATACCCGTGGCCAACTGAAGGTCTAAAACACAAACATAATACCCGTGGCCAACTGAAGGTCTAAAACACAAACATAATACCCGCGGCCAACTGAAGGTCTAAAACACAAACATAATACCCGTGGCCAACTGAAGGTCTAAAACACGACCATAATACCCGTGGCCAACTGAAGGTCTAAAACACAACCATAACACTCGTGGCCAACTGAAGGTTTAAAACACAACCATAATACCCGTGGCCAACTGAAGGTCTAAAACACAAACATAAAACCCGTGGCTAACTGAAGGTCTAAAACACAAAAATAATACCCGTGGCCAACTGAAGGTCTAAAACACAAACATAATACCCGTGGCCAACTGAAGGTCTAAAACACGACCATAATACCCGTGGCCAACTGAAGGTCTAAAACACAAACATAATACCCGTGGCCAACTGAAGGTCTAAAACACAACCATAACACTCGTGGTCAACTGAAGGTGTAAAACACAACCATGTTCCCAGTGGCCAACTGAAGGTCTAAAACACAACCATACCACTCGTGGCCAACTGAAGGTCTAAAACACAACCATAACACCCATGGCCAGCTGAAGGTCTAAAACACAACCATAACACCCGTGGCCAACTGAAGGTGTACAATACAACCATAATACTCGTGGCCAGCTGAAGGTCTCAAACAAAACCATAACACCCGTGGCCAACTGAAGGTGTACAATACAACCATAATACCCGTGGCCAACTGAAGGTGTAAAACACAACCATGATACTCGTGGCCAGCTGAAGGTCTAAAACACAACCATAACACTCGTGGCCAGCTGAAGGTCTAAAACACAACCATGATACTCGTGGCAAGCTGAAGGTGTAAAACACAACCATAACACTCGTGGCCAACTGAAGGTGTACAATACAACCATGATACTCGTGGCCAGCTAAAGGTAAAAAACAAAACCATAACACCCGTGGCCAACTGAAGGTGTACAATACAACCATGATTCTCGTGGCCAGCTGAAGGTGTAAAACACAACCATAACACTCGTGGCCAGCTGAAGGTGTACAAATACAACCATGATACTCGTGGCCAGCTGAACGTGTAAAACAGAACCATAACACTCGTGGTCAACTGAAGGTGTACAATACAACCATGATATTCGTGGCCAGCTGAAGGTCTAAAACACAACTATAACACTCGTGGCCAACTGAAGGTCTAAAACAAAACCATAACACCCGTGGCCAACTGAAGGTGTACAATACAACCATAATACCCGTGGCCAACTGAAGGTGTACAATACAACCATAATACCCGTGGCCAACTGACGGTCTAAAACACAACCATAATACCTCGTGGCCAACTGAAGGTCTAAAACACAACCATAATACCCGTGGCCAACTGAAGGTGTACAATACAACCATAATACCCGTGGCCAACTGAAGGTCTAAAACACAACCATAATACCCGTGGCCAACTGAAGGTCTAAAACTCAACCATAATACCCGTGGCCAACTGAAGGTCTAAAACACAACCATAATACCCGTGGCCAACTGAAGGTGTACAATACAACCATAATACCCGTGGCCAACTGAAGGTTTAAAACACAACCATAATACCCGTGGCCAACTGAAGGTGTACAATGCAACCATAATACCCGTATCGAATTCATCATATCGAATAACTGTTTCTCGTTTGTGTTATTTTAGCCACATATATACTGGGGAGATTTAGCAAGGAGATTTAATTCTAGTAGTTATAGCATTACATTAACGGTATCGGTCTAGTAAAAATTACACAATAAGTTGGTGCTACTGGGGCCAGCATTATAATAATTGACACAGATAACAGCGAGGACAATAACATCAGTAACAAGTAGGGCAAAGCTAATTACATTATCACTCTCAGCGCCCGGCGGAATGCAGAACTATCACTTCTCTCAATCTTTATTAGGCATAATTACTTGTACTGAAGATTGTATTCAAACTTCCGAGGGAAATAAAGTGGCAAAACCTTTGCGACAGCCACTAAAAATGAAAGTTGAAAGTTGTGTCGATTGTACGATTTTTAGTGTATGATGAGCATGTGTTTATGAATCTCTATGAGAACCTGATCATACCAGGTTCGTGAAAATACTCTTGCACCACTTATCCACTTGAATAAAGAATTGTTTCATCTTTACCAACTTTCAGAATTGCGTGGTTTTGTTTGACATAACTTTAATGTACATCCTTTATACACGCATCTTTGTTTTATATACAGAATTGCAAGTGTAATATACACTGTTATAGCTTGATGAAAAGAGGGACGAGTCTGCAAGTACAACTAAAAGCCATAAACCCCTTCCATATCAACGAGAAACACCTGCATAAAGCACATTTGAATGTAACGACAATCAGTGAAAATGTCTCCATAGTATACTGAGGGAAAATAATAAGGGATCACATGAAAGCACAAGTGTTCCTTTATTTGTTTCCTGGTTTCTTCACAAGCTATACGATACAACGCTTGTGAAGAAACATGGAAAAAAGGAACACTTGCGCTTTCATGTGATCCCTTATTTTTTCCCCTCAGTATATATGTCAAAATCACTTACCGACATAAACATTACAACGTTGTAAAATCAAAAGCATAAAATGATCTAATTTGACTGTGACTGAATCAATACTATCGATTTTCTATGCCACCCCCACGCACAACGCAACCTGGCATCATACACTCATTATCCCAGGAAATGGCACTTGAAAGAAATATGCATTATCTTGTTAAAAATTGTTAATTAATTCGTCAGTCAGTTGTTTCTTGTGTAACATCTCCCGAGTCATGCAACGTTGTCCCGGAACAATGACACAACTATCACTCACTCCCTCCGTCTTCTTCTCTTTAAGTAAGACCACCATAGCGTTACGGGCTGCTCTATACGTGCAACCCAAACAATACACAATCTCTCCGTCTGAAGATTAGTCGTCGTTCTTTGGTCATTCTCATCTACGAAGCCGAACGCTCCGAGGGAATTAGCTGATTGTACACGGCTGCAATCACCGACTGTTCCCCTACCCATGACCTCATGGCTGCTCTAGACAATGCCCAGATTTTCCCAAAACTATTTGATAATTAATGTCATGCGGCTATAAGCAATTTCTTCTTTGTGACAACCCACGATTACATTTGAGCGGTTATGAGTGAGCGAATGTGAGTGAGTGAGTATGGTCTTACGACGCTTTTAGCAATATTCCAGCAATAACACGGCGGGAGACACCAGAAATGGGTTTCACACAATGTACCCATGTGGGGAATCGAACCCGGGACATTGGTGCGACGAGCGAACGCTTTAACCACTAAGCTAAGCGTTACACCAAGTTTTCTGTGTAACATTTTTGTTAGACTGTAGTTTAGTTAACATAATTGTATTGTCTCATTGTTAGATGCTCATGCTGTTAATCACTAGATTGTCGGGTCCAGACTCGATTACAGTACCCGGCCATTTAGCTAGAATATTGCTGAGTACGGCATTAAACAACATTGTACAAAGTGAGTGAGTGAGGTTGGCATCACTTTCAACATTATTCAAGCATATCATTATTGTCCCCTGCCGTGATATTGCGGGAATATTGCTGAAAGCGGCGTAAACCTAAACTCACTCACTTACTCTTGGCTTTGAAAACGTTTGAAATTAAAACAAAATGAGGAATTCTGCGCGCATATAGGAAACTATTCACTAGCGGGGTGTGTGGAGGGTTCCATCCCTTTGATATGCCATTAACTTATGAGTGAGTGTTCCGATCCAGATAAGTTTCTAGGTCTGTCTGTACTATACAAGAAGTAGGTTTATTCACCAAGGCGGAAAGCGTCTGAGACTGGCTGACTTCGGGCTTTCCTCCCAGATAACGCTGACACTCACTCACTCACTCACTCGTCCCGCGGGCTTCATTCTCTTTAAATGCGACATTGCAATTGACGTAATAGGTGATTAACGAAATTAACTCCCAACAACAAAATACACGGTTGTGTTTTATAGTGGACATCGGACTAGACGGGTGTATAGAGTTGCAGCCTCAGTTGTCGTCTAACATGTAGGGACAGTCTTGTCAATCGACGTATCCGATCGTAGCGCCTTTAAATCAGATATGTATCTAATTCACCCAGAGTTAACATCGGATAAAACGAAGCATTTGGCAAATCACCTGATATGACGAATAATCAGGGATTCTCTAGCTCTGGTCAAAAAGCTGTTTCTGTACACGCAAACAGACATTTTAGATTACTTAAAATTCGATATTTACAGACTCTTACAGCCTTTGCTGAGATCGATATACAGAGAACATTTGTTAGACTGGACCTCGTTCATCCGGACACCTCCTTCCCATCGATAGCTGCAGCAGTCACTGGGAACGCTTGTGTCAGGACTAATCCGATTTCACTATCTAATGTTCCCTATGCCGAGAGAGTGAGTGAGTACGGTTTTACGCCGCTTTTAGCAATAATCCAGCAATATCACGGCGGGGGGACACCAGAAACGGGCTTCATACATTGTACCCATGAGGGGAATCGAACCCGAGTCCTCGGCGTGACTAGCGAACGCTTTAACTGCTTGGTTACACCACCGCCCCGACGCCGTTTTTGTTAATGTTGCGTGACCCTAAATATTCGAGTTCTCACATTGCATTAGTCCATAATATCGAGACGTGACAGTGGTGGATAGTATGAGCATGTATTGATCGCTGGGATGATGGCTCACAATCAGTCAGGTCACACATTGTAAGGCCCTGACGTTCTGGGGACATGGGTAGCAGTAGGGAACAAACGCCTAACGACCCAAACAACGAGCTTATATATATGTAGTTCTGTTAACTCAATATATCGGAATAATAACTGAAATTGATTTGAGGTCGAAATTTCACGACGGGGGATAGCAACAATGGGATGCTAGTCTGATAATCACTTAGTTACGTCGACCTTTTCGGGAATAGATGTACTACGGCTTATCAGCATCAGAGATGATAGTACGAAGGATGAAAAGTAAACAGTTCATCATCATCATCATCACCATCATCATCGCCTTGTGTTGTCCACTTTTGGAGATGATTTTATTGATCAGAGTTTTTCTCTTGGTTTGCACATGGGTTTACGTAGAGTGAAACAGATTACAAATGAATGAGCTGGAAACACCAACAAAATTAAAAAGTAATCGGTCTGTGAAGGCGGTTCACGAAAGGTCAAAAGCCACATTTTAGGCACGAAGTTCAAAGGCGCGACAAAAGGGAAGTTTGCACCTCATGTGCGTGCGCGGAGTTTACGCTAGTGCGTGCGAGGAGCTCGTGCCTGTTCTCCTCGCGCTGTCTTCTCGCGCCTGGAAGATCGCGTGGGAATTTGACATCAGGCTCGCGAAATGCCCCTTTGTCCGATAGAGATAAGCGAATCGCAAGGGGTGTAAAATACTGCTAGTCTCACGCAATCTACGGGATAACACTGGCCTCAAGCTATCGCGAGGTGAAACACTGAACGTTTTATCACCAAGTCTCGCACACGCGATCTTCTCGCGAGATAATACAAACCGAGATTTTGCGTCGTCTCTCAGTTATTACCCGTCATCTCTTTCTTAGACAGTCTTGGGGAATGTTTATCAATTTGCTTGAGATATGATTAAAATATAGTGTTGAGAAAGCGTGTGTGTTTATCATCACAGCAGGTGTCAAATATGATATATGCCCATGTTTCACTATCTGTAGGTGCTTAAAGATTAGATTAACACGTGGATTAGGATAAACAAAGATTGCATATACAACAAGTTTCATATAAAAATGACCAGAATCGAAAAACAACTTTTGATACTTAAGGAAACATACATGACAAAAACATTAAACATGATAACGCTGTAATGAAACATGTATGTAAGCTTTTAAAGATGTTTTGTTTAAAGTTGTAATAACGAAGTGGAATAGAACATTCTTTAAACCAGGATGAAGCAAGCTATATCTCCGAATGGTCTACTTTTAAAGGATGAAATTGTATATAATTATTACAGACGAAACGAGTAATTCAAATGCATTGTACATGATGTAATTTCCTAATGACAACGCCATCATTTAAGTTAGCCTAACCGAAGATCAAAGGAAAATGGCGAAAGTGTTAGGTGCCTAAAAGATGAGATTGCCGAGGGAAAACCAAATGGTTCATAGCAACAAACACGTTTTCGGTCGATGAAAACGGTAAAAAGCCATACGATATTGTATGAGCCTTGATGATAACCGAGAAAGAGATAAGGGGATGTACGTAGTTTGGACTAACTCCGAGATTACCGGATACCACAGAGTGGTGACCACATTCATTTGGTGTTTAAATAAACTTACATTTGAGACAGCGAGACAAGTGTATAGGTTAGTGAGTGAGTTTAGTTTACACCGCTTTTAACAATTTTTCAGCAATATCACGACGGGGGACACGAGAAATGGGCTTCACGCTGTATTGGCTAGCGTTAGCTTTGAGATAAGGGGAGTTTAGAGATGGAGAGACATATTTAAAGTAAGAGCTACCTTTAAGATAGCGGGAGATTGGAGACAAGGGACAATATATTTAATTAATGTGAGATTCGAAGTCTTGAAAATGAAAGGTCTCTTTAAGCTATTCTGATTTGTTAAAGATCAAATGAGTAGCTGTAACTGGTAAAAATGTCATCTATTACAACATAAGTAATGTTACTAATTCGCGAGTTTGGAAACAAAAGCTACAAAATCGTTTCCATACTCCTAAGATTTGGTTTGGTTGTCTAACGCCGCACTCACCAATGTTTCGGGCTATATGACGGCGGGCTGTAAAATATTGAGTCTGGACCAGACAATCCAGTGATCAACATACACACATGCAATGGCAAGTCAATTGTTTACCAGAGCCAAATAAACACCGGAACAAAAGTTACCAGTAGGGACAGCGAATCGTTTCAGATCAAGTCTGTTGTGCCTCTGGTGGGTCAAATTTAGACATACCTGAAAAAATGTCAATACTATTATGTTTTTATGTTTTTGTGAATCGGTGCTATAATTAAACGACCCTAATAGTCAATTCTCTTCAATTGGCCTTCATGCATGTAACTATTTCATATCAGAACCCACACGGGGTCTCGACTTATCAATCACAACATGGGTCCACAACACGATGATCGACAACTTGCTTTGTTTGTGGTTCAACGCAGCACTCAAGATTTCCATCAATATGCCAAGAGTCTGTAATTAATCAGTTTAGGGACAGGCAAACAAGTGGTATATATTATGAAGAATGTCCGATGCCGCTGGGTTGTGATGACACAGATAAGCAAGCCAGCTCACCCGATCCATAAAATCATCTGCTGCAACAAGGATGATGTAACGGAATGCCCCCCCCTCCTCCACACACACACACACACATCTACCCCGTAAGAGAGTTATGGGCGCGGGTGCCGTTGAGGATGTTTAGGAGGTGTGGAAACCGTTACATTTTTCAAGATTATATTATAGTTATCATATTTTTCCCAATTTTTTCATGTTCACTCTTCCTCATTTAGCTAAATCACGTCTTACCAAAATAACGGTATATTGTGCCGCGTCGTCATTCCCTAACCCCATTGTTACTGATTACCGTATCAGGAACAGGCTAAAACAAGGTTCATTTCATCCACGGGTGGAGCATGATAATTGTCTGTTAATAGTGTTTTCTTAACAAGGAGATTCATTATTTCCAAACACATCTCTATTTTAAGAATGCATATTCATGAATCCGTAATCAAATATCCGAAACACACGTCGAACATTACAGTACTAATCATGAATGCCAACATATGTTTCATTGAAAAATCAGATGTTCCATTTACAACTGATAAATGCACTACCAGTTTGATATAAAATCAGATTGGTTCGTCTCCCTATTCAGCTAAATCGCCCAAATGAAAAATGAAAATCCAAACAAATACACAAATATAATCTATAAAAGCTAGGGCGAGTGTTTGTTTAAGTATGACACTGATCAGGCTGACAGGGAAACAGATCATTTTCTCCACAACAGCTGTGCAGATGTTAAAACGGACTGAGATGAAATTTACAAAAGGCTTGGAGATTGAATACTGCAAAAGGTGACGGTTGGTTGGGCAAATTATGCTGGGAGATAGCTGTACAAATAACGCCACAATCAGAGGTGCAGCTTCGCCCTCCGGGGCTGCCTTGTCAACAGCTTGTTTGGGCTCACGCCTCGTTCGTGTGTCATATCAAGCACCGTCTTTTGTTTTAGATGTTATCTGTTTGTGTGCGATTAGAAAAGATCATCAGTCGACGGTCACTTATCTAAAGGATTAAATGATCACCTGTTGCCGCGACCGTCCCATTCATACAGGTGATAAAAGGAAACGACTTTACAATTTTCATATTTGTTTAGGTATATGCGTAATTATTCTTAATTGATGTTTATAGTTTCAACGGGATACGAAACAATACGATGTGATACTTATTAATTATTACTATACTTATTATTTAGATACGAAAGTACATACATGACGATAACTACTTCTTGCAACACAGTCGACATTTGTTTCTTTTCTATCTTGTCTTCAGTTTACAGTAAAATCTCTAAAACATATTTGATTGCACATGGTAGCTCATGTTATAAAATATAAAAACATTTATATTTACTTTATAATGCATTGTAAGCCATATTCGTCATGCATAAATCGATTCCATGCACTATTTGACCTAATATGTTTGTGTTCATATCATGCAATAGCAGATTGTTCAATTTATGCAATACCTCACTCTCTTTCAAAACAGAATCACTGAAGCTTTCGTTCGGAGGTTTCGCCAAGGGAAATAATTCAAAAGACGAAACCTAACATGCGTCAGTATATATTTACGCCGATTTTGGAAATACTCCAGAAATATTAAGATGGGGCAGACCAGAAATAGGCTTCACACAAATAAACCATGCATGGAATCGAACCCGAGCCTAAGATGCGAAGAGAGAACGCGTAGAGCACTACACTTCCCTGCCACCCTGAAGGACCAATGGATAAAACGTCAGTTGATAATATGTGTTGCTTCTAACAACAAGCTTATTGTAACACAGTATATACCTGTGAGCCGCACCAGTATACACTTGTCACAGGGGTGCATAAAGAACCACTCTCCTACCCAGAGTTCCATGCGGCAAGCCAGCATAGTATCTCTGCCACAGGCCAGAACAATGTGACGATTCGTCACATCTTGCAGTGTCCATTCAATATACATGTAATGTACAGATTTCTTTCACTCTTTTATTTTTGACGAGTCGACACATCTAACTAAACATCTTTAATAGAATGGTTTAGTTTCACTGAGAAAATATCCAAAAACATGTAACACTATTTCGATTTGCGTAGCGATCCTTTGTTTACATAGGTTGTGCGGCTCCACGTGCTGTCATCGAAGCCGACGGAGAGCAAACGATGCAGCCAGTTTGATATGTAAATATGTACTGTCATAAACCTAACTGTCGCAGTTGTGGAAGAATATACATGAAACAGTGTAAAACATTATGAAGAGAGCGCCGAAAAGCTTTCGTGAGTCCAGTCTCTTCTTATTATGAATATGCGCGTTTCATTACAAACAAGAGAAAAGTCCGGTCATGTGATATGCAAATTAGCCTGTGGCAGTGATGTTATGTTAAGTCATCGCTGTGCCAGAGTGTGATAAAGAACGTGATCTTGTCTACCAGTACCCGTGAAGATCCGGGTTACAATTGATATTCAGTAACCCATGCTTGTCGTAGGATGCGATTAACGGGATCGGGTGGTCAGGTTCGTCATCGTATCCCAATTGCGTAGATCGATGTTCATGCTGTTCATTACTGTTGTCTGGTCCACACTCGATTGTTTACAGACCGCCGCCATATAGCTGGAATATATGTGCGGAGTGCGGCGTAAATCGTATCTCACTCACGTTTACCAGAAGCCACGGTGGCTGAGTGAAGCAGATCGTTCACTCTGAATTAGGTCTCTCACTCCTCAAATGTGGGTTCGGATCCCGGGTGGAGGTAAAGTTTGACAAAATGTACCAGAATCTTTCCTGAGAAAGCTAAACCAGGTGTTAAAGTATATGCAAGTTTCACATTGGAAAACTGAACTAAGGATCCATCCCATTGTTTATGCGGATCCATCCCATTGTTTATGCGGATCCATCCCATTGTTTATGCGCAGAGTTTGTTAATCAACTGATTGACAGCATACGCATCCATCTGTGCTGTAGAGATGCACCTGTATGCATCGGTCATACTAGTGAGCCTGACCACCCGAATCCGTTAGTTACCTCATACGACAAGCTTGGATTGCTGAAGACCAGTTTTAACCTGAATCTTTCCACCGAATATCGTTTGCAACTCCGGAACCTTATGGTACCGGTGAAAACATCAACAGCGTTTTGGTCAATGCTTATATTATTTTTAATAGTTGTATGTCCCGAAGTACGGATAACTCGATCTGTGAATGCAGCTACAAGGACGTGGCGTTATTGAATCATTTTACCATTAAACTGACTGACTGAGTATGGGTTTACGCCGTTTTTAGCAATTTTCCAGCAATATCACGGCGGGGGACACCAGAAATTTTACCATTGAAAGGCTTCCTGGTATGTCTGATTTTAGGTGACAAATGTTGTCGACATAGATTTTCAATATACCCTCACTTACAATTATTATTCCCCCCATATATATACTCATGCCAATAATGGTTGTCACCCCCTCCCCACCCCAACCCCACACACACACCCCCACCCACACCCTCTCCAATAAAAAATTGAAGGGGGTGACAACCATTATTGGCATGAGTATATATGATATATATATCAGCGTATGGGTATATTATGAGCATGAACATTAGTTTCCTTAAAGAGCAAGTTTGTCCGATGTTGGATAAAAAATATAGTTCAAATATACCAATTTAACATATTGAAATTACTAAGTTCTTTGACACGATTTTTCAGATGTTCGGGAAAAATTAATAAAACCCAAAAGTGACTACATATGCATATTGTTGAACGCTTAATCAAATTGTCCAAGACGATCAACTTTCATCTGCTGCCAGCGTAATGCCGCCCTCGTAATTACCTCCCTTGTTAGATTGCCTTTTGTGTCACGTGGGTTTGTTTACACAGCACAAAGAAATCGTGTTAATGCCCCGGGCCTTGATCAACATTTAGCAAGTGTCGTACCTAGTCGCCCAGTGTAACTCTAACGAGATATAATTAAAAGGTAGAAAAGTTTGGTTCTAGGCGCGTGTGACACTTGTATCCTCCTGAACGTAAAACCAAACGTTTGCATAGACACCCGTGATGTCACAAAGTGGTGTGGTCTCATTCGGAACTAAAACAAGTCAATGTAACAGATTACTGTGTTTGCTAAAAAAAACAATTAGCATTTGCAAAACAATGATTTCCGGAAGGGCAACTGATTCAGCGAATTAGGACATGTCAAGATGAAGAGATATAGATGGTGCGATGTATCGATACATTCAAATATGTACATATCTATTCCTCCAGTGGATTAATTCATTTTGGAAAGAGGGGTTGGGTGGTAAAGATGGTTAAATATAGAATTATATTAATTATAACTTACGACCCGTGAAGATTGGTCTTCAGCAACACACGCTCGCAAGTGACTACCTGATGATTTGGTAAACTTAGCCATGACATTCCAGTTGAATAAACTGATGCCGACTGTTAAATTATCTCCGCCATTTAGCTGGACTATTGCTGAGTGCTGTATTAAACGAACATAAAAAACAAACAAAACAAACAAACCCACAAGTAATAGTAATTTACACAATACTCGCCGGGTATGAATCTTCACTGCTGGATGAACGGTTAGCGGGACATTTGTTATTTTCACCTTTTCGCGAACACCAGGTAGCATCACTTTTTCATAAACAGATAGTCTGTCGTCGTATCTCATATTGTCAATCACTGGATTGTCTGGTCCAGACTCAATTGTTTACAGATCGCTTCGTACAGCTGTAATACTGCTGATTGTGGGGTGATAAGGTTTCATTGCCAGATCGCAGCTGATTAGTTTAGTTTCCATGTTTACAATGCATTGAATAAGTAGTTTCCTTATACCTGTATTCACTAAACCAGACCGATCGGACTCACTAAAATCCCTCTTTTTACGATAATAATTGTCAGAATCGCTTCACATCCCTTTGGTATTTTCAAAGACATATGCCAGTCGTTATTCAATCAGTGTTTTGAGGAACAACCATAGGACAGGCGGAATTCGATGTTGATATAACGTTAATACTAAAATAACAATTGTATGAAAGCATCATCGAAGAACGAAAATTTCCAATGAGTTCGTTATATCAATATCATTGTGTACAGAAAAACGGATGAAAAAAAGGAAAAATGCTCACTAACTAGTGTGTTGAGATAAAAAGACAAGAATAGCTGATTTGCAGAATTACTGCATTACATATTCTATTGCTTGTACACACGACATAGGCCCCACAGAAACCCAACACCATCACATGACCACAGTCAGTCTGCCATGGCATGACATACCCATCCTTGTCACAGAATCGTGTGTTCCCCCAATCTCCCCCGAACAACATACATTACAATTTCTTTATTTAAAACCTCAGATGTTTAAGCAACATAGTTGACCATTATTTGCGACCATAGGTCTATGCTTGAACATGTTCTTGATTAATGGCCACACTGAATGATGCATATGGTTCGGAAAATAGAAGACGAAAGTACGAAATTAGGTTCTGTAGACGAGACGTAGTTCAAAAGACATATTCTAAGTTTTAATAACGTTTACAAGTTATCAAAAACGTTGTAAACATTATAGTTTCCCCAAATATGATTTCATAATGGAGTTTTCAGGGCTTTGAAAAACTACCATTTCAGTGCCAAGAGGTTATATAGGCATTCAGTTTGTAATTGTCCAAGACAACAAAACAAAGTGTTACATTCATTACTCCGTCATTCTGGGGGATGGTGATATGGTGGGGAAAGTGTATGGAAACGTCGCTGAGGAAGGTTAACAATATAAGGATGAACAACTTCTTTATAACAGTCGATGTAGGATCTAACACCATTATCAAGCAGGCCATATGGATTGAGAGGCATATAGACAGTTCATCACTAGCTTCACAACGCTGGTAGAACCTACACCGAAACGTCGCTCTCACTGTAATAAAGAAGTCGTTCATCCATATATTGTTATCCTTCCTTAATGCTCCAAATTCGGGGTTCACTCCCCAACCCCAACGTGCACCCCCAAAAAAGAAAATAAAGAAAAAAGAAAAACAAAAGATAAAGAGAATAAACACACGGTAAGCTACCTGTAATTTTGTTTACTAAATTATAACAGCTTTGACAACAGTACTCCAAGTCCAGCCAATCGAAGATTTCGTTCATAAGGTGTTCATACTGTATTCATCAAGTGACAAGATCTGGATTTGTTATTTTTGCCAAAGATGTAACTAAAGTGAAATAGATAACATCAACATCGTGTATCAGGTAGCTCTATAAAATGTCAGATATAATAACAAATCGAAAGATTTTGTCAATCACTACAATAAATCCGCGTTTGACGGTATCTTCAAAGCGATCGGTAATGTAAACACGCATATATTAAGTTCTAATTAACCTTGGAAAGCTTCCGTGCTAGTTTCACTTCGTGTCTAATGTTGCCTACCGCTATAAAGCCGAAAAACAAATATACTTTTTGTTCTGTTTAATATTTGTTTAATTGTTACTGCAATTCGTGCAGCCACATGTTTTAAATCTGTTTGTTATTGCAAGAATATATTGACTAAGATTGTTAACTTTGTAATCCCCGGTTACAGCTTGTTAAAAAAACATACATACGTATATTCATCCATCCATACACACACATGAATTTATGTGTACATGAATGTGTGTGTGCATGTGCATGTGCGCGCGCGCGTGCGTGCGTGCGTGCGTGTGTGTGTGTGTGTGTGTGTGTGACCCTTAAGTATATGATATTATCGATTATTCGTAAATATGGGGGGGGGGGGGGAATCGAGTTAGGATATAACCAAACACATTGTTTAGATTCTGACTGACGTTTTAAAATCAAAAGGTTTGTTTTAATACCTGTAGCAATATATGCCGCTGTTTGTTTCTGCAAAGCAATGCTCAATACCAGCTGTGCAGAACACGAAGCACGTTTCATTTATTGCATTTATCAGGGACACTTGGTATAGGAATATTTATGTGTGCTATGATCTGTCGATGCTCCGCGCTATCTGTGCTGGCTATAGAATTCAACGCAGCTCGGAACAAAAACCTTGAGCTCGACGTGTGTCAAATTGACGTCGATATAATGATTGTATAATGAAACTCTAAAGGAAATGTAAACTGACCCGTTAAAGCTATCACCGATTTGTTTGGTTTTATTTTATTTTGATATAGTACGGTGTATTTTTACTGCACAATTGATATGCGAAGACGTCTCTCTTTAACGATGACGACTCTGCCTTTCATCGTATGCCAATTGTTGGATTGATGCTCTTGATGTCAATCACTAGATTGTCTGGTCGAATTGACAGGCCGATAAACAACATTTGAGCGCGGCGTTAAACAACATTTCCAACTACTTTCACGTATACCTTTGAGAATTATTGTTACCCATTAAACGATATAATATATCCAATGCTTTATGTAGTGTGGTAAAAGCATTCCCTTCATACAGTTGCAATACACCGTGCCATCGGATGTTGGATGCCAGTACTAAATGACAGTTTATGCATACATAGAGTTGAATGCATTAAAAATATATAATACTCAAATTACAACAATCGTGCATTCCAACAAAGCGTGAACGCAAATGAAGGCAGATATTCTAATATCTGCATATCATATATCTGAGACTATTTTCCCCATGACTGATATCTATGTTGAAAATCATAACACGATAATGTAAATATGTTGTGAAACAGATGTACAAATACCGATTAGGCGTTGATTACGAATTCAGTGAACTGGCAGGAAAACAGCTGAAATTTGATATTCCATGTACCAAAATACAATTTTACATCAGCACTAACTGACACAAGTTGTCGAATTAATGGGCGCTTCTACTGCATTAATCTTCATCAGGTATGATATTCTAGAATCATTTTTGTTTCCTCTTTTTCATCGATTTGACAGATGCCTGGCGCGTTAGCCATGTGCATAATGTGATAAATGTAAATTCAGCTTTAATTATGGGATTTTGTATCAGGATACTTCTTGCTTGTGATCGATATAACTATTTGAAATGATTCCATGTTTATTTTTTGTTTTTCAAATCGGAGACTTTGGTATTTATCTTCAAATTAGCATGTGTTGTTTGTCATATCGGAGATTGTGGTATTTATCTTCAAATTAGGAATGTGCTATTTGTCATATCGGAGACATTACTAGTTTTCTTCAAATTAGAATATGTTGTTTTTCATATCGGAGGCACAGTGGTATTAATCTTCAAATTATAATGTGCCATTTGACATATCGGAGACATCGGTATGTATCATTAAATTACAATGTGTTATTTGACATATCGGAGATTGTGGCATTTATCCTCAAATTAGAATATGTTATTTGTCATATCGGTGTTTGTGGCATTTATCTTCAAATTATAATGTGCCATATGACATATCGGAGACATTGGTATGTATCATTAAATTACAATGTGTTATTTGACATATCGGAGATTGTGGTATTTATCCTCAAATTATAATGTGCCATATGACATATCGGAGACATTGGTATGTATCATTAAATTACAATGTGTTATTTGACATATCGGAGATTGTGGTATTTATCCTCAAATTTGAATGTGTTATTTGTCATATCGGTGTTTGTGGCATTTATCTTCAAATTATAATGTGCCATTTGACATATCGGAGACATTGGTATGTATCATTAAATTACAATGTGTTATTTGACATATCGGAGATTGTGGTATTTATCCTCAAATTAGAATGTGTTATTTGTCATATCGGTGTTTGTGGCATTTATCTTCAAATTATAATGTGCCATTTGACATATCGGAGACATTGGTATGTATCATTAAATTACAATGTGTTATTTGACATATCGGAGATTGTGGTATTTATCCTCAAATTAGAATATGTCATTTGTCATATCGGTGTTTGTGGCATTTATCTTCAAATTATAATGTGCCATTTGACATATCGGAGACATTGGTATGTATCATTAAATTACAATGTGTTATTTGACATATCGGAGATTGTGGTATTTATCCTCAAATTAGAATATGTCATTTGTCATATCGGTGTTTGTGGCATTTATCTTCAAATTATAATGTGCCATTTGACATATCGGAGACATTGGTATGTATCATTAAATTACAATGTGTTATTTGACATATCGGAGATTGTGGTATTTATCCTCAAATTAGAATATGTTATTTGTCATATCGGAGACTTTAGTATTATCTTCAAATTAGAATGTGTTGTTTTTCATATCATGTGGTGCTTTCTGCTTGCGCCGGTACAAATTACATATCTGTATGACTGAGTCCCCGTCCTTACGTAACTAACAATTACTGTTAGGAAAGAAATTTCGTTAAAGATATATGGTAAATGGAACGTTCAGTTAACATATGCTGACAGTAAAGTGAAGAGAGAATGTGTTGTGAACCGCATATATTTGGTAGAATGGACTTAGAACGCGCTGGATAGAATGTTGCTGTGCAACAATATGCATATACCATGGAACCTCGTTGATGCAAACACCAATATACCGCAAAACCTCGTTAATGCGGACCATGCCTCTGCTTTAGAATTTGACCGAATTAGTAGGTATAAGGATACGAAGTTGTAGGAAAACCAAGTTCTATGGATAGCCAACTTCTTTATTGCAATGAGTGCGACGTTTCGGTGAAGGTACTGACACCGTTATCAAGCAAGTCATATTGACTGAGAGGCATATCCACAAGTCCATCACCTTGCTCGATAACGGTGTTAGTACCTATACCGAAACGTAGCACTCATTGGAATATAGAAGCTGACTATCTACAGAACCTGGTTTTCCCCCATATTTACAACTTCTAAAATGACTCTCAAAGCAGTTATAGGAAGTTATATTCTGAGTTTTCATATAAACAACCACAAGGTGGACTTTCGTTGTCCAAACTGACTAGGTTTCACTGGGAAAACAAACAAGAAAAACTGAAGACCAAATAACTGAGCCCATACCTATTACAGTGACACGACTACACGAGTTAATGTGAAATTACTTACATGTATATATATATGTGCACAGTCATTTATTAGTAGAGTACAATTAAATTTGTTTTGTCGGTTGAGTCCCATCCGGGATTCGAACCCTAACTCACACAGTCAAGCGCCAAATCGCCAGTAATGTATAATCCAGATATAGCATTTGTTACGTTTATGACTTCCCAATATTGTTCTTTACGCAGTTGTATATGTTTTATATTCAGCACGTCCAAGAGGTAGTGTGTATTATAGATGCCATACCTGTTTCCCGAGCAGTCGGATCGGGTAAAAAAAATTAATATCATTAGGGTCTATATCGCTTTTGCAGATCAAATCCATTAGTTCCATTTATATTCTATTTTAAATATATATACAAGAGAAACTACAAAAATGTGATTCTTTCTAGATTGAGTTCATTCAAATTATAATGCTACACACAGGGGAAAATCAACATACCTAAACACAGACTCAAATATATTTAAAAATTACACATTTGATAACTTATGCATTATGTAATCCCTGGTTTAAATGTAAAATATCGGATATCGCATATCATCTTACATATGGTTTAGATTTTCGTGACATTTTAAAGAGATTTATTTCGGGATTCATTGATATCAGGTAGCGGACCGATTAAAATTTTAACAAGAGTTTTGAAATCATAATTCATCATTCACCCAGCGCCATGTATCACATGTGATTGATATTCAAGCATGTATTAAAAATGCAAGAAATCCACATGCTAAATCTTAATCCAGCCAGATTGATAATGCTACAGGTTCCTCGCTTAGCATATGGTTTACAAGCAAGTAGTTTAATAGGAGATGGTCCTCACAATCGTATAAGGTGACACGCCGTCATCGTGAGAATCGTCACATGTGGAATTTAACATGCGGGTAGTGGGTGGGTAGGGGCAAAAAGTGATCTATCAGGCGCGACCAGGGCTGGAAGACGGAACACGAACCACGGATCGAGGATAGAAAGCGACCGACTTGGGTTCAACTTGAGCTAAAATCAACCGGTGGTAGGCATATTTCTAGTGTGACTTTTACAGAAGCCGGGGACAGCGGCCGTGGCCCTTAGAGCGGGTGTCGGTTATTGTTAACCGCCCTTATCGCCACCTCTACATCAAGTGCACTCAAACACGTTTACCTCTCGCCCCCCACCTGACAAACTCTCGCGCCAGTCACGTGACTTGTAGGAGGCACGCGCCGTGAGAAAGCGACTCGTGCGTATTTCCGCGAAGTCGTGTAGTTTGTGAAGACTTCACAGCTACTTACTCTGATTTAGGGCTGGACATATTATGAGTTGATATTAAATAATGCAGAGATATGTTGATAGTTTGATAAGGTTATAAAGCTAATGATATATTGGTGTAGATCTTGACGCCAAATGGCGGCCAAATTCCCGCCATAAGAGCGAGAGTCAACAGGTGATGTAGATGATTTACAGTAAAGGCTCGTATTTCAATACAATGAATGTTCTGCCTTTGCAAAGTAATGAAAGCATAAATCTTCCTTTCGCAATTTGTTCAATTCGATTAAGCGATCCCGATGGGACGTTAGCAAAATCAAACTAAATTACGAGAAATCTTAATCACGTCTTCCTAAGAGACGGAACAAATTTGATGCGTTTTGTAAATAACTGCCCACACGGCATTAAGTTAGGGAACCTGCCAAAATTTAAATCCGTCACTTGCGCGTTCGATTAAAATTAAGATCCGAGAGCAACCAAGGCAGTTTGTAGCAAAGTAAACTAAGAACAGACTAGAATTCCCTTCGGCTGGAATAGACACGCGAAAATCAATATCACGGAGTGGGCGGGGAGATTGATGTCTTGATTGACAGGATCAACCAATCAGAGCGCGAGTTCCACAGATTGGGACTGAGGGTTACAACACCTGTAGGATTGCTGTGAAAAAGGGACGGATGCGCATGCGCAGGGCGGAACTCTTGAAGCATGGCGCTTTTGTTGAGCACTGAAACAGATGTGATACGACGGTATTACAAGCCTTTGCTATTGTTTCCGATTGTCAACGATAAAACGATTGCCTTGGCTATAAAGATTACTCGTTGATCGCGTTAGAGCATTTTCTGATAGCGCGCAGTAGAGAGCACACTTCTAGCAGCCCAATCAGAAGCACTAGTGTTAGCACAGCAATGCCGCGTTCGTTTCTTGTGAAACACAAAAAGTTGGAAGAGGTTGAGGAGACTTCAGAGCACAGGAGTGCGTTTAGAGTTGTAACTCCACGAAAAAACGGTAAGTTGATTTTTATATGATAAAAAGTATTAATGAAGATATACAGCATTGCACTTATCATTGAAGCCTATCGTTAATGGTTATATGATAAACCAATTTCCAATGCCGTGTCTTATATCCATTAAGGTTTATAAATATATTTAAACATTTTTCATGAAGAATGTCAACTATTTGGTGCGTGCCAAATATATACCACATTCGTATTCGTTGCTGAATTAATCTGAGTTGTTTAAAAAAGCTATTTATTTATTTAAATGAAGAATACATGGGGTAATTTTAAAATTTATTGTTTCCTTTTAAAGTTGGAGTTATCCTGACATTAACACTGCTTTAGATATATCTTAAATTATAAAGCATACAAAAAATAAGTGTGTCATTTTCCTAAGGGATTTTAAACCTAAGAGGTAAAATTAAATATTTATCATTTAAGCAGGAAAACATTTGTGAAGCACCCCCACTTCCTGCTTGGGATCCCAATTACTTTCTAACGGCTGTGTTTTTGTCGAGTGTGCGTCCTTATACCAACTGATCAACCATTCGCGTGTCATAACATCGAATCCGACTCATAAATATTTTCCCATCATCTTAATTAACTCCGGGTAGTACTCTCCATCACTTATCACAATGATAATGTGGATTAGCACTCGAGGGAGATTAGCCCTGGAGAATTAGAGGGGGGATGCCACATAAAACAACGGTGTTTTCACCTGCGTAATTATCCTCTACACCTGAGGTGGGTCAATATTGACCGGGCACCATTAATTATAACATATTAATTGCGATCGTAACGATCGCGACACCTTGCCTGAGTGGAATATTGTGAAACTGACACTATGTAAACATGCTACACGTGACCGGGGTATTTGTAATTAAAGGTGAAAAGCTTCAGGTGAGAAAGACAGATTTAACGCCAGTGAACAGGTATAAATTTACCGGCCCTCCGCTACTGCAGTTTGAGGATTTTTGCGTTGAATTTTGAAATATACAGGCAATATTTCTCGTGGATATATCTGGACTGAAGTAAGCTTTGATTTCTGTTGGTAATATACACCACGCACAGATCTCGTGCAACGGTAGTTTGTCAAATATCTCGACCGCTCCTTGTTTGAAGATAATACATAGGCAGTTCACAAATCAGAGCCTGTCACTCGAGATATATTTAATGGCTCTAGTTTATAACTACAGGTAACAATCTTGTGTTTAATTGTAAAAAGTCATAACATGTATCGTCTATGTGCAATGTATCTCTATCGCGGATACCTACAATTATCTTGCACTTCAATTGGGATTTGTTTTCATCATTACTTGGCAGTACGGAAAATGTGTGTATTTTATCCTCCCGCTTCAACGAACTCTGCAATAAATTATGTATGGGTTCAAAGATATTTTAAAGACTTATTTAAATTAATACAAGTTGTGTCATGTGCTTCATTAATATTTTATTGTATCACTTTGACTAAATCGCAGTTAAAACCAAAAAGAAACAATACCTATTTATGAAAAGAATAATAATGTGAACTAATCGATAACATTTTAGAATTTGCAATGACATCAAATGTTATATTTTGCAGAAATGGCATCCCCGGAATTGAAGAAACCGCTGTTAGATATGCCAGCGCCCGTTGGGTGCCCCTCCCTGGGGTTGGCCGCCATTTCCTCCCTGGAGAGACGGGACAAGGCAGCAGACATTATGGACCAACATTTGTCTCCAACCAAAGCAGAGACAAATACCCCAAATTCAGCGTTCAGCGCTTTTCGACCTTGGCTCAGCGAACCTACCCAGAACTCCAGAACTGCTCTTACTCTTCCATGTAAGTGTATTCAATTAAACTATTAATTTACATTAAAATAATACCGAGCAGACGTTTCCGAGGAAACAATTTTACATAATTGTTTATGTTTGAACAATATTAATTGTGAAGTCTTTTTTAATAAAAATTGATTATCAATATAGGTAGACATTGAAACTGTTTTCGTTCAATCAGATTCTTTCATGATGGATGCTTGTTTACGGATATCATATTTCGGATATTCACCCGGATTTGAAAGGGGTATTTTTCAAAGAATGAGGATATGATCTAGTTATTATCGAAATAATTTGTTGTTTTTAATTATATTTATGGTATATAATTGTGTTATAGATATAGACAATTAAGACAAATCATGTATCTGTTCGATCAAACAGTTCATGGTATTTGCCAGCATAAGCTGACGCTGTTGTTCAGCCACCGTGATGCTTGTCGGCAACCGCTGTTATTGACATAATTGTACATTTCACGGTTGTCGATTTCAAGAGGGACGCCGAACCAACAGGCATTAAATTTTAACGCTTGAAAGGGTCTTAAACTAGCACATGATCTAACAAATTAACGCCGCAAAAGGACACAATTTTCCATAGAAAAATACTAAATGGATTCATTTAGACTGACAAAGATTAACACTGTTTGAACAGATTGACACGAGAAATGAATCACTTGGACCTAAAACCTAGAGGCTAATTACAATATTGTTGATTTCATACGGCTACTTGGGAAATCGCGATGCATTATATCGCTGCTTGTCCTCATTTAATCAGGCGGCAAATGATAGACTACAACCTCCCATCATTAATAATATATGATACAAGACGTTTTAAGTTTTATGTTTGCAAGTTCTTACCAATCACTTTTCAAAACTGTAAGGATATATCCAACATAACCATTTCTGAGGGTTATTGTGAAAATTAATTTATTTAGGATTGTGATATTTTTAGAGAACTGATTCAGCACGACTTTCTTCCGCAGACAAGGCCGCTTGAAATGTACATATGTTAATTTCACAAATCAGCGCCTTCCATTGGGTTTTTCTAACAGACTGCGTGCACGTACTATTCCTTATCTCAGTATACTACACTTTGGACTCGATCCTGTAGTGACTTGCGATTTCTACTATATGACCATGCTGAAGGTCGTTTTGGTTGAATTATATGAAAAGAAACCGCAGTTTCAGTATCAGTGCGTGTATCGACTAAATGTCTCTCAAAAACATTGATTTATCTTGAAATTTACCGGCGTATCAACATCACTGGTGCTCCACAGAATTACTCTTTTGGGGATTCATTGTACTTGTCATGCAAATTTTCATCACTTGTTTGAAAAACACAAACGTTTGGAAACAGAACTGTAAAATGTATCGATCATGTAATTTTCAAGGCAACATTAAGTAAGTCTGAATAAGCGTGTGGTGTTAATATTCAATGTGGTAAGGGATTAGGGAAAATGAGACATTTGATTTCTCGATCAACGATGAATTAATTGGCTATTTGACCAAAGATAGATTTTTTGCGCAACAGAGAAGGCTTTAAGGTGTGTTTACTTTACCGTGAGATAGATAGGAAAGTTTCAACGTTTGTCTTGGTGAAATAGTGAGGATAATTATATCAGTGTCAAACGAAAAAGCGAAACACGTATTTTCAGGGTTTGCATTGGTAATGGAATAAATAGTTTTTACGCATTATTTTAAGGAACATCAGTTCCTTATTTCTCTGACAAAAATTTCATTATGAATTAGGCCACCTTTTTAGTTAGAGGAATACGGAGTTTTCTCTATCACAGTCACACTGTGATACATGCCAGAAAGACGCGTCTCTTATCACGTGACCTTGCCTCTTATGGCCACAGTTCCCACGTGTGAAAGTAGTGATTATACTATGATGATGAAATCGACACCATTAAGGACAGGACACTGTTTAATGATGATGAAATACAGAACTGACCATGACATATATGATTTGATGATGCAACTTTCAAACAGATGACCTCTGAAGTTATGATAGTTTCTAAAAAGAGAATTTGCTTTATCAGCAATTTAACCACACGCGTGTACTTTTTTTTCTCTTAGAGTAATTGCTCTTCCTACCAGGCTATCATTGTTACTACGTCTACTACCCCTGCTGCAACTGCTGCTGTTACTGCTGCCACAACGCAGCTATTAGTATATTACTAGTGTCACTAAGAGATTTGCTGACAATACTTCATTTACCGCAACCAACAGTCGTTAAAAGAGGTAGTTTCACTGTTGCAGTTTCTACTGCCAGTAATGTTGCTGCTACTGCTAATATGACTACTCTTGCTCCGCCTAATACAGCAACTTCTCTAACTATGGCTACTAGTGCTAAATACTAATACTTATCATCATTATCATCATCATCATCGTCGTCGTCGTCGTCATCGTCGTCATCGTCATGTATTCAGAAATCGATTCAGTTCAGTAAAATAAATCTTCTTTGTTTTAGGCGAGCCAGTGCGCAGTATCATACAGTCCACTGATTTCCGTGTGAGCTGTACAGACCTGTACCGCTATCAACTTCTCCACGGCCTGTACAGATCACCGCTAGAACTCTTCCCCTTTTCGACCCCCATCTGGCCCAACACCGGACTCTACCAACAATTCGACAAAAAGATGTGGAGCTACAATGTTCCAGCTCGGGAAAAGGGCGGAGAAAGTGTGAACCCCTCTTACGAAAAAGGCTCATTCGAATGCGTCAAGTGCCTGAAACAGTTTACGACCCCGCACGGACTTGAAGTGCACGTACGAAGATCGCACAGCGGCCGTCGGCCGTACGCTTGTGACGTTTGCAATAAGACATTCGGTCATGCCGTGAGCCTGACCCAACACAGAGCAGTACATAGTCAGGAAAAGAGCTTTCAATGTAACCAGTGCGGCAAGAGTTTCAAGCGGTCATCCACGCTGTCCACCCACCTCCTGATTCATAGTGATACAAGACCCTATCCGTGCCCATACTGCGGGAAGAGGTTTCATCAGAAGTCCGACATGAAGAAACACACGTACATCCATACAGGTAAAATCTCTCACAATTTAGTTAATTTATGCTCGATATTAGCTTTTTATCCAGAACTGCTACAAAATATTTTAAGTGAATTCTTTTATCACCCCGGGACATATGTATTCACGATATGTACGCAGTTGACTCTTGGGTTCTGAATACTTTGCGAAGGTAGATAACTCTTTTCGGAACAACCTTTTGCGTAAAGGTAGATAACTCATAATATTTTTTCAACACCACCTAAGAAAATCTCGAACATTTAGAACTTGGTATAATTGTCCAGATTTCATATCTGCATTGCGAGTAAATCGAAATTACCATGGTGATGCATGCGTACAGCCAGATTTCATAGAGTCTACATACTGAGCTATCCATGAAAAATAAACAACAACAATGTGTTTCATAACCTCAAATAAGAGACGCCAAATGTAATGAAAACTCGTTAACTCGATGTTCTGAACCATCGAAAATATACCGACAGACAGACAGACAGAAATATTTTATTACAGTGTCACATGATATGTTTCAGGTCACACAATGTTTCATATTTCTAGATAACACATATCACCCAGCCATAACACTGGCTTACGAAGCACTACTAAAATAAATTAACTAAAAAAATGTACAATATACAATCTGGACGATTGTGTTCATGACATATATAAAATAGTACATTGGTAAAATATATTAAGAATGTAACTGCCTTCTACGGAACATATCGTTAATAGCATCAGCTAAAAGTTTAAGAACCTTGATTTCAGTAGTATTCATTACCATAATAAATTTCAAATGATCACTATCATCTGGGCTAAAGCTAAATTCAAGATCATGGTAAAAAGCACAATTTAAAAGAAAATGGGTTTCAGACTCTACAGAATCACAAAAGGGGCATAATCTTTGATTTATGGGTGTTGGGGGTTTGCTATAACGTCCAATTTCAATATTGAGAGGTAAGATACCATAGCGTAATTTACTTAGATTACTTCGCCTATGTCTAGACATAATATATCTTACATACAGTTCTGGTCAACAATCTTTTTTAAACAACCTGTAAGTGCGTAACTTATTACCGTTAACCTTGCCTACGTCGTCCCAAAGCTCTGAAAACCACTTTTCCTCATCTAATCTACACAAACGTTGTTTAATGACTGATATTTTGGAAGTGATACCAGAAGTCGGCGATAACAAAGTATCATACAACAGCAAATGTCTATCCAATTTAACAAGGTTAAATGCAAAAGAACCTTTTCGATTCATGGACCACCTAAACACCTTATTGGTAAGCCTGTCCTCTGACACAGTAGAGTAAGATAGGCTGCACTGTTGATTCATAGAGTTTTGTGAACACATCATATGCCATATCTCCACACTGTCTATTTAGTGATGAGTAGAGACAGAGCACGGCTCGCACTTTTTGCGATCTCCTTTACTGTGAACTTCTTATCAAGGTGTTCCTCAAACCACAGTCCTAAGTACTTGTAACAATCACTGTATGATAAGGCCGTGTTGCAGCATCGAAACTGATAATTAGATCTATCAATGTTAACCCGTCTGAAGTGCACAACCTTTGTCTTATCCGTGTTAATACTCAGACGCCATCTAGAACACCGCCGTGTCACCACGTCCAACATCCGCTGTATGTCGCTGTCCGCAGTACATCCATACCGAAATGTTGAGGCAAGCGGAGTTCCTATTTCAGACCTTTGTTTTCACAAGGATTCCGCCTTGGTAATAACCTTAAACGGCTTTCGTTAGCGCTCCATTGGTTATGCCTTGTTCTCAGCTGTTTAATTCCTCATCCACGTATGTCTCGCGACTGATGTCACATTTACGTCACTGTAAACACTATTGTTTCAGCAACTGTATTTTTGCAGCGGGAACGAATTTGAATATATTTTGTAAAAAAAATATTGATTTCGATATGAAGCATGATATGCTAAATAGGTAGATCTAATCGTCCGTACAAGTGACTCTCGTTAAGTGCAACTGAAGTAACAATGCGTAGATATTCTGTAATAAATTTCTAGTTTGATTCAATGGCTTGAATTCATTAGGATCAATGCCGACCCATGAATCATCTGATATGTGCATAATTAATATGATTAACGATATATTTGCATAAACTGTCATGATAACAATCACAAGTGTTTTTTTATAAAACCAATCTAGCGAGAAATGGATGGTTCTGAAACATAAAATAAGTATATATTTACATGTACATTAACCAGTTAATGACAGGTTTAACGCAACGCAATATGATGAATTATGTATTAAATAACTCTTAACTCTTTGTAGCGGCGAACGTGGGTATTATATAATGTTACACTTACTTGAGTTTCCATATTTGACTTCCAGTAATCCGTTGATCACCAAATACGCTTTACTTGCTGGCAATTCATGGATATCATATCTATCGGGATCACTTACTGTAGGCCATCTGGCTACATTGTTAAAACTGCTATCGGTAGGTATTTAACATATTTATATTATAAAAAATTACTGTAAATATAATTAAGATTTTGGCTTCAACATAACTTCGATTTCAGCGATTTTATCCTTGTTGTTTAAGTTAGATAATGTTGTAAACGAACTTTCATGAATTTTATGCATTTAGCAGCTTCTGGCTTGGACTATCCCTGAAAATGTAGGCGTTTCAAATTTGATGGAAATAGATTGAAGAGACAAGTGACAATGGACGCAAATAGAACTGTGGGAATAATTGGCCTAACACGACTGGTGATATTGAATATTTCACCTTAAATAATTGATTTCAATCTTTTGTTAATGCTGGAATTTAAATAGCTACACACAGATAATGCTCCCATCCCTAGGGAAGACTCACAACAAGAAAACGTCACTCTCAGGATCTGTAATGAAATCAGGGCAACGCGACGGTTAGGGCCCTACTAGTGGACAGGGTTTAGCAGTAACACAATTATTCGTGTTTGATGAACACGGAGCTCGGGGTCTCGCTATAATCACATAATTAGTGCTCTTCATATTAACTCTGGCCTAATTACAGACATTGGGATTATGACAGAAATCTAATTGCGACATTTGGGATCTGGAAATACAAATATGGCGTCGAGATGAGAAAGGGCTCTCCAGACTCTCTCGTCTAAGTCTCGCGAGATTTGTCTTGATGTGTCTTCATTAGCGTCGATGTTGACCCTGTTTGCAGAAATAACACTCCAATTTTCTTTCTAATAACAGCTTTGCTCGTCCTTGCACCGCTGAGTTTCGGCAAACACGTAGCTTTGGCTTTTCGTTGTAACTGGTTCCTCTATGAATCAAAATCACCATATACATTGTCGACTCATTGTCGCAAACAACATAGACGTTATTGCTCTTATACGAAGCTCTTGCATACTTAATTACCGAAGACGCTAGCTGATGATAATACCCACTTTCTGGTTGACTGAGAGTATCGACTTCCACCGCTTTGAGTAAAACACGATCGATGTGTTACTTAACCTTCACATGTATTTAGTAATACTCCTATCAAGCTCTGTATTATTTCGTCTGTGTTTATGTACGCTTCTGTGACATGTGATAATATGTATTTAGGAATATAACAGAACCTCGTTAAACTGGATACTTAAACAACACACCGCCCAACAATTATCCGTGAGACCATGTGCAGTGCGGCTGGGTGGCGTTAATATTTACGAATATTTGATAATCTATCCATATTACATGTACAGTTTGGTTGTGATGAGCGGGATAAACAGCTCACATGTTTTTTCTGGTTATCTTATACTGCCACTATATTTGTGTAGTATTTAGCCTTATCTGTGAATTATGATCTTTAGCTAATATCTATAAATATACATTTTCAAGTATGCTGTCACCAATGGTATCGATTTCACAATGCTTTGTGTGCATATGTCTCATGTTATGCGTGAAGATTCTGTAGACGATATGATAATTAGCTTCAGGCTGAGCTATATCAACGGTAATTTTGTTTCGGTAAATAAAGGAAATATTCATCACGGTTACCCGTTATGCATACATTATATCAATGAAATGAACACATGTTGAAGATGTCTAGATTTCACATCAGCTGGAGCTACCCGTGACACGTCAGCAGAACTCTGTGACATGAGTAATACAAACTGACTGAACTTAGGGAACCTTTGTGCATTGGTTATGATATATAACATCTTGAAGTGATAAACATGCTGTAATAACCATTTCCACGCTGTAACATAGCATCACGCCTAGCGTATTGGTAGTTGCAATGATTTTAGTATTTAATAATTTTGGCTAATTAACGTAATTGCAGAAACTTAACTAGTACCCTCGCCGGAAGAGATTATAATAATACAAAAGACACGCAATAGTTGTGCGTATCAGGGTGACTCAACAGAACCATATTGAAATTCGAACCCAAACGTCAAGCGGGGTAGTCCACGCTAGGGTAACGTCTTCGTACCCCCAAACCCACACCCCACACCCCCACACCCCCACACCCCCACACCCTCCCATCCAACCAAACAAGAAAATAAAACTGTTCAAGTTGCGAAAGTTAGATGGATTGGCTTTCGTATTCTTATGGTTTTTGTTTTGTCTTTTCAGGAGAGAAGCCCTATAAATGCACTCATTGTGGAAAAGCCTTCAGCCAGTCATCGAATCTCATCACCCATTGTCGGAAACATACCGGATTCAGACCTTTCGGTTGCCAGAAATGTGGTCGTGCATTTCAACGGAAGGTTGACCTTCGCCGCCATCTTGAAACACAACACGCTGAAGAAAGAATTGACGAATCTAATTCAAGTATGGACCACGGTGCGGCTCGTGACGCAGCGCCGATGACGTCACCAGAAGTCTCTCCTGTCGGCAGAAACACCCCACTGAAATGTATTCCTCTTACGACACCGGAAGTGTCGCCTGTTTCCCAGCCTTCATCACAACGTGCTTCCCCTGTATCTTCAGTGTCATCGATTACGTCACCCCAGTTGTCGCCCTTTTCCCATGGGCAGAGAACTCCGCCTCTCATCCTGTCTCAGCCTCAGCGACTAGGAGAGGCAATAGACACTCACATGTCGGAGATGTAACCCCCACAAACTCTAAGAAACGATGCCGAGGTTTTCATATTTTCCATTTTTCCCCCGAAGTTTAGCTCTTGCTGAAGTTTCTTTTTAAACATATCCACGTGACTATTGTTGACAGTTCAATACCCGATGCTGTTATGTGCCATATTCCTCGCCAGTGCCAGTTATTGTCACTCTTTTCTCCTTAAAGATATTTATTTGTAACTTTTTTGCTCAAGTCCACAATAAGTATAATGATGTCATTAGGTCACACCAACATGTTGACAACTTGCTCAAATGATAGAAGCCTACATTGGTGTAGATCCGATTGACTCGAGAAGAGCTTGACCTCTCTTCGCAGTTTAGAACATTCATGTAAAGTAGTTTATCTATTGCAGATTTTCTTCTTTATCATTTCGTTTTTTCATGATTGTTACCATTCGACTGTTTGTTACAAACTGATTACTTGTTTGATATGTATATAAATGAATTTGAAAGTATTTGCGTGTAAATAAACGCATACTGCCGTAATACGTTGTTTGTTTTACCCGTACAGTATGGGCCATATGTGACCATATTCACAACGTCAAAGTTAATATGATCACCGGTATTCATATAGTTCAATCCCGCTTATACGGAAACCCCCTCCGGATGTCTTTTTTTGTCAAAAGCTGTATAACATGAGATTTCTCCGGATGTGGATTCATTTCGGAAATATAATCTGAGCAGTTTCACCTGAAATGTTTTCCAATCGGATTATTGGGATTGATAAACACACATATCATATAATATAACAATCACTTACACACACCTTTGCAAACATATACCGGCTACTGTAGGTACTGCACCATTAGAGGCAATTTTAAAAATGGTTCCTGAACTATTTTGATCCGGTTTTGGTTCCGAAAATATTCACCTGATACATTTCAATATCAAGGACTTTATGTTCCATTATTCCTGAAACTATTCAACATCTAGGACGCCAGCTTCAATTACTCACCAAACCGTTCAATCTCTAGGACGTCAGCTTCAATTATTCCTGATATTGTTCAACCTCTTGGATACCAGCTTCAAGTATTCCTGAAACTGTTCAGCATTTAAGACAACAGCTTCAATTATTCGTGAAAATGTTCACCCTCTAGGACATCAATTTCAATTGTTCCTGACGCTCTTTACTCTCTAGGACGCCAGCTTCAACTGTTCCTCAAACCATTAACTCTCTAATCCGTCTGTTTCAATCATTCCTGAAACTGTTCAACATCTCTACTCTTTACTCTCTAGGACACCAGCTTCAATTATTCACGAAACTGTTCACACTCTTGGACGCCAGCGTCAATTGTTCCTGACACTCTTTACTCTCTAGGACGCCAGCTTCAACTGTTCCTCAAACCATTAACTCTCTAATACGTCTGTTTCAATCATTCCTGAAACTGTTCAACATCTAGGACGGCAGCTTCAATTATTCATGAACTGTTCTTTCTCTAGGATGACAGATTGAAATATTCCTGAAGCTGTTCAACCTTTCGGATGCCATCTTCATTCCTGAAACTTACCTTGCTACAAGACTCCATCTTCCATTCTGCCTGACATTTATAATCCTTACTCATCGTCCATTATCCCTGTAATATGTTAACCGCTAGAACTGCATTTTCCTTTATTGACCGCTCAACCAGTACATCTTCCTTCACTTTCCCTGACATTATTCAATATCTAGAAGTTAATCTTTCATTATTCCTGACATCATTCAATCTCTAGAACTTCATCTTTCTTTATTCCTGTCATCATTCAATCTCTAGAACTTCATCTTTCATTATTCCTGACATCATTCAATCTCTAGAACTTCATGTTTCATTATTCCTGTCATCATTCAATATCTAGAACTTCATCTTTCATTATTCCTGACATCATTCAATCTCTAGAGCTTCATCTTTCATTATTCCTGTCATCATTCAATCTCTAGGACTTCATCTTTCACCATTCCTGACATCATTCAATCTCTAGAACTTCATCTTTCATCATTCCTGACATCATTCAATATCTAGGACTTTATGTTTCATTATTCCTGTCAACATTCAATCTCTAGGACTTCAGCTTTCATTATTCCTGACATCATTCAATCTCCAGAACTTCATGTTTCATTATTCCTGACATCATTCAATCTCTAGAGCTTCATCTTTCATTATTCCTGACATCATTCAATCTCTAGAACTTCATGTTTCATTATTCCTGACATCATTCAATCTCTAGAACTTCATCTTTCGTTATTCCTGACATCATTCAATCTCTAGACGTTAATCTTTCATTATTCCTGACATCATTCAATCTCTAGAACTTCATCTTTCTTTATTCCTGACATCATTCAATCTCTAGAACTTCGTCTTTCATTATTCCTGACATCATTCAATCTCTAGAAGTTCATGTTTCATTATTCTTGACATCATTCAATCTCTAGAACTTCATCTTTCATTATTCCTGACATCATTCAATCTCTAGAAGTTCATGTTTCATTATTCTTGACATCATTCAATCTCTAGAACTTCATCTTTCATTATTCCTGACATCATTCAGTCTCTAGAACTTCATCTTTCATTATTCCTGACATCATTCAATCTCTAGAACTTCATCTTTCATTATTCCTGATATCATCATTCAATCTCTAGAACTTCATGTTTCATTATTCCTGATATCATTCAATCTCTAGAACTTCATGTTTCATTATTCCTGATATCATTCAATCTCTAGAGCTTCATCTTTCATTATTCCTGATATCATTCAATCTCTAGAACTTCATGTTTCATTATTCTTCAAATCGTTCAATCTTTAGAGCTTCATCTTTCTTTATTCCTGACATCATTCAATCTCTAGAAGTTAATCTTTCATTATTCCTGACATCTTTCAATCTCTAGGACTTTATGTTTCATTTTCCCTGACATCATTCAATCTCTAGAGCTTCATGTTTCATTATTCCTGACATCATTCAATCTCTAGAACTCCATCTTTCATCATTCCTGACATCATTCAGTCTCTAGAACTTCATCTTTCATTATTCCTGACATCATTCAATCTCTAGAACTTCATCTTTCATTATTCCTGATATCATTCAATATCTAGAACTTAATGTTTCATTATTCCTGACATCATTCAATCTCTTGAACTTCATCTTTCATTTTTCCTGACATCATTCAATCTCTAGAGCTTCATCTTTCATTATTCCTGACATCATTCAATCTCTAGAACTTCATGTTTCATTATTCCTGACATCATTCAATCTCTAGAACTTCATGTTTCATTATTCCTGACATCAGTCAATCTCTAGAACTTCATCTTTCATTATTCCTGACATCATTCAATCTCTAGAACTTCATCTTTCATTATTCCTGACATCATTCAATCTCTAGAACTTCATGTTTCATTATTCCTGACATCATTCAATCTCTAGAACTTCATCTTTCATTATTCCTGACATCATTCAATCTCTAGAACTTCATCTTTCATTATTCCTGACATCATTCAATCTCTAGAACTTCATCTTTCATTATTCCTGACATCATTCAATATCTAGAACTTCATGTTTCATTATTCCTGACATCATTCAATCTCTAGAACTTCATGTTTCATTATTCCTGACATCATTCAATCTCTAGAACTTCTTGTTCCAGGTCAGTTCGATTCGTTCGGTTGTTCCTTTTGAATTTAGACATCCTAACTATGAGTTGATACATCTGGGTTATGAGTGTTCGTAATAATACACTTTTATTGGAGTAATCATTTCCACGTACAATTTTCTACGGAATATATGGATATGGACTCGTTAGTTTGTTTCTAAAAATAGAAAGGTTATTGTGTGGAAATGTCAACCATGCCACTACTACAACTACTTATACTATTTGAATAATTTGGAAACTTAAACAGAAGATTTTCGTTCACAATGACATGCTCTGAATAACATTGACATGGCTGAAAAGGTAAATTAGGAAGGTTATGTTAAGTATTTTAATACTGTGTACACCTTAATCGGCTAGGCACTGAAGAAAATATATTTTGATAGAAAAATCCATAAATCATCGGAACCATTGTCTGTGACTGCCACATACTTTGTGTTGTATACTAAAGTGGTCAAGGTCCGCTAGCCCTGCTACAGAACCCAGGTAACTGCCATTGACGACGCATTTGACTGACCGTTATCTCACACAATGCAGGTTAAATTTAAACATCCGTGTGAAGCCATTGACTGTGTTCATTCGTCAATTAATTCAAAATCGATTCATCAACACATGCTTATGATTTGGTCGGACTGGAAGTGTGGATGCTGTTTTTAGCGCAGATGACCAAGAAAATTGTTTGTCTCCCGTATCAACATTATTACTGGAAAGGATCGCAGTGTATAATAATGTTAACTTTGGAGGAAGATGTGAGTGATTTAACCATGTTAGTGTTGAAGATGACAATGCAATTGAAACGATGATTTGTGTAGAAGGTTGAAATTATGTGCTTGATATAAATACAAATATATAAAAGACTAAAGAAATTATAAATGAAGCATTAATCAGCACGTTCGTCAAAAGCTGCAGAAGGGAAAAAGAAACGCTGATTTGTGACGTACTTGTCGTCTCTTTTATTCATTCGCTCAGGCATCTGCCCGATTTCTTTTCAAGTACTTTCTAGGCGTCATTTCAGATGCAGTAAATGGTTTTTAAAATGCACGCTTTCTTGTGTCAGTTAATTATGATCAAAATCCTTCAATTTGGTTTCGATACTGTAATTAAGGCAATTGTCTAAGTTTAAATGAAGCGTCACATTTCAAATGCTTTACGGTTCTCTCAGGTTTAAACAGCAGCAGCTAATATGACATTTAAAATCAAACACGTTTCATGCCTGTGTACTGAAGTATTAACGAAATGCAACTTAATAAAGTAGGTATTGTCATGCTGTTATGAAGAAGTTTTAACCTCACGGTTTATCGGAAACAGAAAATCCTGTTTAAAATCTGCTCTAACTCGATTCCGTTCTTTACTCACATAAGGGAGGCGAAGAAAAGGAGGTGGAATGCATTATTTAAGTTCCACACATAGCAGAGGATCAATTACCAATATTGACAAATTGGTGGCGTTCTTGATTATCTAGTCTGAGGATGGAGGTGCAGAAGCTTATATAATTCATACTGAGTAATTCTCCACCTTGCGTTGCGCTGTACAGAGCTTAATTCGTGCTTTACTGCAGATACGCTATAAATAACATTTTGAAAAGTCGAAATATCAAGTTAAACAACGCATTTTTTGTATTCAGACAAACAAACACAAATAATTTATATGAGTAAAACATATATTTTATCAAATGGTAAATATACTTTTCCATTAAACAGAATGCGTCAATCTAAATAATGCACGTGACTCGGAGCAATATTAATCAACACAAAAGAATATAAAAACAACATATACAGAACGTCATATTAAAAGAGACAAAATCACTAAACTTGTAAGAGTAAAAATCTGGATTTTTAATTCCTCTTAGAAATCGTGGTAAATGTCTGGATAAACGCTTGGTACTTAATCTTTTCCCGTGTGATGTTTTTATGCAGTGGCGATGGTAGTCGATGGTTAGCGGGATTTCCAGATTAATGTTGTTCGTACTAACGGGACATGTACAGCGACATGGACTTACTTCATAGAGTAGAGTTTGGTTTCCTGGGATTTCCGGAATTGTATCGAGAGTAATCACTACTCAGGCTGACTATGCTGGTGCTGTATCATTCTACCCTTGAATTAGGTAGATCGGTGTTCATGATGTCAGTCACTGGGTGCTTTGCTTTAGACTCCATCATAAGATTCCATCGGAGTGTAGCTGAGTACGGCGCTTGCATATATATCAAATCAATAAGGAAAACCACACACACACACACACACACACACACACACACACACACACACACACACACACAAAAACAAAACAAACAAACAAAAATAAACAAAACAACAGTTTACACCATATATTCACAATGCAGGGCGTTAACGCCGATGGAACCGTTGACATCGAAAATACGATTTCCCCAATTCAATACCCGTATTCATCAAAGCGTATTCATCGAGTGTGTGTTCCCGCTGTGCACACCGCCTGGAATGACACAATGAGACATTCAGCGTTAAAGTCATCATCATCATCAACTGAGTGCGCAATAAAATATCTTAAAATGTCTTTGTCACAAATATCTTAAAACTATTCATTCTATATACTATAAATCATTTTAATTTTTTTCCCACAAATAATGCATGTTTAGCAACTGATAAAAATGTGTTAAGTTGGATGATTTTTTAGCTTAAAAGTATCGGTTTGTAGGACAACAATAATGTCCTCACATTTTAGGAGAAACTGATCCCGATCCTTAATGCGATTAAACTTTAAGAGTAATATATACGTTTTATGATTTAATGATCATTCTGCGAAATTTGCATAACTCGTTTTGACAAAGAGCGTGAAACAAAATCCTTTTGCATAATCCATAAGTATCAAATATACCACAGCCATATGCTGATGTTCTAATTTGAGCACCTTGTTCTGAACAGATGAGAATCAACTTTAGTCTCGAACAGTCCTGACAGACAGAAGGTGGAACAGTTAACGTCAGCAGTAGGGACATTGATCAGCGTCTGTTGAACACGGGACAATTGTACAGCTCATGAAATAAAGAAAGTAATGTCGCCTTGAATCCAGCTTGTGTTTTAATCACCTTATTTTTAGTTGAATTTCATGGCATCGATTTGTGTTCTCTATCCACACAGTACAATTGTTTTATCTTATGTCACCTGGTCCCCACACTGTTCTACCGGTCATAGCAATACATTCGTCAGTATATGCCTACATGTATCTGTTGTTTGTGCTGAATTAAAGTGTAGCTGTGGTAGTACTGGGTACATTTGTAAGCTTGTCTGTTTGTTAATTTGCTTGTTCGTGCAGTCATTTTTATCTTATCCGTACTTTACGAGTTCTACATGAGGAGCTTCGTCTATCCTCGCTATTGAAGAATAATTGATATCGGCGCAAACAAACCACGGGTCAACAATGAGAGATACGAAAAATCTGAATCAAACAGTGTTATTGAGAATAACGTAGGGCAGTACACGAAATGAAACACATATTGTGACATTAGATGGATGTCAATAGAAGAAGAAACACAACAGGTATAGGTATTGCTATCACGCAATTACCAACTATTTCCTTGTTTGACAATGTCGTTATACCCTTTTCATTTACTGCTTGCCAAACGTCAAGAAATTTCTAGGTGAGATGTTCGTTTTAGAGCATCCCCCAGAAATCATCATCAAAGATGTGTTACCGATACTGAAGTATTCATATCTACAACTGACAGTTAAATTTTGCCCACGGTTAACGTGTGGCCCAGTTGTGTTAGGCGCTGCAATTCACTGTGCAAAGTTGCGTCCCTTTGGCATGACAGAATCTTATGGTCGTGGGTTCGAATGCCGGTTCCCCCAGTTATATTTCACGGTCTGTCAGCATCATACCCCACCTTTGGGTTTCACCAAGGTGTTAATATCTGACACCTGCACCACTTCGGCTTGTACTGGAACATTATGCTGAAACGCCGTCATGTAACCGGAATAATGTTCAAAGCACATTGAAACCAACACACTGACAAATATTCCAAGACGCATAGCGGAATACATATCTACTATCTACATCTTTAATCAATAGATGAAACTTATCAGCTCTAACGATTGTGTCATTAAACCAAAATACAGCACCCTAGGGGCTCTGAAGGTAAGGGCAACAATGTGGCGTTAATTAGAAAATCGAGGTCGTAAGGGATATTCGGGATTAGGAGATTTAAGGCAAGCGCTGAAACAGATACATCGTGGGTATAAATAACACCGGATCTAAGAGTCAATCAGTTACCCATCGGTGTGGAATCTCAAATTGACCGGTAAGTGGAGGTAGTCCTGGATATGCATACAAGTGGATCCTTACGCATCTAAGGGAGGCAAATCTCCAGAGCAGTCATGGATATTTACTTCTGTGTTGAAAACCATGAGCAGTATTGCGGCGCTTTACGATTCAAATGTATATTAGTGGATCCTTACGCTTGTAGGGCAAATCTACAGAGTAAAATATGGTGCCAAAGAATGCTGGTCCCATCTGTGGTTGAGGGAAATACATGTGATTTATATCAGGTTGAACAGCTTGAGTTTTAGAGTGGCAAGAAAAACACAGAAATACGTTTATTTATGTTTCGTCTAAATTCTCACATTTCTGCTTGTTTAAAGTCTTTATTTTCTTCGCTTGCGCCTAATGTAACGCCCACGACTACGCCTTTGGTGCGAACTAAGAATACACTCAAGATGGGCAGTCATGATCACAGGCGCATATGCTTAACCATTTGAGAGGAAAGAGCTATTTGTACAGATTGACTGTACTTCACATGTAACGTTTAACAGACGAAATGGGCGGTTGTTGTAAACACGAACACTTGCTGTGTTTCTTTCTCGACAAGATTTCCAGATATGATTAAGTCAATGAAAACACCCTCACTACCAACACCATTTCCTGTTGTCACAACAGCGCCATTAATTAGAAGCATATAATGACGTCATTTAGCCTATTTCCTTGCTATGCACACTCTCAGGAAATTGACAAAAAGACAGCTGCTCAACAATGCAGAAAATGCACCGATCTCTTTCTGTCAAAATCTCCGCCTATTGAAGCTCTTTTTTATTTTTCTGATGTTTAAAACATGTACTTTTTCTATTACATTGTATAATGTATCTGCACCCATATGTCCCTCCCCCGCAATTTGCAAATATGCGGAAAAAATATCATTGACAATTTGACAGTGTTAAGGTTGCGGAATACATGAACCGCCTCCATGTTATGTTTAGCTCACAGTGTTCAGCCGTAACGCTGGAGGACTCTTTGAATGGACTGCGTGCCGCTTTTGTGTAAGTTCATGTTTAAAAATGCCGTGAAATCTCACTATTAAGTGCATTTTGTACTCAAGGTATCACCGGTGGTTCAAAAAGTAGAGAAAATTGTGAATGAAAGGTTTTGTACTTTAGACTTCACCTGCCCTGTACGCCCGGGGTAGATAGCGTGAGCTTCGTGCCATTCTTTTATGCCTTTCTTTGTTGATTCATTTGTCCGGCCGTTCATTCCTTCGTTCATACAATCATTCGTTCAGTCCTTTATGAACTGTTCTTTCAAATCACGTGAATGCACACATCGATACATAAATTAGCTTCGATACGGATCTTTGATAAGCTGGAGTGCATTTTCTGATTTGACATTCCTTGGTGAGTTATGGTGTAACCTTTGATGAAAATTAATCCCTAAATATGTGTCATGATCTTGTTTTACCGATCTCATAAAATTCCCAAATGGGTTCATGGCAAGTCTTCATAAAGACAACTTAGTGGCACGTCTGTTGTGCTCGATTATTTACAGACCGCCGCCATAAAGCTGGAATATTGCTGCGTACGGCGTTAAACAATAAACCTACCATTCTACCCCAGGCATTTGCTGGGACGGT
Source organism: Haliotis rubra (assembly GCF_003918875.1). Taxonomy (NCBI): domain Eukaryota; kingdom Metazoa; phylum Mollusca; class Gastropoda; order Lepetellida; family Haliotidae; genus Haliotis; species Haliotis rubra. The sequence goes on from NW_025767244.1 coordinate 130,330, forward strand.
CATTAGATCCATCTATTGGATCAATTCGAAATAATCCCTAGATAGTGTGATTACTTTACTACCAAGGACATTCATTTAAACTAGCAGGAAAACAAAATGATCATTCGAATGTTATGTATTTGATACGAGCATTTGGAACATTACGCAGACAGCGTTTGGCGACTGTCTTCAGTCCAGTAACGCTGTGATAACATTTTAGTTACATTCAATTTTGGTGAGTAGACATATTTTACCTAGTATTTTAGCTCTTAGTTGGTTTCAAATTTAAACGATGTTTCTGATATATTTGTTCATGTTTTGTCCAAAATGCTATTCAGCATCACGGAACTGTCCCCAAAGGTCAATAAATTAAAAAACGAAAAAGCCATGTAGTGACCTCAGCATGTGGCATATTAGTGATACGTCGTCAAGGATAGCTTTTTCAATCCTAATATTCTTTTTGTGAACTATCAGTTTGATCAGTCCATTGTTGTATCGTGATCTGTTTAATATATTGTTTTCATGTCAGCTCAAATACAATAATATATTTCATAAGGTCAAGTCATCAAACGAAACATTCCATGTAATTATAAATTGTTGAAGAAGAGTTTCAAGTTCCTCTTGTATTACGAATGAGTTGGTGAATAATGAACGACCTGTGTTGTGGATGGAAGCGGCAAAGAGAAACAAAACGAAAAGGATGCAGCCAAAGGCTATCTCCCTGGCAGCCACCTATAACCACCCGTCGGGTACTTGCATGAACTACATGTGTTTAACGATAAAATATTAATTGAAACTACACAGTGCATATTTGGCATATTGTATTTCGTTCCGTTTCATGAAATTGAATCCCAAATAAGACAATGAGACATATGAAAAAATAATAAAATAAAATAAAATAAAATCCCAAATAAGACAATGAGACAAATGAAACGAAATGTACTGTAATGAAATGAAATAAAGTATTGATAAACGAATATTGGGAATATATGTAAGAGTAGGGCACTGTCATCAGTAAGCGGGCAGAAGGATGAGAAGAGTGTATGACAGTCGTAGTTCGACACTGCCTATGACACTGCGTTAAGTAAGAGTCAGTGGCGTGTATGACTGTGCCTGTGGTAAGTTGCTGGAAAGTCCGACAAATGAATATAACAGTGTCTGTGGTCGGTTGTTGGTAATTCAGCTGACGGAATTGACTGTGTGGTGTGCGTTGCTAGTAACTCGACGGACGAACATGGCCAATGTCTGAGGTTGGTTGCTAATATCAACAAGGGATGTGTCTGTGGTAAGTTGACCATAACTCAGCAGATGATTGTGACATTGTCTGTGGCAAGTTGTTGGTAATTCAGCAGATTATTGTGACATTGTCTGTGGTAAGTTGCCAGTAATTTAGCAGATGATTGTGGCATTGTCTGTGGCAAGTTGCCAGTAATTAAGCAGATGAATGTGACATTGTCTGTGGTAAGTTGTTGGTAATTAAGCAGATGATTGTGACATTGTCTGTGGCAAGTTGCAAGTAATTCAGCAGATGAATGTGACATTGTCTGTGGCAAGTTGCCAGTAATTCAGCAGATGATTGTGATATTTTCTGTGGCAAGTTGTTGGTAATTCAGCAGATGATTGTGACATTGTCTGTGGCAAGTTGTTGGTAATTCAGCTCATGATTGTGACATTGTCTGTGGCAAGTTGCCATTTATTCAGCAGATGATTGTGACATTGATTGTGGCAAGTTGTTGGTAATTCAGCTGACGGAATTGACTGTGTGGTGTGTGTTGCTAGTAACTCGACGGACGAACATGGCCAATGTCTGAGGTTGGTTGCTAATATCAACAAGGGATGTGTCTGTGGTAAGTTGACCATAACTCAGCAGATGAATGTGACATTGTCTGTGACAAGTTGTTGGCAATTCAGCAGATTATTGTGACATTGTCTGTGGCAAGTTGCCAGTAATTCAGCAGATGAATGTGACATTGTCTGCGGTAAGTTGTTGGTAATTCAGCAGATTATTGTGACACTGTCTGTGGCAAGTTGTTGGTAATTCAGCAGATGATTGTGACATTGTCTGTGGCAGGTTGCCAGTAATTAAGCAGATGATTGTGACATTGTCTGTGGTAAGTTGTTGGTAATTCAGCAGATTATTGTGACACTGTCTGTGGCAAGTTGCCAGTAATTCAGCAGGTGAATGTGACATTGTCTGTGGCAAGTTGTTGGTAATTCAGCAGATGAATATGACATTGTCTGTGGTAAGTTGCTAGTAATTCAGCAGATGAATGTGATATTGTCTGTGGCAAGTTGCTAGAAATTCAGCAGATGGATATGACAGTGTTTGTGGTAATTTGCAAGTAACACAACTGATGAATATGGCTGTCTGCAGAAAGTTGCTAATAACTCAACTGATGACTATGAATGTCTGTGGTACAAGTTGCTAGTAATTCAGTAGATGAACATGACAGTGTTAGTGGTAATTTGCAAGAAATTGAACAGATTGAGTGGTATGCGTGACAAAAGTCTAACACACAAAATCTTGGTCAATACTCTTCATAGTAGAAAAATACATAATATTATATCACGGACACCATCATTTTACAGATAGGTTTCCATTATTCAACGCTCGATAAACCACATATCCTTCGTGTCTCGGTGCTGAGCGCAATGAATAACACCGTTGACATCTCACTGTTCTTTACAATAAAACAAGACATTTGCTGATCTCATGTCACAAGTATCCTTGCTACATCTCATCAGTACAAGCTCCCTTGCTGCGACGACACCTGTTTTCCCCTTTAACTTCAAATGCTCATTAATGATTCAATCGTTCTTCATACCAAGTCTTTTCCAGTGTATGTGTGTCTAACCCGTGGCCTAACCTCTATTTAAACTAGTACTCGACTTAATGAAATATGTAACATTCACGGTGTACCTCAGTTCCCATCGGCACACACCTTTAACCCGAGATTTAAACCATTTCCTCAACTATTTCTAGGCATAGAAATGACGGGACATCGTATGTTTTATTCAACGAGAGCTTGCCATGATATTTCACTGCTGTCATCGCGACCTTTGACCGCCAGCTTTCCATCTGTCTGAAGACAGATCCGAGCGGGATGTCTTTGAAAAGGCGATACGGTGTTGTTAGGTTAATTTCGACTTGACACCGTCAACAGGGTTCTTGCAGCTATTAAAAGTTTATTAGTCCAGGAATCATTGTAGAGGTGACTGAGCGATGAACGGCGTCAGTTAAGCCCTTCATATCGTTCACCGGTCACACATCATGGCTTTTCTATACTTTATGTGCCGATGAAATGATAACTATTGACAAGAACTGATTGTAGGTGAATACCCACGGATCTGTTTTCAATATAGTATTGCTTATAGGTACGGCACAATGTATAAAATGGTCAAGCTGCTTCACCTCTCTCCTGGGAGAGATTTCTTTTGCTGTCTTGGCTAAGGGGGCAAGGGACTTTCTGCGTGTATTTATTTTAATCTGTAAACAAGACGCTGCATATCGATAATATGCCAAATCCTCACATTAGAACATGGGTAAAGAGGTACATTATAACCCTGGTCAACAGGTGCACATTGTTTTCTTTCTCGTCTCCATTGTGATGATACAACCCAAGATGGCTGTAAGACGCCGAAAGGTCAAGAGGCATATGCTACCGGGTACATATTCACTGCTTTGTAAACAGAGGCTGACCTTGGATAGACCGAATGTGCTTTTCTTCTGTCGCACTGTCGTGAATTTTCTTAAGCGCTCAGTTCAAGATTCAACACGATTTGTAGTGAAATGCCTGAAACAAGACGACACAATTTAGTCATCGAGAATCAACTTAATCGATCTAACACTCATCTTGACATTCCTAAATGTTTTTTGTTACAGATTCACAAGTCATGACCGGTGGTGTGTCATCGTACCCGATATATATTTCAATACTCTCTGTTTTACAGGTTATGTATACATCCAGTTGCATGTTTCATTGGTACACGATACAATGACACACGTCCGAATGTCCGAACCCCGCTGTACGAACACCCCGTTTACCACATGGAAACAACTCAGGACGTTATGACTCTGTTATCTCAAACCTTCTTAAAGGTTATTTTAAGGGGAACGGTACACTTTATCGGAGCAACAGTACTAAGTTTACAATATAGTTTTATTCAACTCCTGGTTTCTCGCTTGCTTTATATTGAATAATAGAATAGAATTTAAACTGAAATTATATTAATGTATATCCAAGATATAGATCTGAATATATATTTGGTATTTATACATAGGAGTTGCTGAGTCCAGAGCTTGAAAAGTTGATGCATACATGTATTTCTAATGTATTTGTAAATAAAATGTTCCATGAAACTATATGGTCCTAATATAAAACAATCTGCACAGGTAGACCTTACGGCGTTTAATACATTTCAGGTGCGCTGTTACCTGTGAAGATCCGGATTAGAATTTTTGGTAAGAAGCTATCATAATAATATAACCTTGTATATATAGTTATTGATATTCCTGTTAACCCATGAAGATCCGGATTAGAACTGTTCTTCGGCAACCCAAACTTGTCTTAAAGAGGGGGACTCATATGAGATCGGGGGGTCAGGCTTGCTGACTTGGTTGATGCATGTCATCGTATCCCAGTTGTGTAGATCGATGCTCATGATGTCAATCACTAGATTGTCTGGTCCAGACTCGAGTATTTACTGACCGCTGTCACATAGCAGGGGTATTGCTGAGTGCGGCGTTAAATGAACAAACAATTCGGGCGTGTTGTAGATGGTACTGGAAACAAATGTTACTTTTAGGATTTTTGGAATGAAATGTACGAGGAGATGACGCAGCAACATTGCGATTTTGAAATTGTGTTCCATGACTGAGCATTTGAATGTCTAGTTCTGCTTGGTCATTTGCATAGGATTTCCTTTATGAGCACGGTGCCTGTGTTCATATTAGTCGAGCAATATCAAGAATGAAGATTTCATGGATGGACCTTTACGAATAGTACGTACATTGTGCTACGTGTACCGAATTCCGTGGCAGTACAATTGCATTGGCAGTGCAAAATGTAATAACATTGTTAATCGCAATAACTTCAGTGTCACTAATAATCACCTGACAGCATCAGAAGTCAAGATTCTAAAATAGCCCATCCTAGGTATCAATGGTGAAATGATGATCTTCACTCAGCCACAGGTACCAATGTGCTTGTCCCTTCATTTAGTCTTAAAAGGTGGGCCGTGGGGTAACCTAATGGTTCGCTCGTCACGGTGAAGACCTGGGTTCAGTTCCCCCCATGGGTACAATGTGTGAAGCCCATTTGTGGTGTCCCTCGCCGTGATATTGCTGGAATATTGCTTAAAGCGGCGTAGAACTCACTCACTGATTCACTTGAAAAATACCAGAAAATTCGATAGAATGCTAGATAAGTCAATGCCGTTCTAGAATATTCTATATAGATTACACTAGACTCCAACAGCATCTAAATATAATAATATCCACACCAGCTCCCTCTAGTGAATCTTAATGGAAATAATGTAATACAATGACAATACTGTTTTACACTGAATTACACTGCCATGTAACATATGTGAAGTGGTGATATCAACAGACAATCTTTGATATCATTTATATTAGCTCATTGATTAAGGTTGCCTATAACACGATGAATTCTAGTATCTATATCTGATGAATACGATTATGCTAAACGTGACGATGATGATGATGATGGTGATGAGTATTAGGAATTACTGGTATCATGATCCTGATTTCCAACACAAAGGAAATGATCGCACATTGATATTACAATGAATTATGTGAATCCGTACGTATGGAGGCACGGAACTGAGCATGCGAACCTCAAAAATCAATAACTGATCCACTGATAAAAATGTATGATAATATTTGATCATTCCCATAACGGATATTCATAATATGATTTATTCAAAAGTCATTGTAATTCAAACATTACCTGTTTAATGTTTATTCTTCGCGGGTGTTAATTTATTTAAAATGTATCTGTATATTGTATCATGACATAAAATTGATATTATAAAAATGATGGGCTTGTTTTACCGAGATGAACAGATCAGTAGCTTTTCTTGTTGAGCGTGTTGTTATCCCATTATAAGAGAGCCTGATAGTATACTTTAAGGCATGTAATATATGGATAATATAGACATCTAAACTTATGATTCAAGGGTATGCGAAGATCCAGGCTAGAGTGACAATACGTCACGTCTTTCACGTCAAGGTTTTAGATATTATAATCATTAGTGTTAAGTCGGAAACTGACACCAGAGGGACGGTCGACGTCACACCAAAACACGTTAAACGATGGTCATTATTGTTGCCCTGTGTGGCGCTGAGAATTCAAGAAATAAAACCAGGACTGGTCCGCTCGAATTGTGCATAGTCGGAGGGAAGAAGGTCGACTGTTCGAGCCCCGGACGCGTCATACCAAAGGACGTTAAACGACGATACTTGTCTGGCGCAGGGAATTCAAGGAATGAAACCACGACTTGTTTCAAACTGTGTCTAGTGTGGAGTGGGGTATCCATGCTAAATTGCGGCATGGTATCTCCGTGGGCAAGCGTAGTAAGTCAGTGAGTGAGTTTTTAGCAAACTTCTGGCAATATCACGTCGGGGGACACCAGAAATGGGCTTCCCACATTGTACCCATGTGGGGAATCTAAACCGGGTCTTCGGCATCAGGCGCGAACGCTTTAACCACTAGGCTATCCCACCGCCCCCAAGCGTGTAAAACCGGCACAAGTACAGACTAGTACAAATCACTCCCACATTGGCAGACACGTCGCTGTTTTAGTAGACTAATCTCGAACGCAACCCCATTAAAAAACTTACTTCGCCACAGGTTATTATCAATGATGTGCCGCGACATATTGATATAAAAGTTTGAATAATTTACGAGTATCTTAAAACAAATTCCAATTTTTCAAGTAATACGTGTGTTGTAAACAATAGCCGTAACATCAATAATTCAAAACGGTGGCCCGAACAGGTACTGCAGTTTTTTGTATAACGAGGGATGCAAAAGAAAACTGTATAAAGGGTATCTGATGAACAAGGCCAAGTGACCTAGGGTCAAACCCGTAGTTTCGCCATCCATATGGTCAGCGCTAAAATTATCCTGAGAGGACGATAAACAACCCTTTGCTCTGATTTCGATTACCTGAGAAGATCTCTCATTGTCATTTACCCGCTCGGGTGCACGCACACCCAATAGGAGCCGTTCACAGAAAAAGGCCGCGCTGCGCGTCGAATCAAGCTGTCTTCTAAAGATCACGTGACATAACTCGTCAGCAGCTGGCTTCGAAATTATATATGGTATTTTCCCTCAAAATTGCAGTCCGGAGAAGTGGGCGGGAATCGGCGCCTTAAGCTGTTGTACAGGATTTATTATGAAAACAATGCTAAATACTTTAACATTGGACGCCGCCATAGCTCTGTGCTAACACGAGTCGAGGGATGAAAAGAAGAGAGGGCTGTTGCGCGAAAGATCGTTACGCGCAACATGTGTCGGACATGTTAACTGCAAGTAACTCGTAAAATTTGTCAATCAGACGGTTCGGGGATAGGAATATATCTTTAAATTTGAGACAAATCACTTTGACGCTTTTGTAAAGCTTGGGTCTTAAGCCCCGATACCGCTATTATTTGAGTTAGTGACTACTTCCGACTGTTGCCACGTGCTTGGGCGGTTTGAACTAGCATAATGCCATAACACCAAGCCCAGTGAAATATTGAGAATTTATGCCTAATAATTCGGTATTAATTACACACCTGTCGTGTGTGTGGAGTTCTAATGTTTGCATTCTGGACAAAAGGGGAGAGTCTGAATGCCCGCTGGTGATATTCTACTCCACATTAGCACAATAGCAAGTGTGACTGCCTTTCCAAGAAAATTAGATCAGTTTGATTTCGGAAATCCGGGATGACTTAGTAGGGGAGGTGATTATCATCAGTCACAAGATGTGGCACGTGCTCAGTATGACTTCCTGAAAACAAATTAGAAAATAAGATACATTTTTTCTATGGGTTTTTCGTTTAGAGAGGGTGAGTTGGATTGAACAGTCTTAATCTGTGACATCACTGCGTAACAGTTTAGTGTTGGAATAAAGCCTGCTGGCTCAGAAATTTACCGCTTGGGTGAAACGTACGGTGCTACGGTATGCTGCTGAGTGAGTGAGTGAGTCAATGAATATGGTTTGACGCCGGTTTTAGTAATATTCAAGCACTATCACGGCGGGGGACACCACAAAAGGGCTTCACACATTGTACCCATGTGGGGAATCGAACCCGGGACTTCGGCGTGACAAGCGAACCATATCATACTCACTCATTCACTCACTCACTCACTCACTCACTCACTCACTCACTCATTGACTCATTCACTTTGGACAGGATGTTGACTCAAGATGTTGATGTGAGCTTAATGAATGACGATTAATCCAGGATAAGCCAGGAATCATAATCAGGAGAAATCATGGGTCGAACAACAGTCAAAAGTTTTAGTACTGATCCATATGTTTTAATAGAACAAGAATAATTTTCTTGAATGTGGATATTGAAAGGTGCACACTTTTAACACCGGGTTATATTAGAATGGTGAAATAGGATGGGATATTTTGCTTATTTAAGTTACTATATGAAACAATGAGAAGTCAGATATGCTGATTTTTTTGGATGACAATTTATAGGGGATTTATGCTCAAGTGGAAGACAAGGCATTGGGAGGGAAGATAGAGAGGAGAAGATACTCTCGGGAGTGGGTGGACGGATACGGAGAGGGAGACAGGGAGTACAATGTGAGTATGAGGGAAGAGGGCTTACAGGAAGAACATGGGGAGGAAGAATGAAGGACATGATGAGGAGGTAAGAGAAGAAGACGTCATGAGTAGGAACATAGAGGGTAGAGTTAACAGAAGACAGAGGGAATATCACAGCATGGACGTGATGACGGAGGGTAAACAGAGGAAAACATCGAGAGAGAGAGACAGAAGGCGAACACGATGAGGAGGATAGAGAGAAAGAGGTCAGAAGGAGGAACAGAAAGAGTAGAGTTCACAGGAGACGGAAAAGATCATGAAATGGGATAGTGAGTAGTGTATGGAGAGTAAAATATAGAGAAAAACAGGATGACTGAGATAGAGAGAAGAAAACGGTGAGAAAGATGGAGAGAGGATCACAGAGAAACAAAAAAGTCGTGGAGGTATAGAGAGAAATGGAGACGGTGAGGTGGATATGTGGATGTGTGCTCAAAGCGCTACAATATCAAGAACATAGATAGGATTAATATGTACTCATATAACACCCCAATACTGGACCGATAGAAAGACGAGAGTGATCAGGGAAAACAGGAATAGAAACGTGAGAGGGGAAGCACCCAGAGCAAGACAGAAAGACCACGAGGGGTGACGGAGAGAAGACGGGTGTCGAACAGCGATATCAGAGTGTGCATTGGCGAAAGGTAGAGGTATGATACGAAGGAGGTACACGAAAGAGCGAGAAACAGGGTCAGGCCTGAGATTACGACAGAGAAATAACATATAACGTAAAACACAGGAAAACGAATACAAATTCAAAACAAACTGTTTTTATTTGTAGCTTTGCATCCCAGACACTGGTTCAGTTTGATAGTTCTGACCTTTCATGGTGAGAAAGGAGGTATAGCATGAGTGTGTAGAGACAGTCCCTGGACTTCCTGGGGGTAGTGAGTGAGTGAGTTTAGTTTTATGCCGCCCTCAGCAATATTCCAGCTATACTCTTAAAAAAGTAGGGGAACCTGACCTTTCATTTAGGTAGAAAGTATAAGCGTCAACAAACAGACATCTTATGAACGCACCACCATTCTCTTTATCACCACTCCTAAGTACAAAGCACGGGATGAACAACGCAGTGGCCCCATACACGTGCATGGGGTGTCATTCTTGATTTTGACGGTATTCAAGAAGGCCGATAAATCACTGTAGATCGTTAATTTTCACAATCATCTTGCATCACACAGCTGTTAGTGTTTGTTTCTAGCCGGATTTCATATGTTTGAAAATGAAAATCGTACCAATGCAAATTTCACGTCAGCAATCATCTTTCAAGAGCGATTACTGTACAAACAACTATGGTCATAAGGAAGTGCAAGTGGTGATGCACTCTCAAAACATTCATTATTATCATGTCAACATTGAGTTACTCCGATATATCTGCCAATGTTTTCAATCGTAAATTAAAAGTGACGTTTCCCTACTTTATTTTAGAGTATATTACTGGGGTAGTGAGTGAGCGAGTGAGTGAGTTTAGTTTTACGCCGCTTTTAGCAATATTCCAGCAATAGCCCAGCGGAGACACCAGCAATCGTCTTCACTCATCGTTTCTATGTGGGGAATCGAACCGGGGTCTTCGCCTTGACGAGCGAACGCTTTAGCCACAAGGCTACCCCACCGCCCCCACTGACTGGGGTAGACAATACTAGACAGAATAAGCAGTGATGAACTCATACACGTTTAAATATTACAAGATCCAATCCACATTGTGAAGTAATTACTTCATACTACCACCACGTCAGTACGTCTGTACTCAACAACAAGAAGCCATTCCCCACCCGCAGATTGAGTTATCGCCCCTTGTTAAAAGAGCTTCAGTGATTACCGCCACTGACAGAACGCATCTCTCCAAACAAATCTAAATGACTTAATTTTCGTAACTATTATATCAACCCAACTGTGTAACCCGCGATTCAGAGTGATTCACATTCTTCGTCACTTATCTGATTAGTGAAGATTAAGCATGTTATCTACTAACTTATCTACATATAAGTTTGTTAATGTAGACGTTAAACCTTTGGTATTGATTGAATTACATAATTATTTGGCTCCAGTATTTCATTTGTATGTTAATTCCAAATATCCTTAGAAAAGCTGCTTTTCGACTTTGCCCAATTAACACATTGTGAACCACTTCCCTGGCCAAATTATTCAAACTACGCCACAGATGTTTGTTAAAATATTATCCTCCACAAAAACGATTAAAAACAGCCATAGTATAATTTTCATCTTTAACTGATACGGCTCTTTAACGCATGGCGAATTCTTCCAAAAGCTTGCAGCTATTGACGTAGCATTTAACAAATACATTTTACAGCTGTGATCAGTCTTTGATGGACATACACAGTCGTGTTTCAACAGGCTTTATGTTATTGCCCTGACTTTTGTAAGTGAAAGCTATGCTAAGGTGGAAAATCATTATCGCTCTTTGTTCGCTCCACCTGCCGCCGCCTGAACAACATCTGAAATACTCCTTAGGAATCTTTACATGAAAATAAACGATTGTAAATAGGGGTTACGGATTATATTAAAGACACTAAAATCCAAAGAGAATTCACTAACAGACTTAATTTTGCGCAATCATATTGGAAACGGAGCCAGCCGTTTCGTCTCAATTGTCGGAAGCTATGAATTGTACTTATTCGATATCAAGGTAGGAATGTTTCAATTCTGAATAACTTTATGTGCCCTGTTAAACGCCTTTGGTGGTGGTTACAGGAAGGAAAGTCAATACTATGTTTAACAGAACGTGTGCGTACGTTATCCTCTGAAGATGACAACTGTTATGCCTGCACGTCGATCAAATGAAAACACAACGGAATTACTCAGATCAATATTTTCTATTCATGTACAAAGCAACAGGTAGAGGGGAGAAGGCCTATTAGTCAAAATGATTATAGATTTATGTAAATACACGTATGCATATTGTAAACATTAAGTGAATACTGATACCTCGACAGCTTATGGCTATCTGAAATGTTGAAACGTGACGATACACAAACATGGATGGATGCGTAAATTTGCGCTTTGTAAAATATTAAAAGGGCTGTAGTATATATCACATGGATGCAAGCTTTAATTAGAATTGTTACGTTCATTTTCGAAAAAGAGCGAGATGAATTAAATTGAACATTAACGCCTTGTAGCAATGAGAATAAGGTATGTATTTCAAACAATGAAACAAACCGTATCAAACTTAAAACAAATTAATATACAAAGATATATCCTATTGATTTAAACTATTTGTTTGTTTGTTATTTAACGCCGCCCTGAGCAATATTCCAGCTATATGGCGGTGGTCTGTGAATAATCGAGTCTGGACCAGACAATCCAGTGATCAACAGCATGAGCAGTTGGGATAGGATGACATACGTCAACCAAGTCAGCGAGCCTGACCTCCAGATCTCGTTAGTCACCTCTACGACAAACATCTTCACGGGGTAATTAAAGCTAGGCCATAGTGCACCAGTAAGCTAAGTAAGAACACCTTTATACTCGAGTATATGGATACCTGCAGTAGTTTTCCTTCCTGGGTGATTCCTCAGCAGGATCTATGCCTTCACTTTGATCAATAGCCGCTGTGCATTATAACGCAATATTTCAAAACAAAGGAAAGAGAAAAACCGGTACATACTGTTTGTACTCTGTCAATTACATAAGAGATACTTTATTTTAAATTGAAAATGATAATGATTAAACTGTGTACTTATATTGTAGGAAGGACACACGCCACGTGTCGGTAAGATTTCAGTAAACGGGGTTCGGGGCAATTTTCCTGAATGATGAACATCCTTGCACACACCACACATGTGCACACAGGTTTAATGAATACTGTTAAAAGTATAGTTAAACCAAATCAGTGAATCACCCATATAAGACACTCAGCTATCGTCATACAAAATTTTACAGATTGGCTGTGAAATTGTTATATGAGATCCGAAATTCGGAGTCTTCTAGACTTTCCCATGCGTCTATTTTTCCATATAGGCGAAATTGACATTAAGCATAAATAATAAATAAAGTTTTGCAAAGTATTTATCATTTTGCACCGCATTGCAGACCTTGGGTGAGTGAGTCAATGAATGAGTGACACAATGTGTTTATCTTCGTGTTAGTCTATTGACACATCAGTTACATGTAAACATGCACGGTGTTCCATCCCGGTAATTACAACAGAGAATCCACCAATAATAACCCTCTGTCAAAAGCAGAGTCGATTGACTGTATGATCTACATGTGTTTAAGAATCACTATCCAAAAGTGACATTACCCGGTATTTGCGAAAAGGTGACCGTATCCTGCCCCATCAGTAGAACCCGTCACAAACACATGCATCACGTCAATGATTCACCTAAAAAGATACGGGAACACATAGTACACGTCAACATGGGACTTGCATCATTGTCATTGTGGGACATTCTTGTCACTGATACATCAGAGTTTGGAAAATCCCCCACATGTCTGATGAAAGCTTTGTTGAAAGCGATACTGAGGCCTGGGATGTTTTAACCCCGAGAAAGAGCATTTGCTTAGGAATCGTATACATCATTCTCATTCAAATCGTCCGAGAAAGAACATGCATGCAAGCATATTGGCGAGAATAAGAACTGATATGGGACACTAACACATTATAGAAAATATATATTTAAAAATGTAAAGTGCACAACCTGTGTGTAGTATTTGGGTGAGTGAGTGAGTCGAGTTGCAGTATTCGATGTATATCACGGCTTACCAATGAGGAAGGAAAGCCCGAGGTGAATCATGACACGGTTTAGTCTCTATTTAGATAGCAGTGCCACTAGTTTACCATTGCGTAATCAACAGTCAACAGACCATGAAATCTTGTTATAAGACTGTAGGCGAAATGAGAACATGCCCATGAAACAGGTACAGGTGTCTGACGAGTACAAGTACTGAGCATGGGTATGCGCTGATTAACATAATTAGTAACATAATTGGTACGAGTACTGTACTTGTCGAAATAAGAAATTGTGCAGATTATGAAAAAATACTTGATCAGTACATTAAAAATCCCGCCATTAGCAAACAACAGCATAGAATCCTTTTTACAAACGGAATTAATATATTTTACAAACACATTGAAATGAATGATTTTTGTGCAAGAAGAACTTGATACATGCTAATGATAAAACATTTTTACCAGTGGAAAATATATTTTTAAACGAAATTACTGAATGATTTGAACATGAAACCCATTTCTGATAGTATTAAGTTCGTTGTGTAGTCACAGGAGAAGATTTAGCTGCAGAGTCAGAAGCTATTTTCTGTAGTACTCTTACAATGTATGGGCGTAAAAACGAAATACAGTTTAAGCTTCAATAATTGCCATATATATATTTGAGAACGTTAAAAACGTTGCTGAGAATTTGATAAAATCTGCTGAGGCATTTGCGAAAATTTGCCGTGGCGGCCCCAGAGGCAACGTCTACAACAGCGTCAGCTTCGTTAATGCAATATGAATGGTTTGTAGTGTCCTATGACATATTCGCTGGGGATGGTAGCCATTGTTTTATAAGATCCGAGATGCACGGAACTCTACCTTAAGCTTAAGATACACTTCTTTTTCTGAAATTTTGATTTTATTTTCTAAACAGAAAAGGCGAGGATGTACAAGGATAATAATCTCTATTTTGATCAGTCAGTTATCTTGTCAAAGATATTCGTTAAAAATGTGCTTAAATCGAATTCTCTTGACACTTTCAAAAGCACTGACAAAAATTGATCCAAATTTTGAGTTCAAAGCATTAAATCATTTTTAATTCCAGTATCAAATTTTACGCTCCCTTTAAATCATTACACAAATAAGATTTCGAAATGATTTTATTTTGTTTTGCCAGGATTTTCGGAATCAATTTGACAAAAAATGACTGATTCACGACAGATCGCGGGCATAATCTGTCGATTAGTGAGTTGTGCCGGTGTTTTATGGCGTCTGGTACTTGTCAGAACCTTCTAACTTCAAGATCTGAAGCTAATATTCTCCAGAGTGTTGACTAAAATCAATAAACATCTCGCAGTTGACGTGAAGAAATTGACGAGTTGTACATTGCAGGATAAGCCGGCGTTTTGTGCTGCTTCTCTCGAGTTCAACCCTCTTACCAGTCACACCATGCGGCTACTAGCTGACGTTAATGTCTATTAATTAACAAATTAAACCACAGGTGCCTCGCAAAATTTCAAAATTGAGAGTGCAAGATAAATTATTTCTCTTGAAATTGCACCCATGAAAGACTGGAAACGGATAATTACTTGATTAAATAATTGTTGTTAGCGGAAGATAATCTCTGATGAATTAGAGCACTGAAAAGCCACAAAAAATATGAGTCAATAAATCTTACTTGAAACTAGATACATTAAACTCGATTTGCGTTAAGTTCGAGACAACTGCATCAATAAAAATGATTCGTGTTAATGTTGCTTAGTTTGAACCCCTGACCATAACAGTCTAGCAGAATTATCAGGGGAAAGACATCAGATCTCGCCGCGTCTCCAATCCTTGTTCTACAATCATGCTAATTCGCGAAATTATGATTAGCTGGTTGCATCAAGTTTCACCAATCATTTTTGTAATGAAGAATTAATACTGAAGGACCTATACAACACCCCTGCGGTACACCATAGGTCGCGCTAGCTTCGTTAAGTAGGGAAATGGGGCTTCAATTTTTCTAAGTACCCTAAATCAAAAGAACCAAGCCCAGAAAAAAATCCCTCGACCTGTGCGTATGGAATACTGGTGGGTCGGAGGTCATCACAGCAGCGGACCAGAGGTCACAATTGACGATCATTTTATCACTGGGCTGCTTTTTCTGAATAACACACGACATTCCGCCCGCGGGTTGATTGGGAAAGCACGAGGCGCAGTGGGACACGGCACGCGACCTCCCTAACTCCTTCGACTCGATCAAACGACATCATGGGCGACCGTGTTTCACAATTTACACGACAATAGCCACTCGTGTGAGCATCAGCCAGTGGGGCATTGAAAATCGTAGGGCGAATTAAATATGCTGGACGCTACTAGTATTCAGCATCGAATTCACATTTGCACCACGCAAAAGGTAGATAAAGAATAACAATAATGTATTCTGTACGAGTTTGAATGGAAAACGCGTATGCTACCAAAACGACGAAAGTGTCATGCTTCTGAAAGGAACAATGTCATAATATTGCTTCAAGGTGTATGAGTATTATATTGTGATGGATGAATATAATTACATATGTCTGACAATAATAACATGAGCAGAATATACGACTAGGAAATAAAGACTGCACAGACTTTGTCTCTACCGATATTGACTGGAACTCGTAATTGATTAAAGTATTAAATAAATTAACTCAAAGTGATTATTAAGAAGCAACGTTAAAATTAAGCCTGTTAAAAGTGATAGCAAATACAAGGGATTAAAGGCCAGTGCCCGAATCCTCTTTTGTAAATTCCAACGCATTAACATCAAAATAATCATTACCATCTAAAGTGTTTGCGTTTTGAATGATAATTATCCAAATACCGGATGCATTTCCGTTTGAAGCTGGGACGATTCAATTTGTAGCGTTCTCCGGTTCATCGCGTATTCTAGCAGTATCGTTTTAATAACACTCTTTTCGATATGCGGAAGTGGGGACCTGTATAAGGAGATTCTCCATCTTTTGTATAGGTACAGTGTATCGTGGAAAGAAGTAATTTCACAGCATTGTGAGACCATTATTTAAACTTTGCCATCTCGAGGAGTGAAGTTTCGTTTTAAAATTTCCATAGAATCACCGTTGCGTCGTTCCGTATTAAAAGGACGTGAAGTAGGCTCGTTATCTGTGGACCAGTGTGCGCATCATTAACATCAAAGAACTTACAGGATGTTGATACATACTGATAGTTCAATTTGTAATAAAAAAATCAATTTGAGCTGAGTAGTTGAACCAGTATGACCTATTAGACCCAATAATGTAATTTTGAAATAATTGAGCGGCCTGGAGTATGGAGAATGCACCCTTTCAATTACAGATACAACGTGTTTATTAACGGCCAGTTCACCCCAACAACAACATAAGACGAATAGATTGTCTGTGTAGTAAATAACCAACTTACTTCCCTAATTTCCAAAAGCAGATTGAATTCATGCTATGTGATCATGGGTATGTAAGTTTACTTCAGACAATAAGGGGGAAATTGCTAAAAAAAAAGAAAATCAAAGAAAATCGCATGCGATTTTTTTACTGAGAAAAGATCATGTTAAATGTTAAATGCTGAACACAAAGATACCATCGATTTGAAATATTGGGATAAGACATTTAGGCAAGAAGTAGGCAGCCTCCCCGGCGGCAAGTGTGCTCCTCTCCTGATGATCTGTTTCTTCAAGCATAATGTCTTTCTAGGATAATAGAATGCTTATTAATGTCTGACCCAGGAGTTTAAATAAAGCTTACAAAATATCGATGATGTGATATAATTATTAATTATATTATATTCCCACCTGAGCTAGATATACAAGAGACCCATCTGTTTCATCGTTAGACTCATGGATATCGATATTCAACGACAATTCGACTTCAAAGAGCGTCATCAAATTAAAAAAAACCTTGCTAAAACGTAGTTTGGTCAGGGTTATAACACTCAAAGCCTTGGTAAGGCATCAGGAAAGGTTTATGGCCGACAATTGACATTCCCTTATTTATTAAATTGCCTGTTTTGACTTACGTCTTTTTGTCAGGTGAACAGGTGACATGCCTTTGCCCGTGTTTGTGACGGGTGATACCGGTGGAGCAGGATACGCTCGACTTTCAGCGAGCACCTAACATTACTAATTGACAGGGATTCAGAAGCACATGCCCATGGTATCTCGTGGGAATCGGACAAAACAATTCCAATGATTATTGAAAAATATGTATCTAGTTCATTTACATATTTATCTGATGATAAAACGCAGGCGAATCACAGAAATACTTTGCAACAATTAACACACAGATATAAAGAATACATTTGTGAAGGACAAGTTTTATATCGTGAGAATGAACTGAACTGAACATGTATGATGGATGAAGGACCAAACGTGTCTCGAGAGATCTGAGCATATATGAGTGTTCTGGCAAAAATAGACGTATTGTATTTACTCTTAACATGAATGTCTCAAGAAAGCTTTACGTGTTGACGTTATGGGGTTGGACAAAGGTAATGGCATGTGAAGCTCGATTACAAAGGAATGTTTATATGTAATATACGCATTTATGTAACATATGGCCAATACGTGCAGGTTACTCTACCATGGTGCATGTGTAGCATGATTCTTAAAGAAATTATCGAAATACATTACGCAAATAGTGTAATGAAAGCAATGTACATTATATAATTGATTTAATGTACTATCCAACACCTTGTTAGTTGATGCCGAGGGTTGACACAGACTTGATGGGTTTTTTCATATCTTACCACGGTTTAAACTTTGAGGTCCACCCACTGCACGACCCAGATTATGCAGAAGATAATCATGGAAAATGACATTTATATAATCTTTGGAATAGGCGTGTCCAAGGCAACAAACCTGACGGGGTCTATGTTGGATAAAACTAATGCAATTGTTTGATTTATAATTGACAAACTTCCTTAAGTGGCATTTAGAAGCTGGTATGATGAAGTGGAACACCTTTTATGGATAGACAGCTTCGTTGTTGCAGTAGTTGCTTCTGCAACAAAGAAGCTGTCTATCCATAAAAAGTGTTCCAGTTTATGATTGACAAAATTCAAGAAAAACATGGCAAGTACGTGAACGTTGCTTACGAAATTACATCCCTGTATCACAAGTTCTAAGTTGTCCGAGTGACTATTTTTTCTGGGTGCCTTAACTGACGTTACGTCAGTACCCGAGTTTGCGGCCAGAAACAATGCTTTTCTGACAGTATGGGTAATGCAAAAGGCTGCAGTGTTGGTGAGTCTTCACAGTCCATAAGGTCATGGTGTGTATCACTAGGCAGGGCCATTTGCTGCCTGGACTGTGTGTAATGGGGCAAGGGCCCTGAGCTGATGATGAACCTAACCAGGCTGTCACGATCACCCGAACCTTCTTTGCTGCATTCATTCATTAAAACCTGTAAAACATAATAACAGTAAATAGTGTATTCACTGTTGTAACATGGAAAAAGGCTTTAGATGAGAGGGTTAGGGCTTCGGATGACACTGGGTTAGGGCTTTAAATGATATCTGGTTAGGGCTTTAGATAATACTTGGTTAGGTCTACAGGCGATCTAGGGTTCGGGCTTCCGCTAATACCCGGGCAGGGCTTTAGATGATATAGGGTTTGGGCGTTATATGATGTTAAATGGTTAGCACATCAGACAATACATCATTAGGACTGTAGACAACACGGGGTTAGGACATCAGATGACACTGGGTTAGGACTTTAGATGGCACAGGATTAAGGTTTCAGATGGCACAACATTAAAGCTTTATAAGGCTCAGAATTAAGGCATGAGATGGCACAGAGATACGACTTCAGACGGCCCATTTTAACGACACTATACATTGTACATATAGAAGTTTAGACATTTGAGGATAAATGCCGTAAAATTTTTACAACTGATTGTAATGTTTAAACAAACGGGGAAAATATCGACTTTCGAATATTGTAAACCCATTCATTGAAATAGGAGGCTGCTAACGGAAACAGAAGTGGTAATTCAATAAACGGGCAGTCTGGGTTAATTGTCCAAACTGAGAAATAGCTGGGGCGTTGATGAAAACCATGCTGGACTAGGTTATAACCTTGCCTGATCGTATTACATTATATAATTCCACTGTGAATTAAAACATCAAGCCCTAGGGATATCTACATGTCACATCAAAGAAGAATTTACTGATATGTATTCTTTTTCAATGATTCGTTGTATATTTACCATGTATGTTTTCTCACTACATAGTGTACCTCTTCCTATGCATAGTTAGTCCCCTATTCATGGTTGTAACCTTTTTTGTGTAACTTATCTCATCTCAACGAACGTTTTACCTCCTTTGCATGTATGGGTGAGTGACCGAGTTTAGTTTTACACCGCTTTTAGCAATATTCCAGCAATATCACGACGGGGACACCAGAAACTGGTTTCACACATTCTACCCATGTGGGGAATCGAACCCGGGTCTAAGAGTGACGAACGAACACTTTGACCATTGGGCTACTCCACCGTTCCCTGCATGCATGAATTTTGGCTTTTAATCTCTATGCATTACGACTCATTTTTATATAGCATTCGTCTCCTATCATCTGTTGGGGACTCTTCACCTGACGTTTCCCATTTTTTGTGGTTTTGATGTAATTTGGATTTATGCAAAATCCTTTTGGACAATTATCTCCTTTCTTTCGTGATTTATCCCCACCCTATATGGCTTAAGTACAATCGCTTCCGCTCCTGATTTATAATGTACCTCATCTCTCGACAGGGCTCAACTCTATTTCGACCCATGTGTGATATATCTAATCTATTTTCCTCAGCTACATTCCTCGATATGTGTGATTTATCTTGCCTCTTTATGGGCTTAACTGCAAACCACTTTATGCATGATTAGTATTATCTTTCTGTACAAAAACTACAATACGCTATATGCATGATTTATCAGATCTCTCTATATGTGCTCAAATGCACGATTGAACTCATTTCTCAAATTGACAAAACAAAAATCCTCACTTCATTCGAACTACCATCTACTTTTTGCATAATTTATCTAAACCCTATGTGTGGATAAACTTGAATCCTCTCCTTGCTCGATTTATCTCAGCTTTCGAAATTCATTAACTTCAATCCTCTCCGTGCACAGTTTATCTCAACCTCGAAATTCCTTAACTGCAATCATCTTTGTGCATGATTTATCTCGAGATTGCTCGACTGCAATCCTCGCTGTGCGTGACTTATCTTAATATGGCTCGACTACAATCCTCTCTGTGCATTACTTATAATAAAATTGTCAAATCTAGAAACAGCTCAACTACAATCCACTGCATGAACGATTCATCACACCTCTCTCTATGACTTAATTGCAGTCCTCTGCATGATTTATATCAAATCTCGAAAGGGCTCGACTACAACCCACTGCATTTCACTGCACTACAATCCTCTTTACGCATGATGTATCTCAAAACTTCAGTCCTCTTTATAATTTAAAAGGACGAACGGTCACGAGAATAACCTTTTAATGCAAGGTTATTTGGAGATACATTTTACATAAGGCGACAACTGCCTCCAAGCTGTAACGTTTAATGTGATAGTCACGTGAACTGGTGAATCTAGCGTTCAGTATGGAGTGATCCCAGTATTGTGATATCGTGGAAGTGAGAATTGATTTTCAGTGATTGTCGTAAGAGGCGACTAACGGGATTGGGTAGACAGGCTCGCTGACTTGGATGATGCTTGTCGTCTTATCACAATTACGTTTACGATGCCAATCTCTGGATTGTCTGTTCCGGACTGCTACAATCATGTGCAAGGAATATCGTTGTGGCCAGTTAACAGCAATCAAACAAATCTACAAACAAACCAAAACACAAAACAGAACAACAAACACAAAGTAAAAACTCAGGAGATTCCATAGAATTGGACCGTTCTTTTGGCACAGTGACTGGTTTGACTATTACAGACTGGCCATGGTAACGCAGGGCTACTGTTGACTGGCGAGTAAAACAGCATAACGTGTACATCGAAATATCCTCAACCTGAAACTGAGTTAACGAGGAGTCATTTGATTGCCTCGGCGTGATTCACATAATAAACACGATACTCTGTATCGGTACTTTCAGGATTATTGTTCAGCGCCTGAAAAAAATCATTACAGGGTGCTTCCAATGTGCGCCCAAAAGACGAACATAACATTAGATAAATAATAAGATTGCATTGTAAAATTAACATTTGATTACTATAACCTCAATTCGTATCTGATTATGCCGGCTCACTATTGTGATCATCTTGGTTTCCTATTGTATTTGAATTAAATCATTCACACACGTTTTATTGCGCGAACCTTGTCCACACTATGTAAAATCAAAGTAGCGATGATATTACTCGATAGCGTGACGAACACGGTCCCCTATCCCCTTTCAAATGTCCTCGGTAATTACCCATTAGTTCATTAGCTTTGATTAGATTTGCGGTAACTCGTCTCCCGCTGTCCCATAATAAAGCCAGACATAGCACAGCACAACTAGTCAAATCTGAAAAAGATTTCAGTATTAGCTGGAGAGATGAAGCATCGCGTGTACAGCACCTTCACGCCCGGACGCAGCAGGAGTTTTGCATGCTTGCCGACCGTTTTCTCAACAGGACTTGTCGCCATCCCACGAGCACCGGACTGTCGATCTCGGAACAGGAGTCAATCTCGTCGTGGTGATTTCTCGAGGGAGACAATTCTCTGCATAAGTACAACATAACAGTAATGGAATATGACTACAAGACACACTGAGATCCAGAACACGAAGAGACCAAGAGCGCGGCAGTAGAGAGCCGGAGACGTGGGAAGCTCACACCTAAGACCGTCTTCATGTGATTTCCTTAATAACCTCGTCTCCCCTAAATGGCAGCTTGTTCGCACGTCGCTCGATTCCCTTCGTTAATTATGCTTTTCTCGTTACAAAACTCAAACTACAGAAATTAAGGAACACCTTTTGCGGCGGTGAGTGTGAAGACCCAGAACCGAGGAGCACGAGTCTCGAGCTAAGCGAGACCAGGGCTGTTTCCTCTTCACCCAAAGACTACTTGATCGGGTTGAATGCGAGAAAACGCCCTACCATGGCTAATCCCTCCACCAAATCTATGAATTACAACTGAACTTTGGTGATGACTGTGTTAAATTTCTTGGCAATTCCGATGAAGCCTCAGTGTGTTAAATTGAAGGAGGTGTTCTTGTCCGATGAGGCAGAGGCATGAGGTATGAATCATGACGACTGTTCTCGTGAGAAAGCGTCCCTATCAGTCGCCACACAGACAGAATTAAGACTTACAGACGTCCTGAAATAATCGGAATTGTCCGCAAGTGAATTGGTTACGGTCCTTGAAACGTCATTGCCTTTTGTTTTGGAATAGTTTGACTTTAATCATGATAGGCTGGATTGACAGAGCTCAAATTGTAAAATGACCTTTGTTGGTTGACCTGAATGAACATTAGGTAAATTTAAACGGGCACCAAATAAAACGGAATATGACTGAATAACATGTATGTCAAAATCTAATGGTTTTAAGGTTGTAATGTTAACAGGGAACTGGTCGTATTTGTGACCTAAATTGAAATATATAGAAACTAAAGCTGAGTTATTCCCACTGAAATATTAATTGTGGTTCCGGAAATAAACCTGTATTCACTCCTATGAACAGATACTCTTAGCAAACTGTATTCCACCCAAACAGACATAGACAGATATTCTATGAATGACAACTATTCTATTATATGAAGATAAGATGTTTCTGTGTTGAATCTTATACCGTTGCAATTCTTGGTCCACAACGGTATACCAGTCTATACCGAAACGTCACGCCATGATGTAATATAACATTTGTCGTTCATAAAGTATCTTGCCTTTAATGTTTAAGTTACTTATAACTCTTATATCAAGCCCTATATCGAGACCTCGGAGTCCCATTAAACTGACAATATTTACTTCCCAAAATCGGGTTAGAATTGGTCTTCAGCATCTTGTAAGAGGCAAATAGAGTGATCTTATCCCATTCGATCCTCATTATGTCAACTACTGTTTCTGTTCAGACGGTTGAGTGAATGGTTACTATTTATGTGAAACTCTGAAATCAGCATGGTGAAAACATGTAAAACTCAATCGAGGGACGTCGCCTTTAATGCCTGGGCTAACCATTCCCCTCACAGTATCACATAATTATTTCTAAATGGCAGAAGTTCTGCAAGGTCTGTAAAACATTCATTATGGCTTCTGTCAGCATCATATTGAATAATATGGCTTGAATTCCATTCAGAACGATTTAGGTTTTTCATATTTCTTAAGGTTATTCTATTGCAAATACTATATATTTTTACTTAGGAATTCTGATTTGTAAATTTAACACCAATATGAATATTTTTACATGAGAATGCTTTCAATTCCACAAAAACCCACTTGAATAGATACATGTACGTGAATCTGAGTCACGCAGTGTGTTTCAAACCACTTTAATCTCAACATTTCTAACGCCTGTAAAAGTTACCAAAGTTTTCGAGAATCTTCTAAAAACTGTCTGTAGTGTTAGAGTCACGATAGAAAATTCCCGTTGTTGATCATAAAAGCTGGGGAACCATCTGAGAAGTTAATCTTGGTGTTCGTAATGAAGGCATTGCATGGCGGCCCGTCTAGTCTAATTTGGTGAAACATTTGAAGTATAATTTAATTAGGCCGAAGTCATTCCAACTCCCTCCCTTCATGTCAGCAAGATCAAAGGTCAGTTTAGGAGCAATGAAATTTGGGGTATCATGCGTTGCTCTTATAATATCTATGCATAACCATCTAAAATAAGCTGTGGAAATTCGCGCTCACAGGATTGTCCATCGGCAGTGTAAATATACTTGTGAGGTGATGAGATTTCCTCGATGACAGTCCGTATGATGTTGGAGGGGGGTATAGAAATCTCATATACCTAATTTTGTCATCCTGGTGTTTGCAATGCCGAGTCTCGGATAGCCAAAGCGATTTGATCCTCGGTTCCAAAAGACATAACGAAATTGTAAACGATTTTCCCTTTCCTAATTGAGTCGCCATGTCTGCAATTCTGTCAACGTGTAAAAGAAGTTGTGATAGGAATTGCAATGGCCAAATCTGCCGTCTACAAATTGCTTAATGCGGAATTTAATTGAAAAGGGCCTAGTCGAGAATCAGAAGGTATTAAAATCGTCCCCTGCGTTAACACAATCGCCCTCTATCTTAGGAAACAGAAGTCAAGGGGTGGCCCCTCTCGCAGCTTGATCCAGAAGACTCGGAGTGAAATCGCGTCAAATTAGGTCTTCATCCCAGTCGCGGAGGAATCAAATCAAATTTCACTCTTGATCATTGCGCGAGTAAACGTAGTGCGCGATTGAACGCGGAGCAAGACCAAGCGGTATTTGATTACAGACCAAATCAGACTCGCGTCTCTTAAGGTCTCATTAACTGTATAATTTGCCTCTCACAATTTCCATGGTTTTTCTCAAGCGGTGTCTATGATTGAGTGTTGTTCTTGATTTGAGGCTAATAAACTTACGTCGGACCTCTCCGAGGGCTTGCAACGTTAACTGACAAAAGACAGGACCGAGTTAGACCGCGGAGCTGGCTCTCGTGGCTTCTCGCGGGACTTCCAAAGGACGCCGGGATAGAAAGTTGGCTTGAAGGCACGTCTGTATTTGTCGGTCCTGACGGTCTGTCAGGCTGTGTTAAGTTTGATGAAGATAATCATCTTGGTAAGCGTAAGATTAGCGCTTTGTGATTTCACCCATCCTTTGCCGGGTTAGTTCATTGCCTTTATTTGACAGAGTGCAAGTGAAGGGGCTGATTCGCCAGTCTGTCAGTTTGTGTCGAGGTCATTGTGTCAGGAGCTAGGTGTTTTCCTTCAGGCAAGAAGAAACATAATTGTCGATTCCTTGGCCGTATGAATCTGTTTATGATTATTGTGACAATGTTATTACTGACGCTTGCTTTAGTTCGGGTCAGCTATTTTCATGTCTTCGATTTCGTGAACTTAGTATTCGTATGACGCTACATAATTGATGCTTGCAGGACACATCGCTGTTTACCCTGAAACTGTGGCGTTGATAAAACAGTTGACGAATAGTGTCAGTGATCATGTATTGTCATCCAATCATCATGTATCCAGCTGTTATATCGAGACATGCGTTATCTACAAACAAGCTGAAATCTAATGACATCAGTAGCATTGCAATAAAGTTTAATATTTTACGACAATCAATATGTATGAATAACAATACATACATAGATACATGCATGTATATACATATATCTATGCATGCATGCATGCATACACACACACATACATACATACATACATACATACATACATACATACATACATACATACATACATACATACATACATACATACATACATACATACATACATACATACATACATACATACATACATACATACATACATACATACATACATACATACATACATACATACATACATACATACATACATACTAT
Source organism: Haliotis rubra (assembly GCF_003918875.1). Taxonomy (NCBI): domain Eukaryota; kingdom Metazoa; phylum Mollusca; class Gastropoda; order Lepetellida; family Haliotidae; genus Haliotis; species Haliotis rubra. The sequence goes on from NW_025767244.1 coordinate 156,336, forward strand.
GTTACCGCACCGCCCAACTCCTTGTAAAATGCGGAAGGTCGCAGGTTCGATCCCTGGCCGCGTCATAAAAAAAGACGTTAAAATAGGGTACTTGTTGGTCCTGCCTGGCGCTCGGCATTAATGGGTACATCAAGGACTGGTCGGCTCGGAGTCAATATAATGTGTCTCAGTTGGATATTCATCCTTACTGCGGCATGGTATATCAGTGAGCTAGCACTTTAAAACCAGCTTAAGTCTGGGCTAGTACAAGCAGCAACACATACACACGTATGCGCGTCGTCATATGAGCGAAATATTCTCAAGTACGACGTTAAACCCCATTTCACCTCATCTCACCACACCTAACCTTGTAAAAATATTTCATTGATGGCAGGGAAACCAATTTTCCACGGAGATGGGGAAGGAAAACAGAGGGTCAGTCAGGACACACATTGTCCTCGTCCGATCAGAAGAACTGAAATCAAATGTATGAACCGCTTTGGTTCGGAACCAATAAACATAGAATATGAGTATACGTTTCTGCTACCAATGCTGATAGACCAAGCAGGTGTAACTGATAGTCGGTTTAATTTGGTGTAACATATTTGTACCTACTTGAGTGTCCAAGACTTTTGCATTAGATCACTAATGTAAGATCTAATCATAGGTTTATAATCACTATTAGGTATCTCAAGTGGTGTCCCAGATTTGTTGAGTACTGCCGTAGCAGCAGAGTCGGCCTTTGTGTTACCAGTGATTCCAACATGACTGGGTAACGAACAAAAGACGACGCCATATTGACCAGTATCAAGAACATTATACAGAAATAGACGTGTATGGGGACGTGGACTAATGTTCGGACACCCAACAGACTCTGAACCGTCGCGTGGACACATTTTATTATTGCATTAAATTACTGATTATTTATGTCAGACACGATCTAGCAGATATATTGTCGATATGTCTATATTGTTTAACTCACACACTGGCAAGAGTTGTGCCAGTGTCCGCTGAGCACAGATTCATATCCACGATTCGCCATGACAATGATCCTCGATTTGGCAGCAACTTCTGTCCATTACCAAGTGTTTCTCTGAATCATCCTGCGTTTTCATTCCTCATGAAGCTGCTGTGCTATACATTAACTGTTTCAAGCAGCGTCAACCCAACTCACAAAATCCGAAGTTAATTTCACGCCACTCGTCTTTGACATACGAGGAGGCCATGTAAAAAGGCTCTGGCAATGAATGCCATTACCTTTTAGTACTTCCGATCTACATGTCTCGAAGCAGCGTGGCCATTACTTAAAATCTTTTCACGTCACCTCGACGTCATAACGCCAGAACCGGGATGATTGCGTGATTAAGTCAACACGTTTAAACTCCCGTAGACCAAGGTCAGATAGTTTTATTTTGATTCGAAGCTAGTTTTACAGCTATTGCGTGCAAAGTAACTTGTTTGACAATGGATCTTGGCAGGTTGATGTAGAAAATGGAAGAGAGATGGATTCTTCCTGCGTAATTAAAAATCCCTTTTGAAGACTCGTTTTCAATTTTGTAGGCGCCGCTGCCTAACTGTACCGAATCTCTGTTGCAATGCTGTTTGGGTTTTTGCACTAATGCATTAGAGTCATGATGACATAGAGCATAGTAGGATTGTTTTTCGCATTTCCACACGTAATACGTTCTGCTTTCTTGTTGAAGACAAAGCATAAATCCTAAGTAAAGTAGTCATGTTGATTCTAGGACAAAAACCACGGCGTTAAAGTGATTGAAAGGGGAAGGCGTTGGACCTACAATCGATAAACGACGCTTATTAGACTGTGCGAGAATGCGGAGCCACTCTCTAAGGATTCAGTATGATTTGCTTAAAATCTGAAAATCAGACTTTCTCCATCTCGAATGTAATCAAAAATAAAGGTATTAATTTTTAACGCTGTGTACGAACGAGACAGGACTCAGTAGCCGCCCTTGAGGACCTCCCTTATAATAAATGATTCACACTGTGAAATATACTGATTAATTTAGCATCTCTTAACGTAATAAGCAGCGACACGGCCAATTGAAATGTCCAATATTACTAATTACCGGCTCCGCAAACAAAATGATGTATGAACTATAGAGGCAATGCAATTTGTAAACAAGATTTGTCAGCAAAGCGTTAGTGTTGTCCAAATGAACATTTTTATTGATAAAACTCTCGTTATTGTGTTAATTCAATACCTCCCGCGTTTTGAAAATCATATTTATTGTTTACAGTGAACATTAATGGAAACAAGTAGTCAAGTGAATTATACGATAACGATTCATGGCTAGATTTGTGCATGCGTACTGGTGACTGTTAATCAGACCTGTGATGTAAATGAGATAGTTTGTTTGTTTTCAGCGCCAAAGATGATAACATTTCTATTTGCCACGACAGCTTGTAAGTAATCGAGTCTAAACTAAACAAATCAGAGAATGATATTATGATTGATTTACGATGTTTATTTTTTATGCTTGTTTCGCCGCTCTCTATTCTAGCTATATCACGGGGGATTGAAAAACAACGAGTCTTCAATTTGATATTGAGTTTACATAACGAGCGGAAGAATTGTCAGTTTGGCCAACGTTTACCAAGTACAGAGTAAAACTCACCACAAACGTTCCATCGGTATGAAGCGGGTGTATTTATTACCACAGATGTTATTTACATAGGAATCAACCCCCCGGAAAACCAACTGTCCCACCATTGTATATACTAGTATTTCAGCTGTGATAAACGTTATCACGTTTCTTTACCAAACCAAGATTACAACGTTGTTGACGAAACCGTAGTGGAAGTCAGCGATATCATAAAGCTGTATGTTGGGGTTGGGGATAGGGTCAACGACCATACCATGTAGTTTATAGTAATGATATAGCAGAGTGAGTATGAGTTTACGCCATAATCCCCCATGCTTACGTATTCCAGCAACATCCGAGAGGGCGACATAGGAAATGGGGTTCACACATTGTGAACGTGGGGGACCGGCGAACGCCGTAACCAGTAGACCACCTCTGTACCCTTGTCCTCCTCTACAATACCAGTTTATATACATGTGTTGTGATGGTACAAAAGGGACGATGATGTTAACACTGCACAGTTTATATACATGTGTTGTGATGGTACAAAAGGGACGATGATGTTAACACTGCACAGTTTATATACATGTGTTGTGATGGTACAAAAGGAACGATGATGTTAACAGTGCACAGTTTATATACATGTGTTATGATGGTACAAACGGAACGATGATGTTAACAGTGTACAGTTTATATACGTGTGTTGTGATGGTACAAAAGGAACGATGATGTTAACAGTGCACAGTTTATATACATGTGTTGTGATGGTACACAAGGAACAATGATGTTAACAGTGCACAGTTTATATACATGTGTTGTGATGGTACAAAAGGAACAATGATGTTAACAGTGCACAGTTTATATACATGTGTTGTAATGGTACAAAAGGGACGATGATGTTAACAGTGCACGGCATATATACATGTGTTGTGATGGTACAAAAGGAACGATGATGTTAACACTGCACAGTTTATATACATGTGTTGTGATGGTACAAAAGGAACGATGATGTTAACACTGCACAGTTTATATACATGTGTTGTGATGGTACAAAAGGGACGGTGATGTTAACAGTTCACAGTTTATATACATGTTGTGATGTGAACGATGATGTTAACAGGAACGATGATGTGATGGTACAAAAAGGAACATGTGCACAGTTTATATACATGTGTTGTGATGGTACAAAAGGAACGATGATGTTAACAGTGCACAGTTTATATACATGTGTTGTGATGGTACAAAAGGAACGATGATGTTAACAGTGCACAGTTTATATACATGTGTTGTGATGGTACAAAAGGAACGATGATGTTAACAGTGCACAGTTTATATACATGTGTTGTGATGGTACACAAGGAACGATGATGTTAACAGTGCACAGTTTATATACATGTGTTGTGATGGTACAAAAGGAACGATGATGTTAACAGTGCACAGTTTATATACATGTGTTGTGATGGTACAAAAGGAACGATGATGTTAACAGTGCACAGTTTATATACATGTGTTGTGATGGTACAAAAGGAACGATGATGTTAACAGTGCACAGTTTATATACATGTGTTGTGATGGTACAAAAGGAACGATGATGTTAACAGTGCACAGTTTATATACATGTGTTGTGATGGTACAAAAGGAACGATGATGTTAACAGTGCACAGTTTATATACATGTGTTGTGATGGTACAAAGATGATGTTAACAGTGCACAGTTTATATACATGTGTTGTGATGGTACAAAAGGAACGATGATGTTAACAGTGCACAGTTTATATACATGTGTTGTGATGGTACAAAAGGAACGATGATGTTAACAGTGCACAGTTTATATACATGTGTTGTGATGGTACAAAAGGAACGATGATGTTAACAGTGCACAGTTTATATACATGTGTTGTGTTGTGATGGTACAAAAGGAACGATGATGTTAACAGTGCACAGTTTATATACATGTGTTGTGATGGTACAAAAAAAGGAACGATGATGTTAACAGTGCACAGTTTATATACATGTGTTGTGATGGTACAAAAGGAACGATGATGTTAACAGTGCACAGTTTATATACATGTGTTGTGATGGTACAAAAGGAACGATGATGTTAACAGTGCACAGTTTATATACATGTGTTGTGATGGTACAAAAGGAACGATGATGTTAACAGTGCACAGTTTATATACATGTGTTGTGATGGTACAAAAGGAACGATGATGTTAACAGTGCACAGTTTATATACATGTGTTGTGATGGTACAAAAGGAACGATGATGTTAACAGTGCACAGTTTATATACATGTGTTGTGATGGTACAAAAGGAACGATGATGTTAACAGTGCACAGTTTATATACATGTGTTGTGATGGTACAAAAGGAACGATGATGTTAACAGTGCACAGTTTATATACATGTGTTGTGATGGTACAAAAGGAACGATGATGTTAACAGTGCACAGTTTATACATGTGTGTTGTGATGATGGTATGTTAAAGTGCACAGAACGATGATGTTAACAGTGCACAGTTTATATACATGTGTTGTGATGGTACAAAGGGAACGATGATGTTAACAGTGCACAGTTTATATACATGTGTTGTGATGGTACAAAAAGGAACGATGATGTTAACAGTGCACAGTTTATATACATGTGTTGTGATGGTACAAAAGGAACGATGATGTTAACAGTGCACAGTTTATATACATGTGTTGTGATGGTACAAAAGGAACGATGATGTTAACAGTGCACAGTTTATATACATGTGTTGTGATGGTACAAAAGGAACGATGATGTTAACAGTGCACAGTTTATATACATGTGTTGTGATGGTACAAAAGGAACGATGATGTTAACAGTGCACAGTTTATATACATGTGTTGTGATGGTACAAAAGGAACGATGATGTTAACAGTGCACAGTTTATATACATGTGTTGTGATGGTACAAAAGGAACGATGATGTTAACAGTGCACAGTTTATATACATGTGTTGTGATGGTACAAAAGGAACGATGATGTTAACAGTGCACAGTTTATATACATGTGTTGTGATGGTACAAAAGGAACGATGATGTTAACAGTGCACAGTTTATATACATGTGTTGTGATGGTACAAAAGGAACGATGATGTTAACAGTGCACAGTTTATATACATGTGTTGTGATGGTACAAAAGGAACGATGATGTTAACAGTGCACAGTTTATATACATGTGTTGTGATGGTACAAAGATGATGTTAACAGTGCACAGTTTATATACATGTGTTGTGATGGTACAAAAGGAACGATGATGTTAACAGTGCACAGTTTATATACATGTGTTGTGATGGTACAAAAGGAACGATGATGTTAACAGTGCACAGTTTATATACATGTGTTGTGATGGTACAAAAGGAACGATGATGTTAACAGTGCACAGTTTATATACATGTGTTGTGATGGTACAAAAGGAACGATGATGTTAACAGTGCACAGTTTATATACATGTGTTGTGATGGTACAAAAGGAACGATGATGTTAACAGTGCACAGTTTATATACATGTGTTGTGATGGTACAAAAAGGAACGATGATGTTAACAGTGCACAGTTTATATACATGTGTTGTGATGGTACAAAAGGAACGATGATGTTAACAGTGCACAGTTTATATACATGTGTTGTGATGGTACAAAAGGAACGATGATGTTAACAGTGCACAGTTTATATACATGTGTTGTGATGGTACAAAAGGAACGATGATGTTAACAGTGCACAGTTTATATACATGTGTTGTGATGGTACAAAAGGAACGATGATGTTAACAGTGCACAGTTTATATACATGTGTTGTGATGGTACAAAAGGAACGATGATGTTAACAGTGCACAGTTTATATACATGTGTTGTGATGGTACAAAAGGAACGATGATGTTAACAGTGCACAGTTTATATACATGTGTTGTGATGGTACAAAAGGAACGATGATGTTAACAGTGCACAGTTTATATACATGTGTTGTGATGGTACAAAAGGAACGATGATGTTAACAGTGCACAGTTTATATACATGTGTTGTGATGGTACAAAAGGAACGATGATGTTAACAGTGCACAGTTTATATACATGTGTTGTGATGGTACAAAAATGATGTTAACACTGCACAGTTTATATACATGTGTTGTGATGGTACAAAGGAACGATGATGTTAACAGTGCACAGTTTATATACATGTGTTGTGATGGTACAAAAGGAACGATGATGTTAACAGTGCACAGTTTATATACATGTGTTGTGATGGTACAAAAGGAACGATGATGTTAACAGTGCACAGTTTATATACATGTGTTGTGATGGTACAAAGGAACGATGATGTTAACAGTGCACAGTTTATATACATGTGTTGTGATGGTACAAAAGGAACGATGATGTTAACAGTGCACAGTTTATATACATGTGTTGTGATGGTACACAAGGAACGATGATGTTAACAGTGCACAGTTTATATACATGTGTTGTGATGGTACAAAAGGAACGATGATGTTAACAGTGCACAGTTTATATACATGTGTTGTGATGGTACAAAAGGAACGATGATGTTAACAGTGCACAGTTTATATACATGTGTTGTGATGGTACAAAAGGAACGATGATGTTAACAGTGCACAGTTTATATACATGTGTTGTGATGGTACAAAAGGAACGATGATGTTAACAGTGCACAGTTTATATACATGTGTTGTGATGGTATGGTACAAAAGGAACGATGATGTTAACAGTGCACAGTTTATATACATGTGTTGTGATGGTACAAAAGGAACGATGATGTTAACAGTGCACAGTTTATATACATGTGTTGTGATGGTGTTAACAAAGGAACGATGATGTTAACAGTGCACAGTTTATATACATGTGTTGTGATGGTACAAAAGGAACGATGATGTTAACAGTGCACAGTTTATATACATGTGTTGTGATGGTACAAAAGGAACGATGATGTTAACAGTGCACAGTTTATATACATGTGTTGTGATGGTACAAAGGAACGATGATGTTAACAGTGCACAGTTTATATACATGTGTTGTGATGGTACAAAGGAACGATGATGTTAACAGTGCACAGTTTATATACATGTGTTGTGATGGTACAAAAGGAACGATGATGTTAACAGTGCACAGTTTATATACATGTGTTGTGATGGTACAAAAGGAACGATGATGTTAACAGTGCACAGTTTATATACATGTGTTGTGATGGTACAAAAAGGAACGATGATGTTAACAGTGCACAGTTTATATACATGTGTTGTGATGGTACAAAAGGAACGATGATGTTAACAGTGCACAGTTTATATACATGTGTTGTGATGGTACAAAAGGAACGATGATGTTAACAGTGCACAGTTTATATACATGTGTTGTGATGGTACAAAAGGAACGATGATGTTAACAGTGCACAGTTTATATGATGTTGTGATGGTACAAAGGAACGATGATGTTAACAGTGCACAGTTTATATACATGTGTTGTGATGGTACAAAAGGAACGATGATGTTAACAGTGCACAGTTTATATACATGTGTTGTGATGGTACAAAAGGAACGATGATGTTAACAGTGCACAGTTTATATACATGTGTTGTGATGGTACAAAAGGAACGATGATGTTAACAGTGCACAGTTTATATACATGTGTTGTGATGGTACAAAAGGAACGATGATGTTAACAGTGCACAGTTTATATACATGTGTTGTGATGGTACAAAAGGAACGATGATGTTAACAGTGCACAAAGGAACGATGATGTTTATATACAGTTTATGTGTGTTGATGGTACAAAAGGAACGATGATGTTAACAGTGCACAGTTTATATACATGTGTTGTGATGGTACAAAAGGAACGATGATGTTAACAGTGCACAGTTTATAGTTTATATACAGGAACGATGTTGTGATGGTACAAAGGAACGATGATGTTAACAGTGCACAGTTTATATACATGTGTTGTGATGGTACAAAAGGAACGATGATGTTAACAGTGCACAGTTTATATACATGTGTTGTGATGGTACAAAAGGAACGATGATGTTAACAGTGCACAGTTTATATACATGTGTTGTGATGGTACAAAAGGAACGATGATGTTAACAGTGCACAGTTTATATACATGTGTTGTGATGGTACAAAAGGAACGATGATGTTAACAGTGCACAGTTTATATACATGTGTTGTGATGGTACAAAAGGAACGATGATGTTAACAGTGCACAGTTTATATACATGTGTTGTGATGGTACAAAAGGAACGATGATGTTAACAGTGCACAGTTTATATACATGTGTTGTGATGGTACAAAAGGAACGATGATGTTAACAGTGCACAGTTTATATACATGTGTTGTGATGGTACAAAAGGAACGATGATGTTAACAGTTTATATACATGTGTTGTGATGGTACAAAAGGAACGATGATGTTAACAGTGCACAGTTTATATACATGTGTTGTGATGGTACAAAAGGAACGATGATGTTAACAGTGCACAGTTTATATACATGTGTTGTGATGGTACAAAAGGAACGATGATGTTAACAGTGCACAGTTTATATACATGTGTTGTGATGGTACAAAAGGAACGATGATGTTAACAGTGCACAGTTTATATACATGTGTTGTGATGGTACAAAAGGAACGATGATGTTAACAGTGCACAGTTTATATACATGTGTTGTGATGGTACAAAAGGAACGATGATGTTAACAGTGCACAGTTTATATACATGTGTTGTGATGGTACAAAAGGAACGATGATGTTAACAGTGCACAGTTTATATACATGTGTTGTGATGGTACAAAAGGAACGATGATGTTAACAGTGCACAGTTTATATACATGTGTTGTGATGGTACAAAGGAACGATGATGTTAACAGTGCACGATGATGGTACAAAAGGAACGATGTGCACAGTTTATATACATGTGTTGTGATGGTACAAAAGGAACGATGATGTTAACAGTGCACAGTTTATATACATGTGTTGTGATGGTACAAAAGGAACGATGATGTTAACAGTGCACAGTTTATATACATGTGTTGTGATGGTACAAAAGGAACGATGATGTTAACAGTGCACAGTTTATATACATGTGTTGTGATGGTACACAAGGAACGATGATGTTAACAGTGCACAGTTTATATACATGTGTTGTGATGGTACAAAAGGAACGATGATGTTAACAGTGCACAGTTTATATACATGTGTTGTGATGGTACAAAGGAACGATGATGTTAACAGTGCACAGTTTATATACATGTGTTGTGATGGTACAAAGTGAACGATGATGTTAACAGATGGTACAAAAGGAACGATGATGTTAACATGTGTTGTTGCACAGTTGATGTTAACAGTGCACAGTTTATATACATGTGTTGTGATGGTACAAAAGGAACGATGATGTTAACAGTGCACAGTTTATATACATGTGTTGTGATGGTACAAAAGGAACGATGATGTTAACAGTGCACAGTTTATATACATGTGTTGTGATGGTACAAAAGGAACGATGATGTTAACAGTGCACAGTTTATATACATGTGTTGTGATGGTACAAAAGGAACGATGATGTTAACAGTGCACAGTTTATATACATGTGTTGTGATGGTACAAAGATGATGTTAACAGTGCACAGTTTATATACATGTGTTGTGATGGTACAAAAGGAACGATGATGTTAACAGTGCACAGTTTATATACATGTGTTGTGATGGTACAAAAGGAACGATGATGTTAATGGTACAAAAGGAACGATGTGCACAGTTTATATACATGTGTTGTGATGGTACAAAAGGAACGATGATGTTAACAGTGCACAGTTTATATACATGTGTTGTGATGGTACAAAAGGAACGATGATGTTAACAGTGCACAGTTTATATACATGTGTTGTGATGGTACAAAAGGAACGATGATGTTAACAGTGCACAGTTTATATACATGTGTTGTGATGGTACAAAAGGAACGATGATGTTAACAGTGCACAGTTTATATACATGTGTTGTGATGGTACAAAGATGATGTTAACAGTGCACAGTTTATATACATGTGTTGTGATGGTACAAAAGGAACGATGATGTTAACAGTGCACAGTTTATATACATGTGTTGTGATGGTACAAAAGGAACGATGATGTTAACAGTGCACAGTTTATATACATGTGTTGTGATGGTACAAAAGGGGCGATGATGTTAACAGTGCACAGTTTATATACATGTGTTGTGATGGTACAAAAGGGAAAAATCATCACATTTCAAAAAATATCATTAAACTTTTATTTCCGGGTACATGACAGGTGCGTACTTCATAACAGGCACATTATTCATCACCGGCAGTGTCTATAAAACCTGAATTATAACTAACAGAGAACGACAGATATTCTGATACATCTGTCTTCCTTGTTTCACCAAGATAACGGCTGAAAATCCCTCAAGACCTAAGTTCTTATGTCGAAAAGAAGACGTGTGAAAATAGAAGGTTATAATCTTCTTATATCCTGGGAATTTTGGATCCTGTTTTTGTCGACATGAGACCAAGAAGGTGTGATACTCATTTAACGATAGTAAAATTATTTAGATGATTGCTTTTTGGCATTCACGCGTGTGCATGGAGAAAACTGACGGTGTAGATAAAACAAACATTACTTAAAAGCAATAGCGTTAAGTAAATCACTCCCGGGTACTACGTATCCCACCCAGGGGTGGTGGGGTAGTCTAGTGATTAAAGCGTTCGTTCGTCACGCCGAAGACCCGGGTTCGATTCCCCACATGGGTAGAATGTGTGAAACCCATTTCTGGTGTCCCCCGCCGTCATTTGTGGGGCACAGTGGTGTAGTGTTAGCATGCTCCCCTCTTACGCCAAAGACCCGGGTTTGAATCCCGGTGGACACACCAAAATTTGTGACCTGGGTCTCATACTGTGTTGTGTCCCTGGGCAAAGCACTTCGTCCACATTGCACTCAGTCCACCCAGCTGTTCAAAATGGGTACCTGAGAAGCGGATGTACAGATCTATACGGTCGCGCAAAGCGCTTAGTAGCGGATTTGAAAGTACAATTCCGTCAGGGTAATAATGTAACGCCAGAGAGCAGCATCGTGTTGAATTCCAGGCGCAAAAATTAGCATTATTATTATCATTACTACTATCATTATTTTGCTGGAATATTTCTGAAAGCGGCGTAAAACCATACTCACTCATTCGTATCCCGCCTGCCACTCAGACTTGTACAAAAATCATCTATTTCAGGTTTTCTTTACCCATGAAGAACGTTTGAGCTGATATTGTTAGTGAGCGGGTTTAGTTTTACCCGCTTTTAGCAATATTCGAGCAATATCACGGCGGGGGAAAGCCAGAAATGGGCTCCACACATTGTACCCATGTGGGGAATCGAACCCGGGTATTGAACGTGATTGAGCTGTTTGGGCATGCTTGGTTTCGACAAGCACAATTATGTTTTTATAAGTACAATGTATATTTAACCGTTAATGTTTAAACAAACAAGCACATATCATTCAGCACACCTGTATTATAAACCATAATAATAGGACACTTTTATTTGATGGTGAATGCACAAGTAGCTGTGACCTATGATATTTCTAATTTGAGATGTTGTTGATTATTTTTTCTGATGTTTAAATCTGTTATAGTGATACAAACCATAATCACGACAAAATCTTTACAGTCAAGTACCACATCATTCTTACCAATCAACAAATTTTACGCATCTTTTCCGTAGCGAACCTTTTAACTCTGCATATAATTGAAGCAAATCATGTTAAGGATAGCACAGAAATTAATAATTAAAACATAAAGGCAATTTGAATCCACATCAACTCCCCAGTAATCAAATTAACAAGATCTACACAATGGCTCAGCCATAAAGTCCTGAAGACCCCGAGTTGTTAATATCAATCACTTTATTAGAATCATTGCCACGCTGTACACTTACCTGTCCACATCTGCGAAGGATACATACATCACAATACTCATTGTCTAGAAAGGAAATTCCCGTACAGGTGGCAGCAACACGAAGGGGCTATGGTGGCTGTGTGGTATACAATTAACCAGTCCATGGACGTTACCACAGTGTGTTAAATTGATTGCGCGGTTTGGTTGGGGACAGGGAGATAGGGAGTGTACGGGAGGGGGAAGGGATTTAATCAGGGGTAATGGAAGATGATTCCCAGCCCTCCACACACCTGGCGGTTCATTGTTTGAGCTCATCATCTCACCTGGGAAAAGTTAACAGTCAAATCTGCGATCTGTTTTCAACGGAAGAAGGCTGATTTCACACGGATGCGCTTTTGCAATCCACCTGCCGTTGAACATCTTATGTGTAACATGTTTGTTGGGTTTTTTTTACTTCCCGGGGTGATGCGTGCGAAGATTATTAATACGATATCCTTACTGGTGCTTTATCGTGTATGTCAAATGCATATCGTTTCGCATTTATGGACGCCTTTGTCCACCTCGAAAGGAACGGAAATATGATTGTGTTGTGGGTGAAGATGATGTGTGGTAACACTGATGCTGTATTGTCCGTCCACTACACGGTTACACGCCGTTAACCAGAGGCGGAATGTGTCTCGCAGCGACCGATCTGTGAAAATAGACAAGAAAGGAAATACTTTAAGTTTTGTCAGGACAGGAATAATAAAGATAACATGCTTAGCAGAATTACGAAAGTAATTTAGACGTTCTTGCTCAATTTCGATGTGATGTGGCTCCAATACGGCTGGAGGGTCGAAACGAACACATACGTCTAAATACTGAACCACCTGTATTAATGCAATGTCCCTTGCAAACCGATTTACGTTTTAACTTAGAATGTCGGGCTCAGTTGGCTTGTGACTAATATAAAACTCTTTCTTATTTACACAATTTTTGTTTTTCCTGTCTAATGAAAATGTTATAAATCATGCAGTCAAACCATTTAACAAATTTAGTGCGATGAAGTTCGTATTTATGAATGCTGGACATTATATTTTATATAAAATTGCGTAACGTGTGGTTAATCTTAATTCTATAAGGAATATCTAATGCACTTTTACTCATGTTTCACTCATATCACATGTATAGACTGTGCACCTTGGTGAGACATATATCCGCTTTCGGTCTGTTTGTCTACATTTTGAAATATTATTGTTTTAGAGATCATAGCATTTTAACAGCGTCGTCTTATGGCCACGTCTCATGAGGTTTACAAAATATGTGTAGATAACACGTGCATAATTCTGCTCATTGAATGAAATCAGAAATCGTGAACAGACACTTTAGAACTGATGGTTTACTGCCAATGGTTGTCATGGATGGTTCTGATAGGAAGCTTGTTGAGGCGTAGGGTGGCGGACCGTGTTTTGCTGTTGTAATATATTATCGAGGTTCTATTCCGGTCATAAGTGAAATGTTTCAATTCAATTCCCTGCCCCTAGTGGACTGTATAGTGGACACTTTTCGGAAATAAAATTTATAATTAATTATATTTTGTAAAGCGCATCCTTGCGTATTAAGTATACGTCAGCATCAGTACTTGGTCTAGGAGGTAAGAAGCAAGTGTGATCAGGTTCTATAATCAGTACAACAATGTTAAGATTATACCCCCTCAAACGAGCCACCCAGAGATGGTCGATCCAGAAGATATATACACATTTTCCATGTAAGAAAAACAAAACGTTCCAATTCATGTCACGGTTCAGGTAGAAAAATGCGGTGACAGTTGTCTCCCCGCTGTCTAAACCTTATTGGAGCTATCGTCGACTGGGCTAAAAAGCATGTCAAGTAAACTGCTGTTGTAAGTGAATCAGCGATAAGCAACCCTAAACTGCGTGCAAATCGTTGTTCACCCTGATGATTACGTCACATGATGAGCCAAAAAAGATAATGTTTCCGTTTTCGGTTACAGATGCTGAATCAATTCTACTTCAACATGCGTGGAATTAAAAAAGGCAATTTAGCACTGTGGGTCATTAATGACAGAAAGTTTTTGCCAGCAAGTGTTTCTTATATTGAGGAATAAGGTCACGACATTGTTAGCGTCAGTGCTTGAAGCCTGTTGGCGTTCGGACGCCATTCAATACATCGGACTACGAACTGTATACAAAGAGGTGACAATCACAACGTTAACGTCTAAATACAGCAATATGACCAACATCATGACATTAACGTGCTGACATGTCATCAGACGGAAACAGATTACCAGGAGAATTGTACCACGAAAACATGTATTCAACAAATGACAGTATTATTACAGAGAAATTTCTGAACAGAAACTCGACAAAAACTGCTGCCTTTGTGGTTCGCACAATTCGCGGTCAACCATAACTGCTGTTCATTTTTCAATTGTTCAACATGAAATGTTTAAATAATGAAAATGACAACTGACAACTGACAACAGGCCTTGAATTCCGGATCACTGTCAAGTTTCCTGCTTTCATTCGTGAAATCTGTCACGTAATTAAGCTTTGATGGTACTGATGATGAACGTCAACACATTCATTTTACCAGATGTCTTTCATTTTCGTCATTAACGCAACCCTTAAAGAAACAGTTCGAGTGCAAGCAATATCCCGCAAGTTTTGGATTTGAATCAAGCTAACACGTGCGCCCTTCGCCTTGCTCCAGCAATCAATGTTCGACTACAGCGATACAGAACAGGTGTATTCCCCAGATCCCCTTGGTCTTTTACAGTCTGTATATATTAACTTTTAATCCATTATCACTGATTAGATTTTCAAGCGCTCTGCCAGACCATCAGGTCGAAGTAATCAACGAAGATATATGCAAGAAGACATTTGAACAGGGGAGGTAACCTTTGACTTCGGAATGTGATGGAGATTGTTCCGTGTCTGGCCAACGAAACAAACAGTGGCTGAAATGAAACAAAAATAGTTTGCTTGAATGAGCTGGCTGTCGTTTAAGTTTAGAAGAACCGTGTCTTCTAGACACCGTTACATACATAAAGTTGAAATGTCATACTTAGCCCAAAGATAAATGTTAAATTTGGATATGAAGTCCGTTTGTGATATGGCAAACTTGATCATCGTGTATGACGATTTTCTGAAATAAACGTTGCACACACAAACGACGTTCTCAGGACACATTTCAAGCGTAACGTTTATGGTTTATATTATATGCCTATCCTAAAGCCAGAATCTGTACTGTACATGTACACACATAACTAGACAGACTAAAGACTGATGAACAACTGATGGTTTGCATTGTAACTGTATGGGTCGACGGACAAACTCCATTGGTGGTCGTGTACAGTAAAATATATTAATTCGTGTACATCGAAACGAACATACAACCAGTTTTACCAGTGAGAGAGAGAGAGAGAGAGAGAGAGAGAGAGAGAGAGAGAGAGAGAGAGAGAGAGAGAGAGAGAGAGAGAGAGAGAGAGAGAGAGAGAGAGAGAGAGAGAGAGAGAGAGAGAGAGAGAGAGAGTATTGTCTAATAAGTCTAATAAGTATTAACTTCCTACACAGATAATACTATATTCTGGTGCTGTAGTCGCTCATCTGCGTTATCTCGGAAACGTGGGTATCTAATAGCTTCAATCATTCGTTGATAGATAGTTACCTGTTCTTTCAAAAACGAACTTGTTTGTATACTGTATATATTTCATTTAATATTTATGAACCGACAAGCAGCTGCTTCATTGCAGAGCTTTTATCCTACTTTAATGGTAGACATATTCTCCATCTGGGCATAAACACCCGCTGAGCGTTCTCTTCTACTCAATTTAGATTACAAAATAATGAACTATTCATTGCCATAAATTCTTTGGGGAATGATCATTTATCTTACACCAATATCAATCACAAACGGGCACGTGTGTTTAATCATAAGATTGCTCTGGCATTAGAATCTAACTTCTTCTCAACGGTGTACACTGAAAGATACTTTAATAAATCCTGAATAAAATATGAGGTGATCCATGCAATGATCTGTTTCGTTCTACGTGACTGCGTTTCTCTTGTGTTTGTGTACGAAGCAGGGACAATCACCATCCTTTCTCTGTGGGCCGGGAGAACGTCTTATTCTTCCTTCGAGTACCTTTTAATTCAATGTCGCATGAACGCCTGGTTCTACTGTGGTGTATTTAGTAGATTGGATTCTGTTGTTATGATCTGATGTCATGATTAATTAAAACAGGAACGTTGGAAGTATTCTATACTTCAGTAACTATTCAAAATAAGTATATTATAGTAAAGGCAAAGGGTGGCTTTATAATGGCCACATAATATTAATACTGAAAATTAATCATGATTAGTTGGTATGCTAAATGGTTCCACATATGTATGCTCATATCACATAATATTGCAAGGGTAGCTCGCTTAAGCAATCTCCTATGGGTATTCGGCTATAGGGGAAATTCTCATTTTCTAGCTGTCGAGCATCTTTAACTGGGATCGCCATATAGCTGGAAAATTGCGGAGTGCAGTGTTTAGCAAAAACAAACATACTTTAATTGGGAAAGAAAAGAACCATGATTTCAAAATGACGATAATATGATAGAATGTGAATGTGCTATGTTAAATCATTAGAAAAACGATTTGGTACACATTGAATCAAATTACACAGTAACACTGAATCTTTACAAAATGACGCTTTTGAGTTATTTACTTCTAAAACGACACGATATAGCACATAAGAACAGATGCAGTTACATTGTATTAAAGGGACTGTTGATTTTACAGGGTTCCTTTCTTTATACCCAGTCTTATACCTTGTTCAGATTCTACTGTGTGAGTGAGGTAAAATATAGTAGCATCTGTAGAATTTCAGCCATATCGTGGCTATGAAAGTTGAATATTATTGAAAGTAACCTTGGATTACATAAACATATGTCGACAAAGGACAGTAAATGAATCAGACTATCACAGATTTACACATAAAACTAGCATGTAACCAGAAAGCGATTTTTCTAAACGCGACAATACAATGTGAGAATGGGCTACAGATCGCCATCAACAGACGAGAGATCGCAAAACTAGAGACCATGGGGACCTACAGTACAGTACCTGTATTGCCTCTGCTAGAAGCTACAGCGTGAAGTACGGTTAAGTTCATCTTTAACCTGGTTGATCAGCCAAGCGACTTGAATTTGAGAAACTACACTGGGTGGCATACTACTGGCATATAAGATACAAATACGTAGGTTTTTCTACCATTTTGAAATGTGTGTCTTTTCGTTGTCCCTATTTGAATCAAACTTGGAATGTGTCGTTCTCATTTCAGAAAAGGCCATTGTGTGTGCGTCTGATGGTTTGGAGTAACGGCGCTTTGTGAAGGTTAAGACTGGAGTTAGCACTGGAGTTCAGCGCATCTTGGAACAGTATTGTGACCAATTTGGGTCAGCAAAACTTTAAAATGAAGTCTTAAGAGGCAAACAATGGATGTCTTCACAGTTAAAGGACGACAATAGGGAACACGGGGATTCGAACCCGGGATCATGGCAAGGTTAAATACTGCTGACGGACTCGCGGGAGGTGAAGATGCATGTGCCCAACACACGCCCCTACTGTTTGTTAGTTAACGCAACACTCAACAGACTGGTAATAATCCAATCAGAACCTGAAAATCCAATGATTGATATCGTGAACATCGGTCTGTGCAACTGAGATACAATAACAACGCAGCGACAAGTCAGCGATTGACTAAGCGATAGGGTCAGTCGCTGCTTCTTACAGCATGTCGTATGTATGTCTGAAGACAGAGGTAAACAGTTACATCCATTCTGCAGCCAACCTTCCAGTCATATCCCGATGGGACAGAGTTAATTTACATTTAATACCTCCTAAAGAGCAATGAAAGAAGACGGTAGGTACTTCAGTTCAGGTTTAAAAAAATCGAGAAGCACACATAAAGCAAATATGTTGTACAATAGGTTAGAAGGGTTGAAGTGAAACTGGGCTCTTGCCTATTTGCAACCTAAGTGACTTATAGCTGCTGCTTCCTGAATGATTCCCACGAAAGATTTACGCCATCACTTTTGTGACTAGTGAGTGTACAAAGAAACAGAGTAAACGGAAGATAACATCTCTAGCTGACATTTAATACTTCTATTTATTTCGACCCACGCACCTCTGTCGATGACACAATGCGTTTACGCTGCTCTCACCTCTCTCAGCTGCACCGCTTTCGAAAATCTCAGATGATGATAAAATCACACTGATGCAAAGAAAATTTCAAATTTCAGATTTTGAAAGTAACCTATTCCGTTAACAATCATGAATCAAACAAGCATTGACATTATTATTCAGGATTATATAAAAAGCGTGCATGTTGCTGTCCCACTGTTAAAGAAAGCAGCACACAACCATACAACATATGCTTGATAATGGTTCTCTCGTCATGGGGGACACAACTCGAAGCTAGGGTGCTGCAGACTAGTTCTAGTGAGTGAGTTTAGTTTTTCGCCGCACTCGGCAGTATTCCAGCTCTATGGCGGCGGTCTGTAAATAATAGAGTCTGGACCAGACAATCCAATGATCAACAGCATGAGCATCGATCTACGCAATTGGGATATGATGACATGTGTCAACTAAGTCAGCGAGCCTGACCACCCGATCCCGTTAGTCGCTTCTTACGACAAGCATGGTTTACTGAAGGTCAATTCTAACCCGGATCTTCGCGGATAGCAGACCAGTTCTAACAAGGAAGAGACTATTTAATCATGACAGTTGTTTCTGAAAGCTACGTTCATATGTGGGACACATATTCCTGTCAAAGATTGAGTGAGTGAGTGAATATGGTTTAGCGTCGCTTTTAGCAATATTCCAGCACTATCACGGTGGGGGAAACCAGAAGTGGGCTTCACACATTGTACCCATGTGGGGAATTCGAACCCGGGTCTTCGGAGTGACGAGCGAACGCTTTCCAACCTTGAACGGATCATGGAATAAATACATATTCTTAGTGGTATCCGTCCCCATGCAGCTGTTATAGAATGTAGAGAGTGTAATGTTGTTGCTTGCATCATGTAGTGAAATTCACACATAGTGACGATTACATTTCAGTAATTCCAGGAATTCAGCCTCCATTCTTTCATAATGACACCCCGAATCCGTTCGTCACCAAAACAGCGTTTTCAGAGTTCGGTTCGAATGCCACGGCGCATCAAATCACAGTAAGTGAATTACACAGGCCATTCATGCTTGAAACAAGCAGTGGTATACAAGTACAGTGCTGGGCTTAATATTAGGAAGGCACTTTCTCCTAGAACAGCAGTTGTATTTGGTGTTGACAATTTCTATGGGTCGGTCAAAACACAGTCGGCCTAACTATATTCTCCATGTCCAATGTTTGACAAGCTTCCATTCTATTTTGGAGGAATCATTAGCAAAGCCATATAAACAAAATCCAATGTGGGTAATGTGGTTAACGAGATATTATTCATCACAACACATTGGGGTATAAGATTTGTAAAAATATTGCAGAAAATGAAAAACAATACACAATGTATGTCATTTGGTATATCTTGGATAATGGTATGCCCTCAGATAATATCATATAAAATATGTTCAGTATAGTATTGGATGACTTCCCATCATAATCAACAATCAAAGACTTGGATTGCTTGATTTCTATTTAGACGGGGCTGTTTTTTAAGGACACCCCCCATTTAAATAGTCTTTCGAAAGCATTGTGTCCAGATATTCAAGCTGGCCCTGTTTACAATATATTGACACTGACACTTGTGTGACCAATCAGTATTTAGTTTCAACCCTTGGCATCATGTATGAATAAGTGAAAACATTGGAATAAGTTATGTCCTTATGATTACATCATCTGAAAGGGGGGTGGGTAGTGTCTCCAAAACACCCTCTTTCAGTAAACATGAAGGGCGGAGTCACTCTAACAAGCGATTGTAGTTTCAGATTGCTTTCCTATGCACTTTAATATCTAAGTTTGACTCTAGCGGACTTCTATCTATCCCAAACACACAAAATGTTTCTTCCATATATTGTTTCCTGAAGTTTGTGATGCATTTATTGCAGATTTTGCGTTGAGCACCAAGATAAAAAGTCAAACACAATGGGAATTGTACACTCACTAGTCATATAGCAAAGCCTATTTTGCTTGAGTTTCACAGATCATATGTAAAAAAATAAAACATAAAAACAGCTGCATTTGTATCATTTTCTAGCTTAGGCCGACTACTTCTTGACCGACTCTCGTAGTTACTGACAAGTTAGCTGAACGTCACCTAGGAAACGAGACTTTGAAGACCGAAGTATTAGGGTGTATTTTTATCATATACCCATGCTTATTATTATAGTCACCCTTATACTAGGATACATATTCCTATTATGCATATACCTTGGGGCGACAATATGAGCACGGGTACATTCGACTGGATGAGCGAGTTATGGTTTCAGTATAGTCGACACTATTTCAGCCATATTGACTTGATCGGGTTACATTGATCGGATTCGAATGAACATATAAAATGTTAATAATCGAGGATAAAACACAATCAGGTTTCCTGCTTTTTGAAATTAAAACCAAAACTGTGTGAAAAATAGTGCTCACAAGAACTAACGGACCTCCGATACTTACATATTGTTACAGTTGCCATGGTATGGCCCACCAACTGTAGTATGGCCCACCAACTGTAGTATGGCCCACCAACTGTAGTAAGATGGGCGGATCAGGTGGTCCTTACCTCAAGATGTTCAGGAAGTCATACAGTGGATATTTTACACCACTTTCAGTGCCAAACACAAAGTGAATTATATACATTGCGAGAGGTAGAATATTGGTTCAAATTCTGTATTGAATAACGAACAGCCATGTACCTTTATGACTGTATTAAAGTGTCAATATTACATTATTATTGTTGAAGGACTCCTGGCCATTCTGAACCTGCATGTTATACAAGTGTAACTATCGCATCTGTAGATCATGCACGGCTATAGATAGATTATCTATCAACCATAACATGGTTTTCGTCAGAGAAATCACTCCAAACTGACTTTGTTTATTCTACTTCTGGAAACCAATGATTATTCAAGATTGTAATGAAGTGTAATACATGATGTGTGAAACTGGTGAGGTACTACACACTTGTGGCCAGAATGTACGTCTACCCATTCCTTTGTAAGTTGGTAAATCTACAAAATATTACGCCTTGGAACTCATGTGGATTCGAAACTTGACGCCAATTCGTTTGAGTCGATCGTGGTCACTGACAGCGAACTCAGTGAAAGACGCCCAATCGTAATATCGCGCGACCCATCGATTAAGAATCCGCAGAATGTGAATGTTTAGTAGACATTTTACAAGCGCTTCACGATATTAATACTCTCGAAATGAGTGTTCCGCTTATGTCATTACATGGGATTAGCTGTGCGATATGGCCTGTTGATAAGCGTTTGTTCCGCTTATGTCATTACAGGGGATTAGCTGTGCGATATGGCCTGTTGATTAGCGTTTGTCTTGCTTATGTCATTACAGGGTATTAGTTGTGCGATATGGCCTGTTGATAAGCGTTTGTTTTGCTTATGTCATTACAGGGGATTAGCTGTGCGATATGGCCTGTTGATAAACGTTTGTTTTGCTTATGTCATTACAGGGGACTAGCTGTGCGATATGGCCTGTTGATAAGCGTTTGTTCCGCTGATGTCATTACATGGGATTAGCTGTGCGATATGGCCTGTTGATAAGCGTTTGTTCCGCTTATGTCATTACAGGGGATTAGCTGTGCGACATGGCCTGTTGATAAGCGTTTGTTTTGTGTTTCACATATCCTGTAGAATTTTAAAAAGTAGTCTTATCTTAATTCCCCCATCGATGTGGAACTTCTCGAAGAAGAAGAAGTTTTATTCACTTGCAGTATGCAGGCCAAAGGCCCATGATGCACTGATTATGATGTGGAACTTGACGTCCTCATGTGATAAAAGTATTACCACGCACGTGCATTTACAATACTAGTTCAGCTAACACGTAGCTGTCTTATTTATATATATATATTATATATATATTTGTCTTATTACTTCTGTTGTTGTTACATGTATATATACACTCTCTGCCGCATACCCTTTATTCACCTGATGAAGGAGTAAGGATATACACTGAAACGTTGTGTTTCTTATGATAAAGAAGAAGACATCCATAACATTCTCTTCCTCGGTTCAGCTTCTTCTTTCTTCATCCATATTTACTTTAAAACTGTTTCCGAGCCAGAGTGACTCATCTACATTATAAATTCCTTAAATAGCTATTACCAGGTGATCGCAACTTTTAATTAAAAAAATGTGAATTTGGTGTAAAACGTTGTTTTTTTCAGTTATTTAACTCTTTTCAACCTTAACGTGCTCTTTGATGATTGACGTTGGAGGTGTGAAACAAACAACATGTGGAGCTGGTTTATCATGTGTGCTATACTTTAGTAATGTCAATGTGGCAATGGGCAAGTGATGTTACGTGCGCAATAATGCACTGCTACATCATCTTTCAAATTCAGGGGCGGTAGGGTAGACTAGTGGTTAAAGCGTTGGCTCAAGACTCGGGTTCGATTCCTCACATGGGTACAATGTGTGAAGCCCATTTCGGTGTCCTCCGCCATGATATTGGTGGAATATTACTAAAGGCGACGTAAAACCACGCTCACTCACTGACGATTACATTTAAGTATTTCCAGGAAGGCATCAACCTCAACCTCTTTACTTTCATAATGACACCCTTCACTCACTCACTCACGCACGCATGCACGCACGCACTCACTCACTCACTCAATCGAACGCACGCACGCACGCACGCACTCACTCACTCACGCACTATTCCACTCACTATCACTCGCTCGGTCGCTTCCTCCCTCCCTCACTCACTTATTTGTATGCTGTAAAAGCAGATATATTGCCGATTCTCCAAACAAACATTTAACTGTAATTCCGCTCAAGGGTACTTGAGTATGATATTATCATATTATTGTACTTGTTTTACAGAATTGGTTGGAGTTGTTTATGCATCTTTGGATCCACAGGTAGGGTGCTGTTTAATTAAAGACACATAAAGGTGGGTTTGAACACATTTTTAATGTAAGTAAATTTTGTCAATTTCAGGAATTAATGGAGATAGGTTTAGGTATTGACTCGTAGTACAGATCGTTAGAGCTACTTTTTGGGTCGACAGAGTTCGGGTTGGGGGTCAGCCACACTATTCTACTTACACTCTATTTACACACTATGTACTTCGTATTAGAATGACCCGTGAATGTCCGGGTTAAAATTGGCCTTTAGTAACCAACGCTTGTCGTAAGAGGCGACTAACGGGATCGGGTGGTCAGGCTCGCTGACTTGGTTGACACTTGTCATCGTTTCCCAATTGCGCAGATCGATGCTCATGCTGTTCATCACTGGATTGTCTGGTCCAGACTCGATTATTTACAGACTGTCGCCATATAACTGCAATTTTGCTGAGTGCGGTGTAAAACTAAACTCACTCACATTAGAATACGATTGTTAATTACATAAATGTCTGTCTTGTTTGATGATTTCATGCCTAGTTTCGTTAAGGGATATGTCCCAGTGATTTTTTTAGTTTCAACTTGGGGATCACCTTTCATGGAGAAGCTCTCTTTGTTTTGTTTGTTGAATGGAACGTTCTGTTGTATCACGATAGATGTAAATTATCGAATCGAAACCAAACAAACAAAACAAAACTGTTCAGTGTCTGATAAAACTTAAAAGCAACACGATTCAGTACAGTTAGGAGATTAAAAAAGCCTTAATATATGTTTGGTATTTCCCTATAATCTCAACATCTCGAGAAAGGATATCCTTATAATGCTCTCTCTCCCTGGGACAGATAACTTTCCCCTTCTCCCGTTAAAAATATTATTTTAATCTTTTGATTTCATAGCTGACAGGTTCCATTTATGCGAATATCACATTGCTACATGTCTGAATACTGAATAAAGCCAATACACGCATTCATCTTTTCACAAATGTTTGATGCATAGTTATTCATGAAAGAATGGCCGCAAGCGATAGCCGTTGTCAATAAGGCCGGAGGAGTTACTTCCCTTTACCCACGTCAATCGATATGCTGGGCTCTAACCAATGTCACTCTTTATACATAGCTTTCTAGGCATTGCTGGTATATAGTTCTCACATGCGTCGGGAAATTTAGATTTATACTATCTTTTGGTGCCTTGTATACGATATTATTCTCACCAACTTCATTCTTTTCTCTAAAAGTCTTAACACGATAGTTAAGAAATGTATCTTCTAAATGACTTATGTAATTGTTCTGTAGTTTCCTGTCATGGAAACCCTGTAAAATGGGTTTTGGATCTCTCCTTCGTTTTTTTTGTATTGTTACTGATTGATTTTAATTGAGTTTTATGGAAAAAGGCAGAAAAACACAGAAAAATTGTTATTGTGTACCTAGTGTTAGCAAACCTCACATTTCGGCTGATAAGTGTCATGTTACAAATGGTAGGTTTGTTTTGTTTTTGTTTATTTGATGTTTAACGCCAACTTCAGCGATATTCCAGCCATAGTGCGATGGTCTGTAAATAATCGAGTCCACGCAGTACACACGGTATGGATTCAACGAATCGCTCAATGAAGTACACATAGACAGAAAAAGAGTTAGTGGAGGTAAAATCCTTCCACGTACAGAAACACTGAGTGAGTGAGTGAGTGAGTGAGTTAAAATTAAACGTCATGTCGGCAATATTTCAGGTATATAGTGACGAGAAAGGTTTTACATACACAATAAATATATGTTGTTAAATAATCAGTCATGGAAGGATTGTAAAATAACTAGAGTATCACGGGTGGTGTCTAAAACTAACATGTAAATGTAAAACTATACTGAAAGGCAAAAGAAACGTCGTAATATTGGAAATGACATTTAAGTATCAATGGAGGATTTGAACCTATTATTTTTTAAATACACACCGGAAGTCAAGTTTGAGGAAAACTTGAATCGTGGTCGTATAGCCTGTATTGCCCAATAAAGTATTATTTGAGATTGAGGTTTGAAATGTTTTTGTTTGTGGAAAGGGAAGAGTTCGCACAAACACAACATTGATTTCGTGCATCATGCATGCATTGAGACATAAATTGCCGGCTTGAATGGGAATCGTTCACCTTCACCTTTGTTCATTTACAGTCACCTCGGCAATATTTCAGCCATATCGTGACTAAAACAAGTTTCAAATTCACCATAAATATATATAAATTATAAAAAAAACTGTCAAAGTAGGGCAGTACAAATAACTAGACTATCACAGATATGAATATATAACTAGTATGTAAATCTTTAACAGTTTAACTACAGAAGACGATACAAAAGAAAAATAGGCTGTAGATCGCCAACAGCTGAAGGTACATCACCATACTGGGGACCTTTGCTTCCTGCATGGACCCTAGTTGGAATTACACCATCCCTTCAGCCGCTTGCGATTGTAGGACAATCTAGCTGAAATTTAAAATGACAAAAAATACGTTCAAAAAATTTGGTAAGTTTAAATTTTACTTTGAAAGTTTTGGGAGTGACGTAACCCTCAGGAGGACAATAATTTTACGATACCTTAACCCCCTTTGAGGATACAGCCACTAACAATCGCAGTTGCTAATTTATACTACCATTTATAATAAAATAATATTTATCTATTTACAAAACATATTGTTAAAAATATATCTAATAATTCTATTTCTTTAAAGAAAACCCATTTATTCAATGATAATTTACATTATAAAACAGATCCTTAATTGTTTTGACACTGAAATACTTATCCCTTGTGATGGAATAATCAATACAGTCAAGTAGGACATGCTTGGCCGTGATTGTTTCATCACAAGGGATACAGAATGGAGGATCTTCACCCTTTAACAGGTATTTATGTGTATATCTTGCATGGCCATTGCGACATCTTCAAACCTGGACTGACAACCCAAGTAGGTGTAACCAATGCGTATGGTTCCTTTAATTTCATTTAGTTTATTGATACCTACCCGGGTGTCACACCTCTTTTGCATCAGATCACGGATGTACGATCTAATTATATCTTTGTAATCAGAGTATGGAATGAGAGGTGGTGTCACGTTGAGTGCTGCCCTAGCAGCACAATCGGCCATCGTGTTACTAGAACTTCCAACGTGGTTTGGTAACCAACAGAGGTCGATAACGTATTGGCAGTGGCAAGATCATTATATAATTCAATAATTTCTATTAAAAGTGGATGTTTACAAGAAAGATTTCTAATTTCTAATATATATTGTATATGTTTAGGGAATTTTTAATATACATGTATAATCTAAGGCTGTTAATATGGCGATTGCTTCTGCTGTGCAAATATAGCTGGTGTCCGGTAATCTCACTGCGCCACCGCCCTTTGACCTACTGTAAATAAGTATTTGAATGTATTATATTTATTTTTTAATTGATTAGATTCTTGTTTATATTGTTATTCATTAGTTTCTTATTTTTAAATGTGGTTAATGTTAGGTCGACTTGTGGCCTAACCAATTGCCAAGGGGGAGAAGAAAGAAGTCAAGCAGGAGATATATTTTCCAGCTCAATGCTGGCTGCAGAAATGATTGGTTTTAATTCGTAGCCCAAGGCGGAACAAGAGAAGACTTCTTGTTGTACAAATCCTCATAAAGAGGATTCAAGACACAGTTAAATGCAGGATTTGACTCTTTAGAATATAGTTTAGTTATATATTGCAAGGATAATTTTATACGGCTTTGGTTAAGGGATATCATTGGCCTCAACATAGAGACGGTTGGTGGTGTACAGAATTAAGTAGTTTCAGGTTGCCTTTGCAGGCTCCACTATATACAATGATCGCACCAATGATCTATATAAGTGTAGGAGGGTAGTTTGATCCCCTCTCCACTTTGAATTGGAAACAACCTTTAACAAATCGAGTGCCTTCAAGCATTTAGCTTTAAGGGATTTAATATGTGGCAGGAGGGTTAAATGTGAATCGAAAATAAGACCCAAGAACTTTGACGGGGGTGCCATTTAGAAATAGTTCAGGGTCTTTATGCGGTTTGTGTTTACGGCAGAAATGTATACAATGAGTTTTCGATTTAGAAAATTTAAAGCCGTTTTCAAGACACCATTTATTTATTTTGTTTAACCACAGTTGCATTTCCTGTCCAATAATATGCATATTTACCTAGACAAGAATTATTAAAATCATCCACAAATAATCATCCATCGATTAAATCATTTATAACCTTGGATAAACTGTTGATCTTAATACTAAACAACGTGACAGACAAAATACTGCCTTGTGGGACACCCTGATCCTGACTGTAATGATCAGACAGAGTTGAACCCACTCGGACTTGAAATTGCCTGTCTGTTAAAAACTGTGATATAAAAAGAGGTAAACGACCCCTCAAATCAAAATCATATAAATCCTTTAAAATGCCCTGCTTCCAGGTGGTATCGTATGTTTTATCTAGATTAAAGAATACTGCATGTTGTTTATTTACTACGCCGCCATATAACTGGAAGTTTGCTGAGTGTGTCGTAAAACTAAACTCACTTATTTACTACAGCATTTTTAACTAAGGATTCTAAACATACCTAATGATCAATGGTAGTTCCATTTTTCCTGAAACCACATTGAATATTTGTGATAAGGTTATAAGTTAATCTATTGTTTACCATTCGTTCCATGGTTTTACAGACGCAGCTCGTTTAAGAGACTGACCTGTAACTAGACGGATTAGTATGATCCCGGCCAAGCTTTGGTTATAGGGACTACAAAGGCATTACGACACAAAGTTGGGCAATTCCCTGAAGTCAATATTGTATAAAAAATATTCAGAAGTGTTTCCAAACATGATTCAGGTAAATGCTTCAATGCAAGAGCTGATAGTGTATATTATCAGCCCCTGTTGCTGTATCATGAGCTTGCACAAAGGCGGTATGTAGCTCATGTAGTGAAAATATATAGTTCGTTGTAATCTTCATCATTGTCCGAGTTGAATTTATTTCTTTTATTTTCCTGTTGTTTCTGGTATTTTTTTAAACTCAGGGACATAATTTGATGAAGACGAATGCCTGGCGAGAGTTTCACCAAGTTTATTGGCTATGTTAGCCTTACTGTCAATAACTTTTACCCTTTATCCCTTGCATCATGTTCCACACACACTATCTGAAAACAACTGTGTTCGCAAAAACATGTTTTAAGTGTTCAACACACAGAGTCTCATATAATGACCAATCATCCCTGGCGAAGTTTCTTCTTGATAAAGGTGGATCATCACCAGGGTTAATTGTTTTGAGAATGGTGGGGAAGTGATCACTCCCGCATAGGTCATCATGGACCATCCATTCAAATTCATTACACAAGATGGAGTCGGCAAGTGACAGATCCATGAAAGTGACGGATCCATGTTCCCGTAGCTGGATGTAAATAGGCGGATGAATCATTTGTCAAATATACATCTGTAATTTTCAGAAATGAATTCCTCAAGGATTTTACCTTTATTGTTAGTATGGTCACTTCCCCAAATCGGGTTGTGTCAGTTAAGATCACCCATGATGAGACATGGTATCGGAAGTTGATCATACAGATTTTGAAGATCTGACTGTTGGATATCGGAAGAGGGAGGGAGATATCGGCTGCACAATGTCAACGCAACGTGCAGGGTCAGCCGAACAGCTACAGTTTGAAAATTCGCATCGTACTTGTCGTACCAAAATGGAAGCACCTCCTGGTGCTTTTTCTCCTGGAGGAGAAAAGGAAAGGTAGTCACTGTACTGTCTTATGTTAAATGTATCTGTATTTTTAAGATATGTTTTGTGAAAACATAATGCTGACGGTTTAAATTGATGTATCATTAATTGGATCTCATTGACGTTATTTTTCAAAACTTTGCAGTTCCACTGCGTTAATGTCGACACTTGAGACATGGTGTGGAGGATAAGCTCCTCCGGCTGTGTACTGTGAGGACAGAGTGACCTCCATGTCTTGAGGTCTAAAAGAGTTTTCTAGAGGAACCTCTGGAGATGAAGGTTTTCTATTTATACTACCCATCAAAGTTTAGACTCACCTAAAGCACTCACTATATGTATGTATGTATGTATGTATGTATGTATGTATGTATGTATGGTTACATCGAAGATTTCTCATCTGACTTGGGAGATCCAACTGCAAACTTTATGCATCAAATTGCTAAAAAATCATGATTGTGCAAATATCGTTCATGTGAACAGCTGCGTTTTAGTGTATAATTTTGTTAAGAATGCGCCAATTTAAACTGATTTTCATCATTTACTGAACACATGACAATAATCTTTTCAACGTTATGAATTTGTTTTACAATCCATTAGTTCATGTGTAAACGGTACCCTTAAACTGAATTGAATATTTTGCGAAATCAAGTTTAGAACAGTTGACTGAAGTAAGTGGCTACATGTACACTAGTGAGTCTAGACTTCTGATGGGTAGTATATTTATTTTTCCTTCCTTTTTCGATGATAGACTCTCAGGCTGTTTGTCAGACGTTTGTGATTTTGGCTCAGGCTGTTTCTCAGTTTGACATCCAGATGTAGATTGAATTACTAGGAAAGTCGGTGGTACAACTGAAGCTGAATTAATGGGTTGACA
Source organism: Haliotis rubra (assembly GCF_003918875.1). Lineage (NCBI taxonomy): Eukaryota > Metazoa > Mollusca > Gastropoda > Lepetellida > Haliotidae > Haliotis > Haliotis rubra. Next base: position 186,521 of record NW_025767244.1, read on the forward strand.
TGTTACAGAGGATGTCGCTACAGAGCGAGTTACTGTAGCCGAGTATTTTTTATTTGATGAAGTCGAGGCCTTAATTGTGAATAGGATTTGCGTCAAGATATGATATAATCTTTTCGCATTTCAGTTTGATAATTTTGTACTCTTTTTTGCCAGACAGGACAAGGTTTGGATGTAGCAGCATGTGGTCCAGAACAGTCTGCGCACATAAACTCATAGCCACAAAAATACAGACTGTGACAGTCACCACAATGATGAAGCATTGGAGTGGACTGGGGACATACACGTCCACTCCGATGTTGAATAGCCTGCTTTAATGGATGGTGGTAGGGATGCACGGGCAAACGTCAAGAGATAGGTGTTGGTTTTCACAATGGTACCCTCTCTCTTAACGGTGAAACGTTTTAAAGCAGTTACACCCTGATCGTGAAGCTTTGTAGCAATATCCTCTTCCGTCATGTCGGATAGATAGCGAGCTCCATCTCGGATTATACCTCGACAGGACGTTAATGTTCTGTGCACGAACACGGCAACCTCTATATTGGCAAATGTTTTGATAGACCGAAGATTTCGAGAATGATGTCTCCGCGCACAGTCCCCCAGAAGTGAACCACTACGAAGACGGGTGACAATTCGAACTTTCCCACAAATACCTGAAACAGCCTCTGAAATGGCAAAAGGATTTAATTTAATTGGAAGATAATTATATAATTTAATTATTTCGATTAAAAGTGCATGTTTGCAAGAAAGATTGTAATAGCCTGTAGGCATGAAGGAAAGTCTGAAAATATTATATATTGTTTAGATTTAGGATGTTTATTAATATATTTAAACGCTGTTAATATGGCATTGGCTTCTGTTGTAAATATAGAACTGTCATCTGGTAATCTAGAAGATATTGTTCTGGATCCAATGACAGTGGCACTAGCAACAGCGCCACCAAAGATTTGTATTATATTTACTTTTTAATTAAATATATTCTTGTTTATATATTAATTCATTCGTTTCTGATTTTTTTAAAAGTGGTTAATGTTAGGTCGACTTGTGGTCTTAGACAAAAAAGGGGGACAAAAAAGAAGACGAGAAAGAGATGTATTGCCTAGCTCTATGCCGGCATCAGAAATGAAGCCCAAGAGGCGGAACAAGATAGGAACTATTCGAAGGGTGCCTATAATTTTGAGGCATTGATGTTATATATATTTTTTTGTCTGGGAAATGTCCGATTTACACGCTCTTTTGATTACTTATATATGATAATGTTCTGACCAACTCTATTCTTTTTCCTAAACATCACTCTGTAGTTAAGAAATGTATCTTCTGCAATCACCACGACTCTGCTTCGCACCTATTTTATAATTGTTCTATGGTTTTTTGTTATGTAAAATGTGTTTTTGATCTCTCCTTTGGTTTAGTTGCAATTTTACTGATTGAAATTTATTGATTTTTATGGAAAAAAGAATGTTATTATGTACCTAGTGTGAGCAAACCTCCCATTTACGGCTGCTAAGTGTCATGTTACAAATGGTAGGTTGGTTGTGTTTGTTTGATGCTTAACGCCACACTCAGCAATACTCCAGCAATATGGCGGCGGTATGTACATAATCGAGTCTGAGCGAGTCAACCAAGTCAGCGAGCCTGACCATCCGATCCCGTTAGTCGCCTATTACGACAAGCATACGTTGCTAAATATCAATTCTAACTCGCATCTAAACAAACAAAAACAAAATTCACTACTTTATACATGTCGGGAGTACACAGGTGCAGGAATCTACCAGTGTTTCCGTCTGTTCAGTTGCTCATTAGTTCGTCAGCTCTCACCGCCTCTCTGTGTGCCTTGGTGTGTGTATATAACACCCCCATCCTTTATCTGTATCGTTATGTTTGACATTTTAACACAAAACGCACCTCGACTGTTATCTTTAATTTGTCCGTTGACTTCTGTGATGTCATTTGCTCACATAACATCTCGTATAAGTGGACGCATGCTTTATGCAAATGTTAAAGATTTACTTTACAAGGAATGTTATTTTAATGTCACAATGTTTTTAAGTTTTTTGTTTTTCTTTGCAATTTCTTTGAACTTAACGAGGACAGAGACTCTGATCACTGTTACCCAGAATGCACTCACAGATTCCAGGTGCAACTTTTGGGAAGTGACGTTTTCCTCGGCTATGACACGGCGACTGGTCTTAAGTGCAGGGATTAGGTCAATGCTATTTAAGACGCTTTTCCGGACATTTACAGTGCTTCCCTAGGAACTATATCAGGGGTTAATAATACATCTAAGTTTATTCCCAGTCGTCTGCCATCAATGCCATACTATAAAAGTACATATTCTGGTACTTTCCCATCCGGAATTCGAACCCACACCCTCAGAGCCAGGCACATAATTGAATCCCGGATGGGACTCAACCCAACAAAAGTACTAAACACGTCACAAATTAATTCTGGAAACCCCAGTCCAGAAACTATCTGCATTGTGGCCACTCTGTGACAAGGGATTTGAAAAAAATATGCAGTTGTCATGATTATATGCTAAGGATGAAAAAATTAAAACGTATTTTTTCGAAAACTCAGAATTTAACTACCTCGCCCATGGGCGAGAATGTTTAGTTTCGCTCATTTGGACTTAATTAATTTAGAGCGATATTAAAATCTGTTGCCCTTGGGCGAAAAGAAATTTTACCTATGGGCGCGAATTTCTACTTTTGCTAACAATTCATGTTTTTTCAGTTCTTGGAGATTGTAAATGAATGAAAGTATGTTTACATAGTATCATGAAACAAAATTTATATCATTTTGACTTAATTCGGCTAATTTAGAGCGTTATCGAAAAATCTCAAAGTATAGTGAAACAACTAGAGTATCACAGTTTGAAAACTAGCATTTAATGTTAAAATAATAGCACTATTCGGACAATACACCATATAAAAACAGTCTATAGACCGCCAGCAAATTACGTACAGTACTTTTGCTACCTGCATGGACCCTTGGTGGATTTACATCGCCCCTCAGACGTTGGCGATTGTGCTAAAATTTAGCTATCACTTAAAAACATATATCCTAATACTCGGTATAGATCTAAATTTGCTTCGATCTTCTTTTACTTACGTACCCCCTAAGATGGAAAATAGATTTACTCTGCTTCAACCCCCTTTGAAGGTGAAAACGATTTATCAATGAAACAAGTGCCACGAACATATGCAGATATATTTGAGATCAGTTCATGTCTGACGGCACTTGGCAAGTTCAAAGTTGAAATGCAACATGAACATACACAAAATATTTGGGGTTTCACACAATAGTTAAATTGCAAAGCATATCGTGCCAAACAAGATTTTCAAGAGCACATATATATCAAAGTCAATGTCTCTTCTCAAGATTTTTACAGACTAATGTGTGCATGACTTGAAAAAAACCCGGAACTGTTGCAGACCACCCGGGGCCAGGAGCGTCATGTGTGACGTCACCCAGGGAAGATCAAGCAATACGATTACGTCATCTTCGGAACAGATTTGTTACTGCAACTTCCGCAAGTAGGGAGATGTTTGGTGGAGGGATAACTGCACAAACTGTAAGAAATCGCTTGCGTGCCGCTGGACTTCGCGCCCGAACACCCCACAATGGACCAATATTAACGCCTCTTCATCGAAAACCGACTGGTTTGGGCCACAAGACACATAAGGTTCAGTCAAAAAGAGTTCGTTTGTCTTCAGCGACGAATCTCGATTCACATTGAGATTTGCCGACGACAGGGCCCGAGTGTACCGCAGGCGAGGTGAACGTCACGCTCAAGGCAGCGTCCGTGAAGTGCACAGATTTGGTGGCGAAAGCGTAATGGTATGGGGTTCGTTTAGTGCACTCGGGCGTTCTCCCCTTGTTGTCGTTCGAGGGAACTTAAATGCTGCCCAGTACAGGGATCAGATTTTGCAACCTGCCCGGCTTCCATTTATGCAGAGACATGGTCTGGACTGACGTTTCAAGAAGACAACGCATACTGGAATTCTTACACAGAATTGTCTACGAAATGCCGGTATTCAAGTTCTGGATTGGCCGTCGCGTAGCCCCTACTTAAATCCTATCGAACATATCTGGGACGAGCTGGGTCGACGTGTTCGTCAGCAAGTCAATCCACCACATTCGTTGCAAGATCTTCAACGTCACGTTGTTGAGCAATGGCGACGTCTTCCTGTGTTTACAGACGTTCTAAGATCCACGTGTGGATGTAAGAGACGCTGGAGGAGGCCATAACTCTTACTGAAGATTTCAATAGAATTTTTCTCCACGCTGTGAACTTCATGTTGGAGGGTAGCTTGACACCATGAACGTTATCATTGTTAAAGAGTTTCAGCGAGACTTGTTCTGTTTTGGGGGTTTTCACTTCGATGTCAAGATGTTCTGTGCACAGCATACAACTAAAATTATTGTCTGAAACCTAATATTATAAGTAAAATAAATCCCGAGTTTTAAGTTTTCAGTTTTGCTCTGTATGTAGTATGCGTTATTGACACGATATGGCTGAAATATTGCCGATGTGACAATCGTTTTAAGTCCCCATTCAATCACTCTTTATACCAGCTATGTTTCTTCATTTGGCTTTAACAATACCTGTATTCTTCAATATGTATATAGTAATCATGTCTCACAATGATGTAGGTTTGTGCGAAGTTTAGTAATACGTATCCAGGAAGTCGGAACTGTGTTGAGTATGACTGGATGCATGTCTTTGTGAGTGAGTAAGGTTTACGCCGCTTTTAGATATATTCCAGTAATATAACACCAGGAATGGGCTTCACACATTGTACCCATGTTGGGAATGGAACCTATGTCTTCAACGTAACGGGCGGACGCTTGAACCATTAAGCTACTCGACCGCCACCGTGGCTGTGAGCCAGCAGTGTTTTGAATACTATTTCTGATATGTCAGCTTGATAAAGGAGAAGACACGAAATGTTGCAAGTCAAAGACTTTGCGGGAACGCACAAACACGTTTCCGAAATGCACATCACCAAGTTTGTTAAAGGAGAAATAGGTAATAGTGGCAACAACCTCTGAACCGTCAACTCTCACTATCAGCTTTGTTTCTTTCTTAAAGGCAAATACATCTCCTAGTCACTCGACATATATGGATATGACGTAACCAACAGACACCTATATGTGTGCATACAGCGTACACACACCCAACAATCTGCCGCATCAGCAAATACGAATAATTATCTTCAAATAAGACAGACGGGGGTGGCACGTACGAGACAATGATGGCATTTGCGCCCGAATCAAACCTGACCTATGTCTTAACAGTCTGACTTTTTTTGTCATATTTCAGGGGTATATATGTAGTAGCTCCCACTGCTTCAACCATCCCTTTAGCTGCGTCTGTGTGAACGGTGCGTCTGAGTTAACGGTGTGTCATGAAAGGTTACACGATCAGTCTGCTCCTGTCTGGCACAGCTCTCCTGCTTGCTGCATCTGTTGCTGCCAGTTCCAAGTGCCTTGATTCACAAGTGGAAGGACTTTCAACAGATGATGATTTCCCAACGGTATTACACGCATGGTGTAAGTAAACCCTTGTCATAATTGTAATGTTTTGTGTACAAATGAATATTGTTATACATTGTGTGAGTTTAGTTTTACGCCGCACTCAGCAATATTCCAGCTACATGGCGGCCGTCTGTAAATAATCAAGTCTGGACCAGACAATCTAGTGATCAACAACATCAGCATCGATCTTCGCAATTGGGATATGATGACATGTGTCAACCAAGTCACATGTCATCCATGACTACTAGATCCCGTTAGTCGCCTCTTACAAGGAGCATGGGTTACTGAAGGTCAGCCCTAACCGGATCTTCACGGGTTTGTTATATAGGATGGTGGGGCATGGATGTTCACGTTATGTCTCCAGGTTTATGTCACCGTACCTGTCTCCAACGTGGCAAGCGTATGAGACCACATCTACATCATTGTCCCTCTGAGAGGGTATGGAACCCCACATCATTCAAAGAATTGTTATGCACACCGAAGCTGTTAATCGTAGTATATATGTCGATTTTAGATAAATGGCTAACCTTACACAAAGTCGAGGTCAACACACCAAGTTCGTTTCTGCTTGACCTGTTTTCATTTTAGTAGTTGGCACTTTTTAGTAACACCATTTCCTCGTCAGCCAATGAAATAGCAAGACATTTACAAGTATCTCATCTCTTTGCAGATGGCAAAATCTTAAAGTTCGATGGCTTCTGGGGAGAAGACCATGACAGTTGTGATGGAGAATACTATCTGAGGACGAAGCGCTCTATTGACTATGGCTACGCCTCTAAAATACTGTCATCAAGAGGCACCAACGGCGGGGGCTACCAGAGATTGCAGTTCCGTTATGATGTGCCAAAGCCAACCTACCGCAAATCATTCCAAGAAGGTAAATGGCAGCTGGTCAGCAAGCAGATGATAAAGAACTACTACAAGAAAGGCACTTACGAGATGGCCAAAAAGTTCTTCATCGCTCTGCCCTTCGTCAAGATCATTCCCGTGAAGACTACCACGTCTGTCGATTACGTGGTGCAGCTACAGACCTACGACAGCTACAGGGTGAGACTGTGTGAACACTGCTATGACGGTCACCCACAGATCGAGTTCCAGTCCCTGAGCAGACCTCATCGCAACGTCATCCGTCGTGTCAACTTCCTTCCCTACACCAAGAGGTCAAGGACGGAGTACGGTAAACCAAAGATCACCCAGATAGGTCAACGGCGTGTCGTGAGTCATGGAACCAGTTAAGGCATCCATGAGTTGGAGCGCACTAATTGAGGTCACTGCAATTCCCTTGCAGATATAGGTTTGACCTCTAGTCAATAGACCATGTTTGATGCGCAAATAAAAGTGTATTAGTCATTGACTGTCTATGTATTCCATTGCAGTGAACGCCAACGTACTGGTTCAGTTGGGTGTTGACGGGCGCAGATTAATGATGATAGTAGAATATTAAGCCTGATGTATGATTTCAGTGTAAGGGTATGCTGGTGACATAAAGGTAGCTTGCATGTAAGCGTGTAGTGGTTGATGGAACTAGAGCCTTAGAACTTGTCCGTCCTATAGTAAGGATCGGCGCTGCAGTAGGGATGTACCACGAGAATTCTTCTTAAATTTCACAGCTTTTCGTGGTCATATGTTTTCACTTGGCTTGATCCAAGTATCTTTAGTTTTTAGTTACTGCGATACGTTGTTGTATTTAGAGTGGTCTTTACCTCAAGTCTCTGCACGAGTGAGTTACGATTTTAGTTGTATCGGCAGAATGCCAGCCATGATGTGACAAAAGCAAGTTCATGATACAAGAAATTAGATTGTAGGAACCTGTCGACAACGGAGAGTAAACACAGCTAGACTATCATATATATAGATGTAAAATTAGGGATCAGGCAACTCTCAGGCGACTCTCTACACCACCAAGGCTTCAGGCTCTGTCTTGAAGCTTTTAGAAAATCTCCTGTAGACAGTCTGCATGTGGGGGCTGATGAACCTTCCCTTGAACGACGCCGCATTACATTTTCGCTACAATATATCTCTGAATTACGTGGGGCGGCGTGGTAGTCTAGTGGTTGAAGCGTTCGCTCGTCACGCCGATGACCCGAGTTCGATTTTTACATGGGCACAATGTGTGAAGCCCATTTCTGGTGTTGCCCGCCGTGATATTGCTGGAATATTGGTAAAAGCGGCGTGAAACTAAACTAAACTCACTCACTCTGAATTATGTTCAAACCGAGCATACAGTTGTGTTGTCAACCTTCTCTTTGAAGACCTGTTTCTTAATCTGCCAAGCCTTGCTCCACCAATTGGAATCACAATTCAACCACACATTTCCGCAATTAAAATTGATATCATATTTGACCATCATCTTACATTTCTACCTCATATCAAACATCTTAAGTCAAAATGCCTGAAGGCATTAGGTCTCTTGAAAGTTGTCTCCATTACTAAGTGGGGAGGTGATCAGTCGACCCTCCTTCACTTACAGGGTAACCTCACAAAACCCCTACAGCCCATAACCCCATATAACAACAAAGTGCATGGTCCAGTGCACTGCTAATCCCCTGCCTGTTACCTATTTTATACAATGGACCAGACCAAACACTTAGAAATTAAGAGAATGATTTTAATGCTTTGAAATTTAGAATCAAACTTAGATATTAAAGTGCATAAAAAGCAATTTGAAATCGCTTGTTAAAGTGATTCTCCCCTTCGTGTTTACTGAAAGAGCTTGTTTTGGAGACACTACCCACCCCCTTTCAGATGACGTAATCATAAGGACATTTGTTATTCTCATGTTTTCTCTTATTCATACATGATACCAAGGGTTCAAACTAAATACTGAATCGTCACAAGTGTCAGTTCTCAATATATTTTGTAAACAGTGCCAGCTTGAATATCTGGACTCAATGTTTTTGAAAGATTAAAATGGGGGTGTCCTTGAAAAACAGCCCCTGTCTAAATGTAAATCAAGCAATCCAAATCTTTGTATGTTGATTATTACGGGTAGTCATCCATTACTATAATGAACACATTTTATATGATATTATCAGAGGGCATACCATTATCCAAGAGGTACCAAATGACATCGTTTTTCATTTTCTGCAATTTCATAAAAAAAAGTATTATACAACAATGTGTTGTGATGACTAATATCTCGTTAACCACATTACCCCCATATGTGAAATTTTGGATGTGGCTATGCTAATGATTTCTTCAAAACAAAATGGAAGCTTTTCAAACATTGGACATCGAGAATATAGTTAGGCTGGCTACTTTTTGAACGCCCCTCGTATATACCCCAAATCATCTCAAATTATTTATCTCATTTTACTATCTCCCACACTAGTACAACTGATATTATTACGATTTGCATGGTGTCTACTCACCATGTACATCAGGAAGCTTAAAAAACTAGTTCACCATTTAATTCATCTCAATTATTTAAACTGAATAATTAAAACCCTACCAACAGCAGCACAATGTTATTCCCTTCTCATCTGTATACTCTATGCAGCTTAAGGTCACACTGCATACTCTACCCTGTATTCTCTCCTTTGGGTCAGTTTATATGATAGATAGATAGGGGTACTGGGCAGTAGGGGTTATGTAAAAGAAGGCATGAAAAGTGTTAAATGGTACGGTGCCCTTTTCACATGTCTGGTTAGCAGAGCTGTCCATGTAGAAACTGCTAATTGTTGAACACAGATTCTTTTCTCAACGCTCTCCGCAGATATATTGCTCCAAGAGGCCTAGTGAAAGAAATTGTATGTGACAATGGTACAAACTTCAAAAGTGGCGCAAAAGAATTGAGTCAGTTTTTGTTTGATATGGATCAATCAAAATTGTCATCATATTTGCTTCAGAAAGATATCACATTGAAGTTTAATCCCCCAGTTGCGAGTCACATGGGCGGTGTTTGAGAAAGAATGGTGAGATCTCAACGAACATTCTGAATCCTATGCTGCATGAGTTTGGTGACAGACTGGACGATGAAATGTACAGAACTTTCCCATGTGAAGTGGAAGCTATTTTGAACTCTCGACCTTTGACCCCTGTGTCAAATGACCCTGATGACCTTGATCCACTCACACCAAATCACTTACTCATGTTGAAGTCTAACGTCTTCATTCCTCCTCCTGGAGATTTCAAGCAAGATGATATGTATGGATATAAACGCCGAAGACGAATTCAGCATCTTGCCAATATACTCTGGTCACGCTGGAGAAAGGAGTATCTACAACAGCGACAGAAGTGGAATCATCCTAAACGTAACTATCATCTGGATGACATTGCAGTGTTGAAAGATGAGTTTCTTCCGAGAGGTGCGTGGTCTATGGGTCGCATCACCGGAACTGAACCTGACAAAAGTGGAATTGTCCGGAGTGTAACAGTGAAGACCAAGGACTCTGAGCTTCGTAGACCAATTCATAAGCTTGTTCTACTTCTTCCATCAAACGAAGTCATTTTGAATTTAAGATTTTTTTGTTAGACACACCGGGTGTGTTTAAGAGGCCGAGTGTGTAAATGCAAGATTGCATGTTTCATTATTCCATCAAATTCAATGTGCTAACTTAAGTTTACAAAAAAGTCACACTTAAATCACTTACTCATTGGTCTAATGGTTAAGGCTGTGGAATTGTAATTGAAAGGTTGCAGGTTCAAACCCCACTTACACCAACTAAACGTTTGTTATTGATTTAACTAATGTACATAACGTATTTGAATTAGCCTCATTTCTAGCACTTGTTTATCACATGACCTCTCTAAAGAAGCACGTGGTCTTAAAAAGCATGCACATCAGTCTATATCTGACCACCATGCTGGAGAGTTGCTTCACCTCACTGTCTGCGAATCACTGCACGTTAAGAAACAAATGTAAGTTACTTTTAACTCATATCATCTCTAACTTTATTCCTTCATTATCATTTGTATTAATAATGAATTATTAGTAAACAATTTTGATAATGGTTTATTTGAAGCCCATTTCTGGTGTCCCCCGCCGTGATATTACTGGAATATGGGGATCAACCTTCAGATGTTGGCGATCTAAAGCCCATTTTTATTGTGTTGTTCTGTAGAAATATTGTTTTATGAGTACATGCTATTTTTAAGTTTACATCTGTGATAATCTACATATTTTACTGTCCTTCGTTAATAGATATATATATTGCCTGGGTTTATTTTTGATATACAACACTCATAGTCACGATATGGCTGACATACTGCCGATGTGATGTAAATTTTAACTCACTCGCTCACTCCTTGGTGCCATTCATGTTTCACGGTATAACGTTGCACCTGTGTTCACTAAATATTGTGTTCGTCAAAATGAAAATTCATAATACAGCCTTCATGAGCGTATACACTGAACTATTACATCGTTTATTTTCTTTGTTTTGTATTTAAATATCCGAAATCTAATACACGCTCATACTGACACGATATATTTATACTGAAGAGAACGGAAACGAAACCTCGGAGGTCATTGTATCATTTGATTTTCGATAGAAATAGAAGCGACAACACCCTTTCCACATCCATAAGAAATATCTTCTAAAAGCAGAGTCGATTGTACAATTGTGACTATTTCATGAGTATATATTTGTTTCAGCAGTATTACAGTTGTATGATCTTGTTTGTAAACACATTGAGTCTGGACCAGACAATCCAGTGATTGTCACCATTCGATACGATGACATAGCATGCGTTTTTGAATCAGTGTGAAATAGTGATGATACATTGAGAAAAGGAAATATGACTGGCATAAATACTTGTTAGTCAGTATTTTGGTCACACATAAGCATTATGATGGCAGAGAAAGGTGAAATTTTAGATGGAAGGAAAGTAGGTGGGGATTTGATTCTGGATGGTTACAGATATACACGCAGGAAGGAAAACAAGAATGTTCAGTTCCCTGGAGGTGTCTCCATACCAGTTGTCTGGCCACAGTGACCACAACCAAATACGGCACCGTTGTGAGACGCGGGAAGCCCCACACATGCTACAGATCTAGGTGATATTGCTGCGGGACGTTTGACCAGCAACATGCAGAAACGTGTTTGGGAAGAACTCACCGCTATTCCTAAGATCTACGAGGAGAAGAGGAAGAAACTGCTGGATGGCCACGGAGTTATTCTCCCTACTACTGGGACAAGAAGATGGGAACGTACCAGCGATTCAGTTAACCCATTTAATTAGCCTACTCAAGTCCAATTATCAATTTATTACATATTGTAGGAAAATGGGTTTTTCTTTTAACTGTCAATTAAGCGGTGGGAACAACATACTGCCAGAAATGAGACTTACGGAAGTCGCACTGCCAGATATGGGACAACGCGCTAGACCAATTAAAAGGTGTGATAACCTCACTGCACAAATGGGACTGCCAGAAATGGGACTAAATCATACCAGGTGTTCGCGAAAAGGTGAGCGTATCCTTCCCCACCGGTGGCACCTGTCATAAACATATGCTAACTCTAGTAATTTGCTCACCTGAAATAATTCGGCAACGTGTGGTATATAAGTCAAAATAGGGAATGTCATTGGACATCATTTTGTTACTGATGCATCAAATTTGGAAATGTCCTCCACATGTCTACCATAAAACTTTTTGACTGTACCTCAAAAGTTGTGAAATGTAAATACCAAAGACTAGAGCTGTTGGAATGTTGCTCGACATGAAAGGGAAGTTGGCTATTGGAAAGTTTAAATCATCCTTTGTACGGCCTTGTACAGAGGTTTTTGTCCCTCTGAATCTTTATGCATAGATCTAAATATGAAACGGTTGAATATATCTTAAGACAGCGTTATTTCGAGTTCAACAACAACATGAAACCACAAACTCGGTATACTTTCTCTTGCCCACAGCTTATTCAGCTAGCCTATTCAGACATGTCTTTCTCAATGGTCGCAGTAACCAGGTGTTTCCGTGTGCGTACTTGCTGCTTCTACTACACCTCGGGCTGTCGCATACAATTGCAGAACATCTTAGAGTTGATGGGCTATTCACAAATGCAGTCGAAAAGACACTATTGTCATTAGGCATGGTAATTCAATCATCATGACGCAACCTTTTCAAACGCAGATGATATTCCCAGATGATTTTTATTCTTCACTCAGTTCATGTCCGAGCCTTTCCACCAGCTGTATTTGTCTTGATAAAGGAGAGCACATCATGCAGTACGTACTCCTATAATTAGCTGAAAGGGAGTACTGGGGCAGGCTCTGTCTTTGTTGGAGTCAGCATCGCTATGTCTCAAAATGGATATTAGTATGTTTGACTGTTGTACCTAGGTTCCACTACCATACTGCAGTATGATTTGTCTTTAGGTGTCAGTGAGTTACTGAATCTACCCTTTAATGTTTAATAAATTTAGATCAGGGATAACAACCAGAAATTAAACCTATGTGATGTTTGCTGGTCATTATTTAAGCTAACACCACACGACTGTAACAATTTCTTTGCTCTGGCCTTGTCAGGCAATATGAATTGATAATCCCCTATGCCTTGCACAACTTGCAGAAAAGTTCTTGATGTCCACTTACATGACCACTGAATTGATAATCCCCTATGCCTTGCACAACTTGCAGAAAAGTTCTCGATGTCCACTTACATGACCACTGTTATGACGGCGTAATCCACTCGTTCTGTATGCTGAATTTTGAGATATTATTTTGCTAATGTTGGGTGAATAATAAATAAAATACTCGCTTTCGCTCATTAGATATCATTCACTCGTTTCATAAATATGGTATTACACGGGACATCGTTTAGCTATTTCTCTATATAAAATGAGTGTATTATATTTGGAAGAAAATGTGCCCGAAACGCAATGCGTGCGTCTACATCGTCACAACATCCTTAATATATTTCATGATTATACTGGAGCTATGGGGTAGTTTAATCGTTAAAGCTTTAGGTCGTCACGCCGAAAACACGGGTTCGATTCCATATTTCAGGGCTGGTGAGGCTTGCAATCACATTGCAGCACTGTGCCACTGTTTAGTTGATGTGACAACAATGAGGAAAGCCGGTACTACATCATGCACATCCCAACCATGCAAGTGGAATAACCCACGCAAGAGGAAACTTAGTCCAAAAAGATCACAAGATGTTAATTTTAGAAAGTCATCTTCTGTTCTACATGAAAGGAAAGCAGTGATAGAAAATTGTTCAAATTCAGAGAAGTGTGATAAGATTGGTAATGAAAAAGCAGCTTACATTAAACCCATTGTCAACTGTCAGAGATTTAAACAGAAACTTGAAAGTAAGAATTCCAATGCTGCCTGGTTAAAGTTTTATGCAGACGCTTCTACGCCATCAAACATGAAACCCTCTCTGCCTCCCCTTCATAACATTTCCTTTTCATATTGTGACCATGTAGATCTTCATTCCACTGATTGTCAGCAAAAAATGCAGGTATTATTTGATTGTATGCATGTGTCAGAGGAAGATGCCCATTGTATCGAGACATTAACAGGTCAGCATAAAAACGACTTATGGTTAGCTGCCAGAAGTGAAAGACTTACTTCTTCTAAATTTGGAGATGTTGTGTTGATGCGCAGTGACACAAAGCCAGATAATCTTCTTAAAGATATTTGTGGCTACAGACACATTTCTGATGTTACTTTTTGTAAATGGGGAACCAGTCATGAACCTGCAGCACGCAAGGTCTATCAAACAGCAAACAAGAACTGTGTCTGTGTGGAACAATGTGGTCTTATTGTTAATCCAAAGTATCCACACCTTGGTGCTAGCCCTGATGGTTTGATACAGACTGATGATGGACATACTGGTGGTGTTCTTGAGATAAAGTGTCCTGCACGCTGTGACTGGAAATGGATGGAGCCCAAGGAGTGTGCCAAGGATCCTAGATTCTACTGTTCCCTAGATGAGAATGACCGTGTTCGTCTTAAAGAACCACTAAACTTTGTTTTTTGTTACTCTTTTAACCATTACATATGAAAGATTTGTGGTTAGTCTTATGCGGAACACCAAATTTATTCTTTAAAAACTTGTGGTTAATTAATACCGAGCGATTAAAAGTGGCCAAAAAGTCGCCTGCTTCCCTCTCGCCCGCCAACGAAACCACAGACAGGTTACGTAACTCTGTCGCCAGAGCACTGCAGTGACGTCATATGAGGAACGATTTTTAGTTAGTTGTATAGAAAATGTGTAGCACGCTCATCATTTTGATGATTTCTCGACATCAACGACGACATGCCGTATCGTTGCTTTGTCGTCAATTGCTCCTAGGGGTCGGGCGATAGTGTCCCCATGCACAGATTTCCACAGGACCCCGCAGTTCGTGCTAAATGGGTTATGTTTGTGAGTGCGAAGCGAGCGTTGTGGAAGCCTGAAACGATATCTTACTTGTGTTCAGATCGCTTCACGGAAGTTAAAGAATCAAAACTACTTACTAGTTGTAGTAAAATATGCATATGATTGATGACCATAAAGATTTTCTATGACACAACTTGTAACATAACGATTTCTTCCACGGAAGCGAGGTGGGGGTCGAAGTCACAATACTGTGCGATAAATTTCTTGCTACATTCCCATGGTTAATGTCCACTCACCAGTATGTAGATACTAGTCAATGTGCGTCTTTATATTTGGTCTTATAATCCTAATTAGTTTATTATCACACTAGTATGCATTTTGAAACTAAATAAAAAGCAGACGATCTGCTGATACTTATAGTGAATTTATAACAGAACTGTAATATCTAGACATTTTATAGTTTGCCAATGTGAATCATAATTCGCACACACACCCTAGTGCATGTTGTCTGTCTCATTACACTTCACGGCGAAAACAATGATTCTGTTGAATGCTACGACAAATGAATAAAAACAAAATGCAAGTATTAAAATTAAAACAGATTAAAGTTATAGGAACAATATCAGGCCATTACCTTGTTCGAGGAATGTATCCATCAATATCCACAAAACTGTTCCAAATGATGTGTCTTTTAACAGTTTAATATACGAAAAAGTGATAAATCTTTTCAGGTATTGGTGTATAGTCTCATTGGTCACCCAAGATAGCACACCTGGCAACTAATTGCATAATGTCCGCCTTTCTTTAAAACAGTAATTTAGTTAGCCAATAATGGGCAATCAATCAATGTTTTGCCGGTTAATCCTTTGAAAGAAGGACGTTGTTTTTACGCAGACACCGACACGACAGAGTGTATTCAGTATAGATTAGTAAATCTACATACATAAACGCTACCTTTTGACAATTCCGCTGTGTAAGATAAAAGTAATTAATCAATCAGCGTGTTATCGGTTAATCCTTTGATCGATGTTTATAATGTTGAATATTTACTCCAGACACAAGAAATGCCAAATGGGAACCTTTGTCGGGTAATCTAAGTGTGTTACCACTAATTATACCTGTTATAAATTCATTAATTGCTGAATTGCATGTGAAAACTTATGGGCCGACACTGTTTTGAGAATACAAACAGATTTTTACATGACATGATTAAATATCGAGGTAAAACAACACAGAAATGGGATCAATTTGGATCAGTCATTATACAAATAGGGCCTGACGACACCAATCGATTTTGACAGAATCGTCTATGAAAACAAGTTGTAACTCGGAAACTAGGCAAAGCAGGAGACCAAATTAAATGACAGTAGATTGTGAGAACATATAGCTTTCATTTTCCACAACAATTGTCACGATTTCAGGTTTATACAAGCCTGTAATCACGATAATTTACCCCCTAAAATGTAGATGAATGCTGCATCGGCTCTCAAAGCTATTCCTCATATGACGTCACAGAGGCGCGCCGCTCTGATTGGTTGAAATTTCGTTCGCGGGTGAGAATTGTGCACTGTTGTCAAAAAGGTCGATTTAAGTCAATTAAAGGTCGAAATGAGTAGTTTTAATGACGGGGTTTCATTTATAACGATGCCAGTTAGTGATTTATGTATTTGTACCCCCTAGGGTTTATGTGACCTTTAAAAGGTCTCATAGATATTATTACCAAATTCAGGGTCAAATGGCTATTACTGAAAGACTGTGGTGTGATTTCATGATTTGGACTTTGAATGGGTGGACTGTTGACAGAATCAGATTTGATGAAAAAGTCTGGAATGACATGCTGCCCCAGTTGAACAAATTTTACCTGACTAATGTAATTCCAGAATTATTCTCAAGAAGAGTGAAAAGGGGTATTCCACTGTATAATTAAATAAGATTTCAAGTGTTCCTATAAATGTATCAGTGATTGCCTGTGCTGACCAGTTCACATTCATTGTTGAAACAGTATGGCAATGTTTAATGAAAAAGAGTTCATGCTTGCTTGAAAAGTGTTTGAATACACAAGGTGAAAATGACAAGTGCATATTTCTAGAATGTTTGCCTAAAGTTCTCAAAAGAGTGTTTGAATTCAATGTAGCATGTGCAGAATACCAATCCACTGAGTAGGTTCAAGTGCTTGAATATAACCAAATATAAATATTTTTTCCTATTGTACATTTACAGTTAAAGCAAGTACCATGAAATCACTTACACTATGAGACAAGAAACAGACTTGTCTGTAACTAAATTGCTTCATCCCTTGTATTTAAGTGCTTAATTCTGCATGCTAAATGTTCTTAAAATCTTTTGCCATCTTATTTGATGGCTTATAATAATTATCAGCTTTGAAGATCAATTAGTAGTGTTTTTAAATATGTATATATAACAAAAACACAAACAGATCACTAAAATTATTTTATTGGTAAACTGATAACTGTGTGCAGATCAATACTGACTCACTTTCAACAACATGGATAGCTGTTTAACAGCTAGAGAGATAATATACATTACAGTTTAAAATTATATGTGGTTATTACTTATGGAACTTCCTGAACCATTCAGTGCTACAGTGTCAAGTGAAATCTTTCTTGTAGTATTGAGGCCTCTGTACCAGTATATATGTTGTAAAGACAAACGTTAATAATATGAAACATCACAATTTGGTATTTGCATATGGATACCTAGAGCATCACTAAAACCTGACACAACTGAAAACGCACTACAAAGTAGTTTTGCTAAATTATCTCCCTTTAAGGTTAACTGTTCAGTTCACATCCTTTCATAACTGGTGCATTGTATAATAAAAATAAAGAAAGGCACATTTTCAAGCACACTATTATTTCAGTATTTAACACATTTGTCAGTATTACATTTGTTGAATGACATGCTCTACCAATAAAGCTACAAATTTGTCAGCTTTATAGTAATGTTCTAATGGCATTCACATACTACATATAAAGCAAAAAAATAGGTTTCTTGTAAAAAATGTAAATGTTCTTATTGACAATATATACCTGTGTGTCATTGTACATATGATGGACAATGCGAATGTTGCGTAAAACATCTTACCTGACACTGCATTCAGACAATGTGTCAAGACAGGAATTAACATATTTGTGAATGTAAATAAATATAGAATCTTCGTATTTGTTTTGTCAATTATTAGCAACAGTGATCATCTACTGATCAATAATGATCACTGAGCAGTGATGCTCTATTATCTATACCTATCTATAAGTTCTGTTAGACACCTACTCACAACCAACACCTGACCTAACAAGTTAGTTAATAGTAGTAGTTAATCCAGTTGCAGTGGAGTGAGTACAGCTAACAGAACAGGGCTTGAGGTAATAATTAGTAGCTTGTAATAACAGGGGGTTACCTGACCTTTATCAAAATATTCCTAAGCGTTTCAAAGAGACCAAAGTGAAAAATGTCTGAAAAATATGTTGCAGGCCTAATGAAGGTCTAAAAAAAGGCTGACTATGTCAAAGAAACTAAAATAATTCACCAAGTCATTATGTTTAAGTTTTTTTAAGTCTTCTAACATTTCAAGAAATAATCTTCAAATCATTGAAGTTACATGTACTCCGAACCCCGAACAAATTCATTCAAATTTATATCATTTAAGAACAAGAGGTGGTTGCAAATTTGTCAAACAAACACATATATGCCATATTTTTGTTACCTGGGAAGCCATTGTGATGGGAATAGTACCTTGTAAGATGCGAAAGTTTTTAATTCGTTCCATTTGCCGCTCAACATGAATCCTCAAACTGGCAATTTTCTTGGTTACATTCACCTCATGTTGAGTCATTTGTTGCTTTTTAGTTTTAAATGGGGGAATGATGAGATCAATACCTCTAGGTGTAGTAAAATCAGAGATGAGAAAACCTTTGTCTGCCATGATAGCATCACCTTCCTCACACAATTCAACTAGGCCACTAAGTTTGGTGATCTGTTTGTCACTGATACTACCACAATACAAATCTGAAGAAAATGTTACAACACAAGCTGGACTTATCCCAATCAAAGCCTTGTAGGTCATATGTGACTTATAGTCACTGTATAAAAGTGACTGTAGCTGAAGTGAACTAGGTGTCTCTGTCCATATCTCTGTGCAATCTACGACAACTCTAGTGGTTGGGTAATTTGTACTAAATGAATCTGGCATTGTTGCATTAACATTCTCCCTACTTGGCCATTGCACCAAAAACGAGAGTTGAACATACAAATAGTCAAACCACTTGTTGCAGAGTCTGCCGCATGTTGCACGTGAAATTCTAAATCTGTATGCCAAATCATCTAGTAACAGTCCTAATCTCAATCTCATTAGAATCATGAAAAATTCATCTATCTGCCTCAAAGCATGTGGTCTCCCACCATCAGATGTGTCAGAGTAAACCTGCTCATCATCATACAAAGCCTCAAATGTTGATGAATCTGGAACTCCAGTGTAGAACATAACACTTTCATCAGAGCACCTGATATCCTCATAGGTCAATGTTGGTTTGTCAACTTGAATACCAACACTGTGCATCAATGAATCATATGTTTGAGTGTTTGCATTGCAATAGATAATTTCATTGTCAAATGTCTGAGTTCCAGCTGATGTAACAGGTTCCGAAAATGTTTGGGTACATTTATTCACAGAGAGACTGGTCAACATTTGGGAACCACAGTAGTCATGGTGACTAAGGGAACGTTCAAGTCTTGATAAAAGTCCTGCAGGTGAATCTGATTTCTCTGCTGACACATCACACATACTTGTATCCTCCATATGCAAAGCAATCTCATTAACATCATCAATATCCATGTTCTCACCAAGACCATGATCCAAATCGGTCTCACATGTAGTTCCATGGACAAGATGGGACACATTCTGTAAAAGAAGATAAAATGATCACCAATCAACTGTCATTTTTTTGGAAATGTATGCAGTAATCAGGGGAAAATGTCAACTAATTTTCCAGAATTTTGAAAATAATAATGACATGAAGGAATTAAAACCGTTTTTTTTTGCAATGCTAATGTTTGGATGGATTCATTGAAAGGTATAAGGTTACCATACTTACCAATATTGTTCTAATAACATGCACGTAATTATTTCATATTTCATTTGGATTTCACATAATAAAGTCAAATTTATCTCAATTCTTGATCTGTATGTGTACTAGTCTACATGATACGATACGACTAACCTCCTAAGCCTTGCTTTATCACTTTGGTGGATAATACGAAATACCATCTGCTTTTAAGCTAAAATTTTTTCACAAACAATCTTACCGAAAGTTTGAATGTCTTCTTTGGGAAAACAGTTGGCAAAGGATGAAGCTTACTCGGTCCCTCCCCGCCGTAAAAGTGTTCAGAGCATAATCTGGTGCTGTCATTTCTATTTGAAGTTGGAACGGAAAAGCTTGCATCTTTGAATCCAAACCCTTCTCAGTCGTATATCTGCAGGGAATCTGTGCATAGTGATCTTCCGGCCATTCGCAAATTTCTTACAATGATTACTACAAATACAACAGTATCGCTGTTTGGACGGCATTCTTGACATTTGCCGCACCGACGCGACACTTCCCGGAAGTAGATACGCGTTGACCAGCACATGCGCATTATGTTTTTAATAGCGGTCGCCAAGGACAGATAACTCACGTTTTGTATTTGAAAGCTCAATGAATCAACCTTTGTGGTCTACATGTCATTCTTCTGATCCAACTTGTCTTCATCAAGCGTTATAGCATAAAACAGTGATGCAAGAAAGCTGTCAGCCTGGATCGTGACCTTCAACTGATGTATTGCTGACCTGATCACTTCCTTGCCGTAAGCACTTCTGTCTAACGTGAGGCGGATGTGCCCGACAGCTCACAGCACTGTACACATGCGTAGCAATTTGAGTGGCGTGTACACTAAAGTCTGCTGTCGTGGGAGATATACGACTAACTTGGAGGAAGTTTTGTCACAGCACGTGTAAACAGTGAGTATTCGAAACAGATATTCATGATCTACTTTAAGTATCAATACTATCAACAACTGTTTTGAATGGCAGTACGGAACCTAAAGTTATTATTATTATATTACAGGATATGTATATAGCGCACATATCCACGCACTAGTGCATGCTCAAGGCAATGGTATTTTTTCCCTCGATCATTGGATGTCAATATCAACTGCACATCGTATTAGCAATCTCAACTCACTTGGGAGTATACAACTCTTTCTGCCACTAGGCGCACCAAGTTATTGTGGCTTTCTCATCCTAACGAGGTTACCATGCTACATTTCAAAGAATGAGAATTCACGCAACAACTTCGATGTGCTCTCCTTTGTCGGGGATGTATTTTCAAATACCTTTTGAAATGGTTTGTATTATGTGCTGTGAGTGACTTAATTTTTTAAAGTCACATCGGCAGAATCTCAGCAATAAAGTGACACCAAACGTTATACAGGATTAATAAGCACATTTCGATAGTCTAAAGCCCGGACATCCCAGGTAGGTATAACCGATACTTGGTTTGATGTCATGTAGTTTATTGATAGCTGCTTTGGTGTCCCACTTCTTCTGCACTAGATCACTGATATATAACCAACGTAAGGCATATAATCAATGTAAGGGATGAGACGTGGTGTCACAGATGTTACTTGGCAGCTGCATTAGACTTTATGTTACCAATTATATTGTATTCCGTCATGGAAACCCACCAAACGATATTTTTGTGTCCAGGAGCAAGAGCATTGCGTTTAAAAGTCGATGTTTGAACGATTTTTTTGATTACCTAAAAACAAGAATGAGAGTCTGAAAACATAACATAATTTTTGTGTTTATTTTTTATATTCTAGTGCTGCAAGTACTGCCTTTGGTTGGACCGCAAAAGAAAAAGAACAATTATCCAGTAATCTTGTATTACACAGATTCATTGTATATCGTTATAGTAAAGGTATAAAAACTTTGTTACAGATGTGAACGCCAGCAATAATTCTTCTTAGCCAAGAGGACACATTTGCCATATATGGCGTAAAGTGGACGCTCGACTCTACAGCCTTTGATGAGCAAGGACAATGCTTTGCAACGGTGCCTTACAGGGGGATTGTACGTGCGACGTTATATGTATGTACTCGAGATTACAGGGGGATTGTACGTGCGACGTTATATGTATGTACTCGAGATTTCTATGAGATAGCTGTTGTTAAGAAGAGTTGGCTGTACTCGAAAAAATAAATATGGTATTGCCAGTCCAGAAGAAATACGTATTAGTTGCCGTGACAGTTCCTATATTCGTTGCATGTGTACTTCTGTACAATACAGATCATTTCACTCTTGTCCCGTTGCTGACTAATTCTGGGGACATCCTGGTCGGACCGTGTCCGAGCGTTCTGGACAATATGATGATAGGAGCATGGAGCACGCGCACCCTAACTCCGACAGAGCAGAAGGAAATCGACGCCTTCCTCATGAATGGGTTGTTCTTTATTGACCCACGGCATGGTGTTCAGAAACCTGATGGTACTTGCGGAAACGTCACATACTATCCTTGGATGTCTAAGGAACCAAACTCAAGATGGTTCCGAGTACTCTGTGATCCCAAGGGCCCATCGCCTTGTTGTTATAAGAACATGTGTCAAGCCAAGACAACTGTGGAGTGTAGATGTGACGAATGTTTTGACCTGAGACAACAGATACATGCTGAATATTCCCTCTGGCGACCGCTGGATCCCAGGTAACTATTCACTTCTTAATTAATGACTACGTTTATGTCATATAGCTTGACACACAGTAACAAACAAAAGTTACCTTTGTAAATTTTAATTGTATTTCTGCATTCAACCCCCATGTCCAAACTGGAAAATCAGAAACAAGAAACGAGAAATATTCCAAGTCCAGTTCCAGACTTGTACCAACTATTACCTTTCCCTATGCGTGTTTGCGTGAACACTTCGTCATCAGCAATTGATAGTGATTCATATGAACATCTTATATGTGTATTCAGAATTGTACATTCGACTGTGCTTTTGGCAGAAATGTATTTTGAATAACGAAATAGTTTGCATATGTGCTCTTTCTCCTACACGACATTTAACTTATATATTCCAGGTGTAACATTAAAACTTTCACGTCCATGTCAGCGTGTGAATTACTGCAAGGTGGTACTGTACATTTGTACGGCGACTCTTTGGTGAGACAATTGTTCTTGGCACTTGTCATTATACTGAAGAATGACTTTGAGACAGGAGGACTCCTACCTAACGCTCCACAAGGTAAGGTCTACACTGTCTATTAGTGACCAGTAAATGTTGGTAGACGTCTTCCGATAGAGTTAACTATTTGCATCCCACAGTTTTCGTTCGTGTGAATAATGAATTTATGATATTTAAATGTCACAGTTCCTCCATACATCGTATCTGAAGTATGGGCTTATTTGGATCATTCACATGGCTGGCATAAAACTTTCAGTCAATACAATTAGCATTCACATGACTGACATTAAGCATGAATACATTTAACACTTACGTGACTGGTACAAAGGTTAAACGTCATAATATTCAACATTCATCTGTGATTGGATGGTTGGGAATGGTCAATCGGTTTATGTTCGTTCTCAATAACTGTGTATGGGTCGAGTGTTGGTATTTCTAATTTCCCGGGGTTGATGAACGTTTGAGGTATCCACATGTAGTTCCAGTACGTCCTCGCAGGGACCATCGTTCATTGTTGGTTTTCTAAAATCTTTTACCAATGTAATAGTTTCGACGAATCCTCGAGGATGGCATGATACTTATCTATACAATTGCAACTTAACATGAAGCAGGATCCTGCGTTCGTCTGAACAGTGGATCCGTCTCCTGGTCCGAGGATTCCAGCGCCGTCGAGCAAAACACCACTGCATAAGTTGCCTTTGATGTTCATGAATCCGAGTTGGACGTGTGATGATCCTTCTGGACCTGAAGCCAAGAATCAGTAACGGTTACGCGCGGTCATGGTTGACAAGCGTCTGTTGAGCACCCCGAGTTACTTCAAACGAGTGCTCGTGGCGATGGCATAGTACGGAGATGTTGCAAGATTTGGGAACGTTACGCACAGTGTTATGTTCCGGAGGTTGACCGATTTGAAGGGGGAAGCGTAATGCTTTGGTTCATATTTTGTGCCAATGAGTGCGTCAGCAGATGAATCACTTGGGTAAGCACTCGTAAACTATTCAGTGTGCGAAATAGACACTGGTCCGCTTGCCCTAGGATAGTAAAAATCCATTTGGGCCAGTAAATCACCACAGTGAATTTTCATGGGGTCATTTTGTAAATATATCTCTCTCTCCGACTTGTTAAGTTATGATACACTTTTAAATCACGCAAGGTTAAAATAAAAAATGTTCATCATATTAGCACTTTAATGATGAAAGCCATGCCATGCCTACAATATATTATGTTCATCTATTTTTGTAATCATTTGCTTAGTTTCTACACTCAAATTTGGGGTTAGTGAATTATTTTGTGGGCTAGTAACCTTAAGGCAGACCTAGACCGACTGGCTAGCACATTTTGGAAACGATTTCGCACGCTGAAACCATTTCCGGTTAGAGTGTTCCGACAGATTCTCCTGTCCATGAGGAGACGTTGTGTTGCCGTCATGGCCGCTCTAGGAGGTCATACTTGTTACTAACTTTTCAAACGTTTCTTCAGTGTGAAGTTCGCCTTTTTATCAGTATAACACACAGACACCTATTTCTATAAATGACAACTTCCATTTTTAGTAGTAAACAGCTGAACACATAACCAAATACAAGCACTTCTTACAATTTGTTGTCAACACCGCTACAGGGCCATTATGAACACATCAGGGTGTACACGGCATGACAATGGCGCTACAGGAGCTGATTCTGAGACTTAATTCACTGGTAAAGTGTTGTGTGTTATATCATTTCCGACTCTGTTGCAGCTGTGAAGGACTCCTGTCGCGGGATGTATGTGTTCCCCACCAAGAACTGCCGGGAGTACCTTGACTACAACCCCTATGTGTGCGGGGGGTCGGTACAGCTCAAGTTCCACCATGCTGCCCATAGTCCGGACATCCAGTCCATGCTGAAGGTTGCCTCGCCCCTTGCAGGAGTGAACCGATCAATCATACTATTCGGCTGTGGGGTCTGGCAACACTTCGATATACAGGAGACCACCAAATTTGCCTTGACTTTGACAAACATGTTTCGACTGTTATCGTCCAAATCAGAATGGCCTAAGCTGGTGTGGGCGGGATTTCATTACCTTGGCCTGTGGCGTCATGCACTTGTTCCAACGGTTAACAATGCGTATGTTGCGTACTTTAACCAGTACATGAAGCAGATTCTAGCCCCTCTGAAGGTATCCATGTTTGATACGGTCAACATCACGAAAGGCGTGCGTAGCGTGGACGGAACACACTATGGACCGGGGATAAATTTCCTGAAGGCTCAGATATACCTCAATTATATTGAGGAGCTTCAACGCAAGGGTGACTGGTGAAGATACGCCCAAGTTCGCAAAGAAAGAATTGTGTATAACATGTACACACATAAATAAAGACTGATTAACAACTGATGGCTTGCATTGTAACTGTATGGGTCGATGGACAAACTCCATTGGTGGTCGTGTACAGTAAAATATATTTATTTCCTGTACATCGAAACGAACATAAACAACCAGTTTAAATTTGATGAAAGATAAAATGCTGAGAATATTGTCCGAAATTTGTACTTTCACATTTGGAAAGTGTGTCAAGTAACTTACTGATTATTAAATGATTCCGAATCGTTAGTAACGATAGTTAGCCCTTACTATGGTTAGTACCAGCAAACGTTTACTGTTGACATACAACCTGTCATTAACAGTTTTATTGTTTTTAGAATTGAATTATTATTTTTTATTATTGAATTAGCCATAAGATCGACATCCCCGATGCCCTCCTGTGCGTACTCTGGCGCTGACAAGAAGGATGTGGGTGGAGGTTGTCTACCTGCCTAGATGGACCCACGCCATCATGTATACTACTCACACTTTGCTAAGGATCACAATAATTCACAACTTTACTTAAACGTAACTTTACTTAAATTGTATCCATTTAAAACTGGATAAATAATAATGTGGCAACACCTCTTTAGGCAAACAGCCCCTGGTTTTCATGGCACCAATCAACCATTTTGCACCTGTCAGTAGCACATATAGTTTCAACAAGATGAAATGACATACTGAAACCTAGGATCCATGCTTACAATAAGCTTTGATATTTAAACCAAATTTGATCCCACATTCTGTTGAATCCGTGATTTGATCCTTAGCAAAGTGTGAATAGTATAGTACACACTTACCTGGCGTATTAAAGGATGTGGGTTGAGGTTGTCTACCTGCCTAGATGGAACTACGTCACCCTGTAGTACACACTTACCTGGCCTATTAAAGGATGTGGGTGGAGGCTGTCTACCTGCCTAGATGGAACCACGTCACCCTGGAGTACACACTTACCTGGCCTATTAAAGGATGTGGGTGGAGGCTGTCTACCTGCCTAGATGGAACCACGTCACCCTGGAGTACACACTTACCTGGCCTATTAAAGGATGTGGGTGGAGGTTGTCTACCTGCCTAGATGGAACTACGTCAACCTGTAGTACACACTGACCTGGCCTATTAAAGGATGTTGGCGGAGGTTGTCTACCTGCCTAGATGGAACCACGTCAACCTGTAGTACACACTTACCTGGCCTATTAAAGGATGTGGGTGGAGGCTGTCTACCTGCCTAGATGGAACCACGTCACCCTGTAGTACACATTTACCTGGCCTATTAAAGGATGTGGGTGGAGGTTGTCTACCTGCCTAGATGGAACCACGTCACCCTGGAGTACACACTGACCTGGCCTATTAAAGGATGTGGGTGGAGGTTGTCTACCTGCCTAGATGGAACTACGTCAACCTGTAGTACACACTGACCTGGCCTATTAAAGGATGTTGGCGGAGGTTGTCTACCTGCCTAGATGGAACCACGTCAACCTGTAGTACACACTTACCTGGCCTATTAAAGGATGTGGGTGGAGGCTGTCTACCTGCCTAGATGGAACCACGTCACCCTGTAGTACACATTTACCTGGCCTATTAAAGGATGTGGGTGGAGGTTGTCTACCTGCCTAGATGGAACCACGTCACCCTGGAGTACACACTGACCTGGCCTATTAAAGGATGTGGGTGGAGGTTGTCTACCTGCCTAGATGGAACCACGTCAACCTGTAGTACACACTGACCTGGCCTATTAAAGGATGTTGGCGGAGGTTGTCTACCTGCCTAGATGGAACCACGTCAACCTGTAGTACACACTTACCTGGCCTATTAAAGGATGTGGGTGGAGGCTGTCTACCTGCCTAGATGGAACCACGTCACCCTGTAGTACACATTTACCTGGCCTATTAAAGGATGTGGGTGGAGGTTGTCTACCTGCCTAGATGGAACCACGTCACCCTGGATAAGAAGAGTTTACATAATGATGAAAATTCATGCTAAATAATAGAGTTGAAAGTTGAATTGTTGAATTATTATTTAGCATGAATTTTCATCATTATGTAATTAAACTCACTTATACAGTACTCTCCCTAGTGTACTGTGATGTCACTTGCATTGTGACGTCATAACTCAGTTATGACGTCATAGTGACGACGTCATAGTACTAACTGCCAGTTCACCTGATGACGGGACCTGGAATGGTCTTGAAACGTCGTGAGAGAAATTAAAAAAGAAGTTTAATCCATAAAAATATCTTGGACATCAATGTACAACTTCTAAATGCCACTGAAAGACATTATACCTTTATTGTCTGATAATGTTTGTTTTTTTCGATTGTTCTAACCGCTAGGCATCTTAGAAGCACATTTATTACCTACGTGGTCAACGTATGGGTAGTTGCATACTAATCTCGTACGTCACACGTGTGTCGTATCGCGTTGACCTGTGTCGTAACGACTTGACCTGAGATTCTAACGATTTGATTGGATAACCGATGACCTCTCAATTAGGTCACATTCTGACGTAACTATTTTTTCATTCATAACAAACACGTGGATCCATTCATTCTACAACTAAATGCATTGTGGGAATGTAAACATCGCGAACGTTGCCGTGTCGCTGTTTTATTGTGAGTCGAACTGAGACATTATACCCGTCGAAAAACGTAAACGCAATGTTTCCACCAGTGATGTTAGCCGAATGAAGCTACTGCAAACCAAGAAACGGGGTGCTACGGAGTAGTTTACTGTAGGAGGCTGTACGAGGCGATGACAACTGACATGCATCGTGACGTCGGTTACCAAGGCAGTGACGTCATGACAGTGACGTCATGCAAATATTGTACTACAGTACAAAACTCTTCCGCAACCTCTTTATGAAACCGGTTTCGGTTTGAAACAAAAATATGAACAAAAATACGCTATTTTGTCAATTTAATGCATGTAAGACGTGGGAAATAAATAAAATACCACACTCGGTCTCATTACATACGAATTATACGAAACTCGTGACCTTCCTATGATATCTGACCGAGCTTTCGCTCGGTCAGATACCATAGGAAGGACACTCGTTTCGTATAATTCGTATGTAATGAGACCTCGTGTAGTATTCTCTATTTATCATTCCTGTTTCGGCCAAATTAATGGTATTCTGTCAAGATAGCGCCATTGAGGCTCACAACAACCTCCGTTCAATCAGTACATGCGATTATCTGTCATAGCTGGAATAGGTATGAAATACGGACGACAGACAGTCACAATAATTCTTTGGCTGTCTAATAAACTGATTGTGTTTATTCACTTTACTATGTTCTACTTGTTAAGTCTCTTAAGTTTAATTCATTGTATCTTAACAATGTGCTACCTGCAAGTCTATTTGATCATTGAAAATGTCATACTTGTGTGGATATCTTGGCTTTCACATTGGAGTGAGTGAGTATGGTTTTACGCCGCATTTAGCAATATTCCAGCAATATCAATGTGGGGAAAACCAGAAATGAGCTTCACACATTGTACCCATGTGGGGGATCGAACCCGGGTCTTCGACGTGACGAGCTAAAGTTTTAACCACTAGCCTACCCCACCGCCCCTTTCACATTGGACAGTGGACACGTTTTGTGCTGGGAGTGTAATGATGGCGGCCGCAATCTTATATACCCTTACAACAGATTCGATGCACGTCCAGGGCAATTTAAGGTCACAACGTTACACAGATGAAATTATTCGACTACACGTCCTTCCCATTATGCAACAAATGAACGTCAATACGACCACCCATCGAACATTTATGGGATGCTCTTTGATCAGCTGGCACAAGCACTGCAGGAAGGGTGGGCGAACAATCCCCTGGCCACAATTCGTAATCTGATTGGTTACATAAGGTATACATCTGAAAAACACACTTTCTTTCTTTGTAGAGTATAAATCACCATTGTGAAACCACCTTAAGTTTATGTTTGTTTGCTTTACATAACCGAGTCTGAACCAGACAAGGCAGTGATCAACAGTATGAGCATCGATCTACACAATTGAGATACAAGGACACGTGTCGCCTGACCACCCGATCCCGTTAGCCAGATCTTACAAGCATGGGTTGCTGAAGACCAATTCCAACCCGTCCCACCTCTCTCTTGTAGATGATCTACCTCCATTCCTAAAATGACTACAATGCTCAGAGACACATTGGAGCCTCACTGAAGTCCCTCGACACTTGTACTGAACAAAATAATGTTATGCAAACAACAAGAAAAGTGCATGCAGAAAATGTTTTCAACGCAATGCACGTGCACTGTGTCGGAAACATGAGTATAGACATCGACTATTAAAGGCCAAACCAAATTTATCATTTTATTACGAAATTTACGACGTAAACGAAGTTAAATTGCCAAGATTGAATGCTACTGACCGAAATATCGACATTGGACGTTTGGAAGGGATCCCTGAGTGCCGTTGCAATACACTTCAACGTCTACCACAGCACCATAACTCAATTATGGCATCGATATACATTGTATGTACCCGCTTTGATTCGACCCAAGATCGTCCCAGAAGTGGAATACCAAGAATGACCACTCCTGCTCAGGACCGATTCATTCGGGTGTTTCACCTACGTCACCGTTTTGCTACAGCAGTGGACACTGCAGGACAGGTGCATGGCCTTCGAGGAATTTCCAAGCAAGCCATCAGAAATCGCCTGAGAGAAGTGGGAATTCGACAACGACGTTTCTAATGGTGCAACAGAGTACAGGCATGGAACATGGGGAACAGGCGACAAGTTTGGTTCAGTGATGAATCGCGATTCCGCCTGCAACGACAGAATGGGAGACAACGTGTCCTTTTGCACCGAACTGCGTTCGACAGGTGGACAGATTTGATGGACGAGACGTCATGGTGTGTGGAGTCATGTCCTACACGGGCTGATCAGCGCTGGTTGTTCAAGGCAATCTTACAGCAAGTCGCTACATCGACCAGATCCTGCGACCTCACCTCCTCCTACGTTTTAACCGCCAGAGGGAGCTGTTTCAACACGACAACGCTCGACCCCTTACAGCTCATGTAGCATGTGCCTATTTTGCCAGTGCAAACGTCAATGTCCTTTCCATGGCCTTCCGAATAGCCATATCTGAACCCGATCGAGCATCTTTGGGACGAACTTGATCGACGCGTCCGTAAACGTCACCATCGTCCTCAGACATTTGTGGAACTTGCCAACGCATTGCAGGAGGAATGGTGAAGAATTCCCCAAGCAAAACACCGACAACACCGAGACGGCTGCAAGGGGTGGTATCACCAGGTACTGACCTGAACGCCCCCTTGTGTCCACATATAGTATGACCAGACATTATTGAGAAATTTAGGAATATGTTTAATTGGATTTCTAGTATAAACAACCTTGACCAGCTATCAAGTGCTTGGTTTCATTCAAGAGAGACAACTCCGTTAATCCGTTTTCATTTGTTTGTGAAGAGTTATCCCCCTTTGTTTACTTTGCTAGCAGACGACATTTTCAGTGATCCTCAGTATGGACGATTTAGAGAAGAGGAAGTTGATTTTAGAGTATTATAACAAGGACATCAGATCAGCTAAAGTGATTTCAAGTAGAACAGGCATCCCTTTGTCCACTGTTTATCGTGTTTATCGAGGCGGCTTGGTATTCTTGTTTCTAAAAACAAACGAAGGAGTTTAGAAAACTTAAGGCTGGATATGATTGATAGAGGAACTGTGTCTGTCTGTAAGGAGACAATTAGAACAGAGCTGCATGCAATGGGTTGGCAGAAAAGTCGAGGAATTCCATCACCGATCACGAAACCTGAACAAAAGGAGCGAAGGTTGAACTGGTGCTTACAGCATAGACATTTTAACTGGGACAATGTGATTTTCTCAGATGAAAGTTCTGTGTGGCTGTTTCCTAATACACTGAAATTCTGGACCAAACAAACTGAAAAACCTTTGTATCAGCGCCAAAAGTACAGTCCGAAATTTAACGTGTGGGGTGGCATATCTGTGTTAGGGGCAACGCCCCTCTGTGTATTTGAAGGGAATATGAACAGTGAGCGGTACACAGATATTCTCGAGGGACACTTACTTCCATCTGCTCGCGTGTTCTATGGAAATGTTTTGATTTTCCAGCAGGACAACGACCCAAAAGATGGTTCAAAGCATTCACAGGCCTGGTTTCGGACCCAAAATATGACATTATTAGATTGGCCAAGCTATAGCCCTGACCTAAATCCAATAGAAAATGTTTGGGGACTTATGAAGGAAAGTGTCAATAAGAAAAATCTGACAAATATTGCTGAAATGAAAGAAGGGGTGTTTCGATATTGGGACAGCATGGACCACGACTTTCTAACTTCTTTGATCAGTAGTATGCCCCGCCGCATTGAAGTCTGTATTGCTGCCCATGGTGACTTGACAAAATACTAACTGTTCACCTGTCTATGTATCTGGAGTTATGTTCTGCTAATATTCACATTTAATACGTGAGTAATAAGTGAAAAAAAAAAAAATTACAATCTTTAAATTCTCAATAATTTCTGGTTGTACTGTATGTGCCGCGAGTGAACTGAATGATGACAATGACAACAATACATATGGTCATCCGAGTGTCGAATTTCCTCATCTATGTTCAAGCTTAATCGACTTACGTAAACCTATATACGTTAAACACTTTTCCTTATTTTTGGTCTGTGCGTTTCTTTTCTTGTTTTTCCTTGAAGGGTTTATAATATGTAGACAGTCTTGCGAAGATGATGAGCAATATCTATAATAAACCAAACAGAATACATAGAAAACAATCAACACTGCCGACGGATTCACCTTTCACCAATCCTTATTCCGAGACCCGTGAGGATCCGGGTTAGAATTGATCTTCAACAACGCATACTTCTTGTAAGAGGCGACTAACGGGATCGGGTGGTCAGGCTCGCTGACTTGGTTGACACATGTCATCGTATCCCCATTGCATAGATCGATGCTTATGCTGTTGATCACTGGATTGTCTGGTCCAGACTCGATTATTTACAGGCCTCCGCCATATAGCTAAATATTGCTGCTGGAACAATCCTTATTCCGATACCAGAACTGAAATAATTCAAATGCTATTCATTCGCTACTTCAACATGATTTAGCTTCAAAATACATACTGCTAAATACGTTCGTCATATTGGAACCCTGATGATTAAAGATAATACCAAAGAGCCTGTCTGTTTACATAATCGAATGCTATGCGAAAATCTACGAAAGCACAGTAAAATCTGATAATGTGACTATGTAATGCAAAATACAGTCAATACTGGAAAAGCTCCCCGAAATCTGCTTGTTCCTCTATAAAAACAGTACATCTGTCGAAACACAATTTGAAATTACCGGTAAACAATTTACCACAACAAGATTAAAGTGTTATGCCCTTATAATTACATTTACACTTATATCCGGCACAAATTTACTTCCCGTCGAGTGATTTGATATAAAAAGTCTCTTTGACCACGAAGTCAGTCAACACACAACAATTGCTGCATTATTTGGACATTACAACTTGAACCGCTGATGTGACCCCCACCAAACTTATTTCTCTATCACTGCTGCAATATAGGTGGAATATTGCTCAGTGTGGCGTTCAACAACAAACAAATACTTCTCTATCTAGCTCCTCAACCCTTCTCTCAACATTATTACACACACCATGACGTGGACTGGCGCCTGCAAAAGGACCAGAACCAACCATGACCAGTTAGGCTACCTCCGTTGTGACTGTCGTGGACATTTGGAACGTACAAGTGTGCCGCAGTTGCCGCTCTACCAAGCGATAGACGCACCCGATGTTGACATTGCCAATGGAGCTGTTACACCCCTCGTCTTTAGGCGCATGTTGTTCTGCCCCCTATTACTAAATATGAAAAAGCTTGACAGAATTACTTAACTTCACCAATAGAATGAACTTATTTTTGGCTTGGCTGAAGGCAGTATATCTCGGGGTTGTGACGCGGTTCGATAGGAGAAAAGACAGACCCATGAGCCTTTACGGGAAGAATTATCATAGCGACTTGAACTTGTGTGTGTTCCTATTTAACCTCATATAAGATCATATCCAGATGGTCATTGACGATATTAGTGGATGTAGATTCATCACTCATTTATTATGTTTAGATACAACTTTAGAATAGATCTGAGCAAAGACTGATAACGATGCATCTATAATGATTGATGGAATTTCAGATTTGTATGGTAACAAGTTCTGCCAGCATGTGTACAGTAGACCGTGATCAAAGGAGGCTTGTTGCTGTTATAGCGTGACTAAACCCAACAAATATTTTCTACAAATAAAAAGACAATTTATGATTGTTTGTTTGCTGTTAAACGCCTCACCCAGCAATATTCCAGCTATATAACGGCGGTCTGTAAATAATTGAGTCTGGACCAGACAATCCCGCGATCAACAGCATGAGCATCGATATATACGAAAATGGGATGCGATGACATGAATCAACCAAATCAGCGAGGACAATTTATGAAAATAGGACGAGAAAATAGAGTTAGCATAATGAAATTCAACAGTTTGGTTATGGTTCGTTTTGCGCCATTTTACCTGTGTGTGACCTTATCTCACCTGCTAGTTGGGTATATAGTTTACTTACCGTACTAGACGTACTAGATATCCTCATTGCCAAGAAGCTTCGACCAGTAAGTTAAAATGTATACCTAAATCAGGTATTTGAATGCAGTTCAGCATTGTATATAGAGATATGCAAGACGTAAGCAAACTTCCAGAGAATAATGTATGGCGAAATAGGATTTAATCACAATAATATTGGACCGTTAAATTGTGTGTTTAACCTGTATTACACTGCAACCTCGTTGGAACATGCACACAGGCCTCCCATTCAACACAATGCAGCATAATTCCTCGCACTGACAGTTCGACACCAACCCGTCGGTCTCGATAGCTTACTGGAAGGTTATTCTACAATGTCTGTTCAAATAAAGATAAAAAAAAGCCGAGGTTGGATAGCCGTAGTAACAGGCGTGGGTCGTGTGACATCATGCTGTCGACAGATTATTCAACAAGATGAGCCCGATAGGTTTGTTCAGGTCGATTTGTTCTTGTTTCTAAATTTTGATGACAAAGTCATTTTCTCCGAAATATTTTCAGGATTTTAGATTCAGAAAGACATCCCATGTACAGCCAACCTCTACAATGTTGAAACTTGAATCCACAAAATTTGCTCAACAGGTATCCAGTGTAGTTGTTTAAAGGTCACATAAACCCTAGAGGGTACAAATGCATAAATCACTAACTGGCATCGTTATAAATGAAACCCCGTCATTAAAACTACTCATTTCGACCTTTATTTGACTTAAATCGACCTTTTTGACAACAGTGCACAATTCTCACCCGCGAACGAAATTTCAACCAATCAGAGCGGCGCGCCTCTGTGACGTCATATGAGGAATAGCTTTGAGAGCCGATGCAGAATTCATCTACATTTTAGGGGGTAAATTATCGTGTTTACAGGCTTGTATAAACCTGAAATCGTGACAATTGTTGTGGAAAATGAAAGCTATATGTTCTCACAATCTACTGTCATTTAATTTTGTCTCCTGCTTTGCCTAGTTTCAGAGTTACAACTTGTTTTCATAGACGATTCTGTCAAAATCGATTGGTGTCGTTAGGCCCTATTTGTATAATGATTGATCCAAATAGATCCCATTTCTGTGTTGTTTTACCTCGACATTTAATCATGTCATGTAAAAATCTGTTTGTATTCTCAATACAGTGTCGGCCCATAAGTTTTCACATGCAATACAGCAATTTAATACTCCCTCGTTGTAACCCGTGTTAGGTGGTATAAACCTACACATGTTATTTGTCATCATTCACTTGATGGTCAGTTAATGAATTTATAACAGGCATAATTAGTGGTAACACACTTAGATTACCCGACAAAGGTTCCCATTTTGCATTTCTTGTGTCTGGAGTAAATATTCAACATTATAAACATCGATCAAAGGATTAACCGATAACACGCTGATTGATTAATTACTTTTATCTTACACAGCGGAATTGTCAAAAGGTAGTGTTTATGTATGTAGATTTACTAATCTATACTGAATACACTCTGTCGTGTCAGTGTCTGCGTAAAAACAACGTCCTTCTTTCAAAGGATTAACCGGCAATACATTGATTGATTGCCCATTATTGGCTAACTAAATTACTGTTTTTAAAGAAAGGCGGACCTTATGCAATTAGTTGCCAGATGTGCTATCTTGGGTGACCAATGAGACTATACACCAATACCTGAAAAGATTTATCACTTTTTCGTATATTAAACTGTTAAAAGATGCATCATTTGGAACAGTTTTGTGGATATTGATTGATACATTCCTCGAACAAGGTAATGGCCTGATATTGTTCCTATAACTTTAATCTTTTTTAATTTTAATATTTGCATTTTGTTTTTATTCATTTGTCGTAGCATTCAACAGAATCATTGTTTTCGCCGTGAAGTGTAATGAGACAGACAACATGCACTAGGGTGTGTGTGCGAATTATGATTCACATTGGCAAACTATAAAATGTCTAGATATTACAGTTCTGTTATAAATTCACTATAAGTATCAGCAGATCGTCTGCTTTTTATTTAGTTTCAAAATGCATACAAGTGTGATAATAAACTAATTAGGATTATAAGACCAAATATAAAGACGCACATTGACTAGTATCTACATACTGGTGAGTGGACATTAGCCATGGGAATGTAGCAAGAAATTTATCGCGCAGTATAGTGACTTCGACCCCCACCTCGCTTCCGTGGAAGAAATCGTTATGTTATAAGTTGTGTCATGCAAAATCCGTTTGGTTATGATTCCAATACATATTTAACAACGAGTAGAAAGTAGTCTTGATTTTCTAACTTGATGAAAACAAACTATAATCTCATTAATTCTAACAGATTTTTTTATTTTTAAAAATGGCGGCGCCCTGTCGGGAACATCCGCCAGTCTGAGGATAAATGGTATTTAGGTTTGTTTTCACCGATTTACAAAATCAAAACTACTTTCTACTGGTAGTAAAATATGTATTTTATTGATGGCCAATAGGATTTTGCATGACATAGCGTATATCATAACAATTTCTCTCGTGGCAGCGAGGTGGGTGTCAATATAATACTACTTACAATATTATTGTTACTTCGACCACAACCTCAATTCCGAGGAAGAAATCGTTAGTTACAAGTTGTGTCATAGAAAATCTTTATGGTCATCAATCATATGCATATTTTACTACAACTAGTAAGTAGTTTTGATTCTTTAACTTCCGTGAAGCGATCTGAACACAAGTAAGATATCGTTTCAGGCTTCCACAACGCTCGCTTCGCACTCACAAACATAACCCATTTAGCACGAACTGCGGGGTCCTGTGGAAATCTGTGCATGGGGACACCATCGCCCGACCCCTAGGAGCAATTGACGACAAAGCAACGATTCGGCATGTCGTCGTTGATGTCGAGAAATCATCAAAATGATGAGCGTGGTACACATTTTCTATACAACTAACTGAAAATCGTTCCTCATATGACGTCACTGCAGTGCTCTGGCGACAGAGTTACGTAACCTGTCTGTGGTTTCGTTGGCGGGCGAGAGGGAAGCAGGCGACTTTTTGGCCACTTTTAATCGCTCGGTATTAATTAACCACAAGTTTTTAAAGAATAAATTTGGTGTTCCGCATAAGACTAACCACAAATCTTTCACATGTAATGGTTAAAAGAGTAACAAAAAACAAAGTTTATTGGTTCTTTAAGGACTAGTGTGATGTGGTCCTTTGGCCTGGCCCTGGTGATCACCCCCGCCGCTCTGTTTTGGACTTTCTGCAAACGTTGGATGTTTCCAACTCCATACAGTAGTGAGTTGCTATAGTCCAGTCTCGATGTTACATAGCAGTTGGCTAGCAGCTTTGTCACATCTCTGCCAAGGTATCGGATGTTCCCGATGTTCCTCCGATGGATGTTCACTGTCCTGCATGTGTTCAGAGCTTGCTAGTCTGGTGACATTGTCTCAGTAAACATGACCCCGAGATTCTTCACCTTGTTGGTAGGTTGTATGCTTGAGTCACCAATCGTGAATAGGGATGTTGTCACTTTCTTTAATTGTGCCAAGGTGCCAATGATCATGTACTCCGTTTTGTCATCATTCAATCTCGGGGAATTCACGGCCACCCACGCGAATATCTGCAAGGCATTCTTCAATCTGATAATGGCAAAGCGGTACAGAGGTAGGTACGACACTGATGCATAACTGTTGTCAGCATACCCGTGGACTCGTTGGCCATGTCGCCTGATGATATCACCAACTGGCGAGATGTACGGTGAGAATAACACTCGGCCGTGAACTGATCCTTGAGGCATGCCAGATTCTTAGTGATGGTCCTCAGATGTTAACCATCTTCTGATACCCTCATCAATCTATCTGATCTGAACCAGTCTAAAGATTCCAATGGTGTTTTCCAGCCTGTTGAGGAGTATCTGCTGGTCGAACGTGTCAAAGGCAGCTGACAGGTAGAGGAGCACAAGTAGTACCACCTCCTGGAGAGTAATACATGCTCCTCAGGATGTCATTTTGAACTCTGAGTGAGTGAGTGAGTTTAGTTTTACGCCTCACTCAGCAATATTCCAGCTATATGGTGGCGGTCTGTAAATAATCGAGTCAGACCAGACAATCCAGTGTTCAACAGCATGAGCATCGATCGGCGCAATTAGGAACCGATGACATGTGTCAACCAAGTCAGCGAGCCTGTCCACCCGATCCCGTTAGTCGCCTCTTACGACAAGCATGGGTTACTGAAGATCAATATTCTAACCCGGACCTTTACGGGTGATTTTGAACTCTGGATAGCGCTGTTTCTGTACTATGCCTGGTCTGGTATGCAGACTGATACACCTCCATCAAGTATATGACTGATAAGATGTTCGTTTAGCCGTGTCAAGACAAGCTTTTCCAAGACTTTGGATAGAAACTGTAAATTAGTGGTCTGATCAATGCTTCTTTGAAGTCTGTAGGCACCACTCTCTGCGTCAGTGACGTATTGAGCAGAGATGTTATAGCTTGTGAAAGGGTGTCCAAACAGCATGTAAGCGTGTAAGTTGGTATCAGATCCAGTGGACAGGACTTCCAAGGTGAATCTTTTATTATCCTCTCAACTTCATTGTGGTCCGTTGCCTGAAACATGGCCATTCTGTTGCCCACGAAGGTTTTGTCCTCACCAAGAGGAGATCCAAGCACAGATGATGTCAGTGCTTCAGATCACAATCTTCCAACCTTGTCAGTGGAGAAACCCGCCAGTGAATCAGCTTGTTCTTTCGACTGAGCTGAAGTGTTGAGGTTTTGAATAGCCTTTGGTTTGGTGAGCACCAGATTCCTCAAAAATCTGTCTGTGGATTTCCAGTTTGGATTTCCGCCACTGACGTTCAGCTCTTCTGCGCGCATGCTTCGCCTGTATAACCTCATCATCCAGCTGGTGTCAGGTCTCAGGACTTTGTTGCATTGGTTGACTGGGGGGTGTTTGTCCTACAGTTCCAATATTCTCTGCAACTCTGCTGCAAAATCACGAACATTATCTGGCGGATCTGGTACGCAGCGTAGACGTCACTACATTTCCCAAACACGATCTATAGGAACCTGGTGAATTTGATGACCACGGCAGTACTTGAACGGTTAGGTAGACTAATGCCTACATGGGAAAATAA
Organism: Haliotis rubra; assembly: GCF_003918875.1. Classification (NCBI taxonomy): domain Eukaryota; kingdom Metazoa; phylum Mollusca; class Gastropoda; order Lepetellida; family Haliotidae; genus Haliotis; species Haliotis rubra. The sequence goes on from NW_025767244.1 coordinate 225,616, forward strand.
CTACAGGGAATAAAAACTACAAAATTTGTTGTGACAGTGATATGCCTACCTGAACATGGTTAGGCCTACTTAGGCCTACAAGGAAAAATAGCTACAGGGATAATAGCAACAAAGTTTGGTGTGACAGCAATACGACTACATGTACCTGAACACGGTTAGGTCTACTAATGCCTACAAGAAAGAAATAGCTACAGGGAATAATAGCTACAAAGTGTGTTGTGACAGCAATATGCCTACCTGCACACAACTGGACTGTTTCAATTAGTGTGCACTGATGCCTGCAATGGGATTAGGGGAGTAAAGAGTAAAAGGCAAAGAGCAAAGTTGTTTTGAAAACTTTACAGGCATTTACTTTTTAGCAAAATGTTTTCTCAATCTCACACGAGAAGGAGATTGAAGAGTAGAATAATTTATTGAGAGAGATTATTCAGTGTGAGAAGGACATGTATAAATGATGACAAGATTCTCTGCTTCGTCACACCCTCCTGCAAAAAGTGGACACCCTCTACATGGACGGCACATTCTACTGCTGCGCTCCTCTCTGGGACCAGACTGACTTTGAAATCGCTGCCATCAACGCTGTTGAGACGGTTGTCTCCAACTGTGACGTCTGTGGATGCTACTTCCACTACATTCAAGCTCTCTGGAGGAAAGTTCAGAACCTCGGCTTCAGTTAAGTCTACCAGCAGGATCCTGAGGTTCACAGATGGGTACGAAGAGCAGCAGCACTTCCCCTCCTCCCAGTGGCCATGGTGCAAGACGCTTGGATAGAGATTATGCCCCTGCCATTGGACAGAATGATGAGTTTCAAGACTACGTCACCAGCACTTGGGTCGACGACCATGCCAAGGACGAACAACCATCTCGAGGGATGCCATTCGCACCTCAGCATGATCGTCCAAAGAGCACACCCGAACATTTTTGCTTCGTGAAAGTGTTGCAGAAGATGGAGAAGGGTGAGAAAAAGCTGGTGCGCATGGCTTGAACCTCAGTAGAGGAGGCTGGCAGATGCCATCCGTGCCCCTGGCTACAGATACTGAACATGTTGGAATTATTCTTGACGCCCAATTCAACTCATGGGAAAGAACATAAGACAGCTGCTCCAGGTTCAAGCCATTTATTATGGTGCTCACCAACTCAGGTTGCGATGCAAAAGGCCTAAACCCTTTGAAATCATCAAAACTTTCCACATCCATTCCACACTGTGACCTCATACAGCATGGGTGATGGCGAAACAACCCCATCCAGAAAACAGTAGCCACGTCCCTCATCCAGAAGTGTGCCTTATGGAGACCCGGATGAGACACTGGTGTATGCAGCAAGTGTGATTGTGTATGTGCAGACCTACATGTGATACAATGTGAATGTGAACTGAAGTGCAGACTACGAGACTTCGGTACCTGTCTGCTGTCCTGTACACCACCAATCCCTTCAGACCAAGAGACATGTGAACATTTTGTAAAGACTGATAAAATATCTTTACCCACTTGAAAAAATCTCAAACAAACATTCTTAAATTAAAATCCTCGTGTAATGCATGCTTTTATGTCAATGTATACTGTGTAAATACCTAACCTTCATATAACTTATGTACCAAACTCTCCCTTGGAGGAATAAAAGTATATATATTTATCTCAGAATGCAATTTGTTAACTAATTTCAATTTTGTTTTGGTTTTGTTCATAATAAAATGTTACAATTACCTCTCCAAATTAGAATTTCCATTCCAGGACAGTTTTGGTTGCCAACAACTCCATCTAACAATCAATCATGTGCCTATGCACGTTTCGCTTGTATGGATACCACAGTGACCATAGTAATCGCGTATTCAGAATTTCATGTCTTGTTAGAAGATAACTTGGACCTTGGCTTATGGTAACTTGAATTATCTTATTGCAGACCCTCTCCAAGTAGAGTAGATCATAAAACTGAAGGTAATTGAAAAATGAATTGGTTCTTGAGTCAATCGGATGTGAATTTTCATAGCTATTCAGCTTTCCTTAGAAAGAACACAAGATATGAAACATAAAAAACATACTGACACAACCTGTCTCATTTACATTCGGAAGTGGGCCAATTAACCTCAAAATACTGAATCCAAAATACTGGTCCTCACACTTAGCGCCTATAATTCCTGAGCAGACAAATCCTTTGGTAATACTGAGTTGCAAGTTCACTTCATGGTTCACCAAAACCCTCTCTGATCAAGGTGTCTTCAAATCCTCCTACCTGTGAAAATCCGGGTTAGAATATTGGTCTTCAGTAACCCATGCTTGTCGCAACTAACGGGATCGGGTGGTCAGGCTCGCTGACTTGGTTCCCAATTGCGCCAATCGATGCTCATGCTGTTGATCACTGGATTGTCTGTTTCAGACTCGATTATTTACAGACCGACGCCATATAGCAGAAATATTGCTGAGGCGTAAAACTAAACTCACTCACTCAAATCCTCCTGCCAAGAGGCATCCTTCCTAAACTAAATCTTCTATTTTAATGAGACTACTCAATAGATTTTCGAAATGTTATATTAGTTACCTAAACTGAACCACAAAAGAATCTTTGCACATTTGAAAATAATATTACGAAAAATGAGCAAGATAGGTTGAAACCCAAATAGTCATAAACACATAGCCCAAACGCAACCTATGCTCACGTGAAACGTTGAACCGGCAATATGCACGTGTCTTGTTGAAATTGCGAAATATTGGAAATCATGTGACCCCACTACAGGCGGAACTGCACGTGCCACATGGGTATAAAAACTGCACAGCACCGATGTTAGACATTCACATTGGGAAAAGAACACCTTGGAAATGGCAAGACTGACAGCAGAACAACGCAAGCGAGCATTCGGAATGATTCAGATGGGGGCAACGCATACCCACGTTGCAAGAACCTTTGGTTGTTCCCGTGTTGCCATTGGTAACTTGTTGTAACGATACAGGCATACTGGACGGACATTGGACAGGCCCAGAACAGGGAGACCACGGGTCACCACGCCACAGGAGGACCGGTACCTGCGTACGTTGCACCTCCGCAACCGCTTCCTCACGGTGACGTCATCGGCGGCGCACGCTTTAGGTCGGCGGATCAGCACAACCATGGTGACCAGAAGATTTCGGGCAGCGGGTATCAGGGCTTATCGACCATTCACTGGACAGATGTTGACCGCTGAACATCGCCGCAGGAGACTACGATGGACGAATACGGTACGACGTTGGCAACGTCGGGATTGGCAACGTGTGATTTTTACGGATGAAAGCAGGTTCTGTTTGTTTACTGTTGATGGCAGACAACATGTTCACCGTCGCAGAGGTGAACGTACAGCTGCTTGCTGCGTACAACAAGTCGTTCCGTACGGTGGAGGTGGAGTCATGGTGTGGGGTGCCATTTGTGGTGACCAGACAACGCCACTAGTCGTCATTAATGGAAATCTCAATGCTCAACGTCACAGGGATGACATCCTTCGTCCTGTGGTACTACCCTACTTTAAGCAACAGCCCCAGGGTGTTCTGTACCAGCACGACAACAGCTCGTATTGTTGTGAACTTCCTTGCCCCAAACAACGTCGACGTCTTATCGTGGCCGGCATGCTCTCCGGACCTAAATCCCATAGAGCACCTCTGGGACATCTTGGACAGGAGTGTAAGGCTCCGACAACACCCTCCCACCAACAGACAAGAGTTGTACAAGCTCTACAGGCTGAATGGAACCACTTGCCACATAACCTCATTAAACGTTTGAGGTCTTCGATCCGACGTTGAGTTCTTGCATGGTTGGCTGCACAGGGTGGCCATACACCGTATTAAAGTGACACATTTTGTGACTGGAACCACTATCTGGGTTTGAATGAATTGTACTGGGCATCTGGATAACCGAAATTTTACCCCCTACTGGCTTTGGATGTCTTTAGTGGAATATGTGATCGCAGAACACCAATTTTCTGTTCTTCAATGTTTTCTGGCATTGTTGATATATTAAATATACTTTACCTCAAACTTCTATTGTTTTCAGTTTTGGAATTAGACTGATTTCAATCTGTTGCAAAGTTTCTTTTGCCGTTTTATATTAAATTAATGTTACTTATACACTGATAAACATTAAATAGTGTCTAACCCTACAAATGTCATTTCAAAGATGGAAACAAAACAAGAGAAGCCAATTGAATGAAAGACAAAGGCGTTTTTCTTCATGATTTTATTGTTGGTGATTGTGACAATGTATGCAGCTGACAAGAGTGACATGACCTACTTGAGGTCAAGCAAGGCATTGAACCATTCATGCACATCTCACTATACTATCATACTCCTTTACAATATTAAAAACTTGACAATGTATCAGTAAGGAAAACAAGCAGTGTCGAGTAAGAATTTCATCATTTCCATATTATGCATATCTGGCCTATCAAAATTACATGAATCTAGATCACCTTGACTATCACAAATCCAAAGTTTGTGCAATATACCCGTTGAAATGCACTCTGCACTACTGGTTATGGCTCCAATGATTAACTGGACATGTGTCTATAATTCCCATTTCAGCAGAGGATGTACTTGCACAAAAATTCCAACATACATCTTCTTAAAGTAATTCCTACAGAGCACCAACATGAAGATAACTTTGCCTTATGATTTAAAAAGATGGATCAGTTACTGAGTTAACAATGACAATGTATGACTGCTTAAAAGCTGTCAAACACAAATATGTCTTCGGGATAACCAGCCGAATACGACAAGATAGCAGCAGAACTCCTGTGTTTCTATATATCTTGTAATGTATTATAAAAGGTGTAAATGGATTCATAAACATTACAGATCACATGCTGTTATAGCCTCATCATCAACAAAAAGCATAAGCAGTAAACATGATAAATCTTTTTCAGTAATTGACAAGTTTAAGAAACACTTGATGAAAATTACACGTAAGAACATTGTAAAGTGCCATCTAAACAAGCTGACGTAATTCTCCAAGCAGTAAATAAAGTAGTTAACAATATGCAAGAATCTTCCTAAGTACCACAAACAAGCTCCAAGAGAACAACAATCATTGTTTCACAATACAGAATGTAGTACCCAGCAACAACTGGGGCAATTCAGCCAGCCTTTGCACTCAGTGATTTAATTACTCACCATACAAGACCACAAGTGGCACCTATTGCTGTGTCAAAATCAAACTACAGCGCTTTACATGTATCATGTATATAAATGCCATTTCTCAGATTACATGTATTTCCATTAGAAAAATCTACATGTGAGATGATACCAAAATTCAACTTACTAAATTTGTCCATGTATATACATTACTAGACTTGCTCATCATATCTGTAATTAAAAACAAAACTTTTCGCAACATGAAAAATTAAATCCTTGCTAAGATAACACTTGTATTTAACACACTGAAGAAACATCTTCTCTTCACCACAGTTTGAGTATCTCTACTGAATTCTAAAAGTGTTACCATTAACAAATAGATATATATCAAAATCCATGATATGAAGCAACAAGTTCTCCTATGATGGCCATTGTACACAGGTGCCCTAAATATTGCATGGCAGACTTGACTCGTTTTTGACAGCAGACAAACATGCAGGTAGACAGGGTATGTAAACTTAGTACTGTGTGAATTATGACACCATCCCCCATCCACCAAATACAGTCAATAGGACATTAACTGCACTGAAACTATAGTTCTACATAGATATATGTATGTACACAGGGAAATCAATAATACAACTATACAGACATGGTATTTACAACGTAGTAAGTGTCTCTCACAAATATAGAGAGACAATACAAATACAATAAAACTAAATAACATTTTACACTGTAAAATGACCAAAGTAGAAAAAAAAAGAGAAGAAATTTGAAACACATAACCTTCAAAATACAGAGAACAATTAAAGTTAATCATTAGAAATCAAATGGCTTTGCTTCTTTTGACAGGATATATTTGTTAACATAATACATATATTACGAAGATTTACAACATATTTTACGGATCAGAATAAAGTTTAATATCTTACATAGTTCAGAATATTTTTAAAGTGCTTTTTAATCTGCACCACTTGTTTACCAGGTGAAGGGAAAATATTCCCCATATTTGCAGTTACAGATCATGACACAATCTTATGTGAACATTACTGTATATTTTGAAAAGGGGATCAACTGTGTTTAATAACTATGATCATTCTTGCCTAATGTGTGGTACTTTGTACCCATTTAGTTTGACACAATGAAGTCCCAATATATTCTGAAGGGTGCACGAGATCCAGCACAATACTAGCCACACTCCGGCGCAGTGATGATTTAGCATAACATCACTGCCACAGGCTAATTTGCATATCACATGACCGGACCTTTCTCTTGTTTGTAAACAAACGCTCATATTCATAATAAGAAGAGACTGGCCTTACGCAAGCTTTTCGGCGCTCTTCACAATGTTTTACATTGTTACATGTACATTCTTCCACAACTGCGACTGTAAGATTTATGACAGTACATATTTTAGATATCAAACTGGCTGCATTGTTTGCTTTCCGTCGGGTTCGATGACAGCACGTGGAGCTGTACAACCTATGTAAACAAACGATCGCTACGCAAATCGAAATAGTGTTACATGTTTTAGGATATTTTCTCAGTGAAACTAAACCTTTCTATCAAAGATGTTTAATTAGATGTGTAGACTCGTCAAAAACAAAAGTGTTAAGAAATATGTACACTATATTGAATGAACGGTGCAAGATGTGACGAATCGTCACATCTTTCTGGCCTGTGGCAGAGGTACTATGCTGGCTTGCTGCATGGAACTCTGGGTAGGAGAGTGAATACTAGCACTTCAGTATTTAAGATTCAAGTCAATTCCCCATTATGATGAGTGCCTGTCCTGAAGCCGGTCAGCTGGATGGTATTCACAGCTCAATATTATGACGGCGAGTCTCCCCTTGAGACTGACAGACAATAATCCCTCACCCCAGCTACTACCTACACCGACTCTGTCTGACAGTGGTTCAGCATGCTGGCTATGTAGCAGGACTAGGATTTTCTAGCATCTCCATCAGGAAAGTGTCAATTGGTGTGTCTCCAATTAGTTTAAAGAAGAACAGGTGCTCCAAGCATTTAAGTCCAATGCTGCGGAGAGCAGGCAACCTAAGTAAGAGTTTGGCAAAACGGCCCGGCTCATCAGGATAGCGAGTTTTACAATACTCCTCCAGAGATGCATAAACCTTTTCTCTCAGTTGTTCGACCTCTTGCACTGCAGACAGACCTTTAGCATCTGAAAGAAACAGAGAAGAAAACACATTAAACAAGTGTTTGCCACTGATATGGCAATGTCCCCCGCCGCTAAAGAATGGAATATCTATATTTACGACATTTTATTTTTGGGTCACATACAAGATGCCTGAAATGACTGGTGTCTGCATAATCACCCAATGTAGGCTGTCAACATACTTGAAACATTGGGTGCAATGTTTTATGAGATATCCGCTTTAAAAAGCGGTCAAAGTATCGTGGTGACCTTGAAAAAAAGGTCAAGGTCACCCAAATCGACTGGTGTCTGCGTAATCCCCCAATGTAGGCTGTCACCAAATTTCAAGACATTGGGTACAACAGTTCATGAGATATCACGCTAACAAGTGTTTGAAAAGTGGTCAGTGTCGAGGTGAACTTGAAAAAAAGGTCAAGGTCACCCAAATCGACTGGTGTCCGCGTAATCCCCTAATGTAGGCTGTCACCAAGTTTGAAGACATTGGGTACAACAGTTCATGAGATATCGCTTGAACAAGAGTGTGAAAAGTGGCCAAAGTGTCGTGGTGACCTTGAAAATATCGTCAAGGTCACGCAAATCGACTGGTGTCTGCGTAATCCCCCAATGTAGGCTGACACCAAATTTGAAGACATTGGGTACAACAGTTCATGAGATATCGCGTTAACAAGAATCGGGACGTACGGACGTACACTGCTGAATACATAGTCCCCCGTTCCGAGCTGCGGCAGGGGACAACAAAATAGGCCTTGAATCTAACAGTCTAAGGAACTGAATCTGCTTTGACCTTCCTGGTCCGTTCTTCAAACAAAACAAAAATTGATGTTACATTGCTTACCAGGATTGAAGAGTACAATGGCTCGCAGGCAGCCAAGTTCTGTCTTATCCATTTTCATCTCTCTCATCTTGGCCACCAGCTCTGTGAGCACTCGGTCAAAGATTGTCCCAACCCCTGCCTGATGTGCAGAACTGCGATGTACGTGAAGGCCAGTTGCCAACAGGATGCCATCTTTTACAGCAATAGACCGATGTGAAAATCCAGCAATCAACAGTTCATTCCATCCTGAAACAGAAAAATATCACGTGATGACAAGATAACTATTTGCATTCATGTGCCTTTCACTGACATTTCAAGCTGTTGCATAATTTTCTTCTTCTGAAAAGGGACCTGAAAAATGTTACATGTGGCAGACGTTTTGATGATGCGGCAATAAAGAAGTACCACACCTATCTTTCTTAAACCAAATCCTTAGACTGGAGCATTTGTTTCATGAAGAAATTATCAAAAGGAAGACATTGTACACAAGCCTTATCTAAACTAGTTGCTTAAAAAAATCTATTTTGTTGCTTTTTTTCAAATTTATCCATACTATCTAACCTGATGTTATCCAAAAAATCTTGTTCCCATTTAGGGCCATGTGCACCATGTCCAAAAGGTTAAATAGGGGGCAAAACACTGACAAAGGTACAAATCAATGCTTCTTTTAGAACTTAACACATTTATCCCTAAATATGCATCCAACCTTCATGCTCATATCAAAAGCCTTTTTTTTCTAAAGAAAGAGAAAAAAAAGTGTCCACACTGAAATATCAGAGATAAATTTGGACCACAGGGGCATGGAAACATGAAATGGCGCATTTCATGAACAACATCAGGTGCACATGGTGAAATACAATTTAACACCCGGCCATCGATAAAAATAAACAAATTGCATTATCATTAGTATAACAATAGCTATGTTGCCCTGATGACATGGGAAGATTAGACCTCACAATCAACCTTTTCTTTCTTGAGGTTTGGTAAGGACAAATGAAAATGTATTTCCACAACATATCCCTTCAGCAAATTATATTTGTATTAGTATTAAACTTGAACAATGAAAAATTTGAAATAACACATCACAAGACAAGATTTTGGATTTACATTATATCTCTTGTTGTTTTATATTCACAGATAAAGATTATCATGTGTAATCGTAAACTAAACAGGATATAGCTATCAGCTGTACACATGTTCGCTTCCTTCAATTCTACCAGTGTTTCAGTTAAAACATGCTCAATAACATAACTGCAAACAACATTATCGGCAGAATTATATCTGAAAAATTTATCTTACCTCAAAATTACCAATTCTATGAATTTAGCGCCTCGGGCGCTTTGTTAACTTAAATGTTAAAGTGGCACTCATCAGGATGCCCCGAGTAAAGGAGAGCGCTAGGTAGGAACTGGTTACAAATCACACAAAACAGTCAATGAACAGATATCAACAGTCATTGCAAATGCCAACATACTTCCATGTTCACGCTCATCTCAGCCTGACTATTTTCTAGTGTATGATAAAATCTTTTTCTTCTGAATTCCGATATATTTTTCACAATGCACAGTCATTACCATGGATCACTGGAAATACGATGCCAATAAATCCGCGAATTAATCATGCTATTTCACTGTCTTGTACTAAAATGGACTGATCTTGTTTTATGCCGCACTCAACAATATTCCACAGTGTTTGCCCTTAGCATAAAAATTCAGGAGTCATCAGGACTTGTTGGTGTCATGTCTGATCATACCTGAATTTGCTGAAGGGATATGACGCAGGAGTTCAAAATTGTTTGTAAAGTTTACTTGCCATAAGGCAAGTAAAAACAAATAGGACAGTACATAGCATTTGCGTCGCCATCGTATTCAACCCACGGAAATTGCCCTTGCCAACTGGGAATGAATTTTCTGAAGTTTTTCGTCATCGTACTCTTTGTTTTTAACTGATCCACTCCCTTGCGACTGTTCTGAATTTCTTTTAGTAGAACTGCTATCTGTTTTGCTGCCGAAGAAACTAGAAATACTTTGTGACATATTTACGATAATCAAACTGTAGCAATTGCTGAAAATTGTGAAGAAACAAACGCGTTTCAGTATTGAGACTTGTTGCCAATGGCGCTATACTTAGACCAGATAACGGTGTTAAACGTGTTGGCACGAAAACCAAGGAAAGTAACTATCTTTCTTCGGCAACAATGTCAGCAGAAAGCGGGAATTAAAAACTGATAAATCTCAATGAAAAACAGATTAAGATACAGACATTTACGTATGTAGATTTTCCAGGAAATGAAATTCAATTTTATTTGTTACTTGCCCATAGGCAAGTTGAAAAGAGCAGTTTAGATGCCCGACAGAAAATTTACCGTATCTGGACGTTGGACAATCATATTTTTGAACCCCCTGCTGATGCAGTCTTCTGACTGCACATCGCACATCATTGTCATCATTTCTTTTGGTCCAAAAATTAGTGAATCCCTTAGTAGGGGGTGTGCATTATACATGGGTGCACACTATACTCCAGAGAATATGGTATATTGTTCAGATCATGGTCACTTATTTGTGTATTTTGTCGAATACGGAAGATATTTCAACACTGCATTATTTTAGTTGCTTAGTTTAATTATTATATCTATAAATAACCTTGTACATGGCACTTTGGTCTTTGGTACATCATATATTTTATAAATGGAACTACTGTAATCGTAGTTATTTTCGCGTGGGATTAATTTTCGAGCTTTTAGTGCAAAACGATTGTTGCGCAGTGGAAAATAAAACGATTGGGCAGAGCTATGCAAATTAACTGAATTCCTAATCAACTAAAATTTCAAACTTACCTTTTGGCCTAAAACAAGGAACTAAACGTGATAACTATTATAAGTGAGAAAACTATGAAATTTACAAAGAACTAAACGTGATTCTCTTAAGTGATTCTAAATGAACTTTGAGATGAAACGAACTGCTAAATATCACTAATTGTCTAACCCTTAAACACACTAATGCAAGTTCAACAACCTAACACCACAATAGCCAATTGAACCTACACATCTAACATCTAACATCTAAGTCATTCCTAGTCTAAATAAATGCCAACACACACGACATGTAACAGAACATCACCCAATGGCAGAAAGGAGCGAATCGCCGTGTATCGCTGATCACCGTCTTATATATACAAAACCTACTCGCGTTTTTCCGTGCATTTCACGGGTGTGTTCGAGTGATACGCCTAGTATGCACTGAGTGCGTTTGAGAGAGCAGTTTCAGTGATAAAACCAAAATGCCTTCAGACCATGCCCCTCCATGATAGATCCCTGTCTATCATTAAAACTGACTAAATGGGAGAACCAAGGAAAACTATCTATGAGTATGTACATCATTTGCTGTTACAAGCATCATTTCACCATTTTACCATTAACTCCATTCAGAGGGCAGACCTTTGTGATAGGCCTTTTCAAGACCGTAAGCGCCAACCTGAACATCTAGAACGGCATGCGTGACCATCCTTTCCAGGATAGGTCTTCAATACTCTGCCTAGAGGCCAAACTCCACGAGGAGTATCCGAAGATACTACAATCACAAGCGTCATCCACCTGTAGGTCTCGGCATGGTGTGAACCATTTCTTCCTGATGTTGAGAGATGGGAGCCACTCTCTCATCCATCGTTTCCACCGTGTCTAATGAGTTCTGAACTCTTCTCCATCAGCTTCTTAGGGCTGAAGGAGGTAGAGTCTAACTCTGCGCAAATTCCCCACCTACCTGACCATGTAGGAAATGATTGGGCGTGAGTGGAACATCATCCTGTGGATGTGCGCTTTGATCGTCAAAGGTCTAGAATTCATAAGAGCTTCCACTCCTATGATGGCTGTCATGAGTTCCTCATCACTAACATCCCCTGAACTCAAAATAGCATACATAGCTCTTTTGGCCGACTTCACCAACGACTCAAAGACTCCTCCAAAGTATGGCGCATTTGGGGGATTGAAAATCCAGTTGACACTTTTGTTTGCCAAAGTTGATTTAACTACGCCTGAATCTAGACCAGCAATGAGCTGTTTCAGCTCTTTGCAGTAGCAAAGTTAGTCCGTTGTCACAGAGATTATTTCCTTTGGCATACCGTCGTCATGCGCCATACAGAAACAAGGCATTCAGAAGCGAATCCGTGTCTAACCCAAAAGCCATTTCTAAATGTACTGCTCGTGTTGACAGACATGTGAAAAAGGCAGAGATAACGTTTTTGTTCGACTCTTACCTCGACCTTGTACCGTGTAAAGCGGACCTGCATAATCCACACCTGTTGTCACAAATGCTTTCATTGAACATCGTACCCTAACCTTAGAGAGATCTGCCATTATCTGATGTGCTGGTTTGGCTTTTTGCCTTTTACACCATGAACACTGTCTTTCCCACTGACGTATTTCCTCTCTAGCTGAAATAATCCAGAATCTAGTGGACAAGGCTGACAACGTACTATTTGTACCCATGTGACTCACCTGCTCATGATAATATTTGACAACCAGTTTGGTGACCCAGGAATGTCTTTGGAGTATAATAGGATGTCTGGCCTCAAAGACAATACATCCATAAACCTCAGTCTGCCTCCTGCTCTCATTAGCCCATTGTCATCAACAAAGGCTGTAGGCCGACCAACTTACTGTTTGCTGACAACTCTGATTTTCTCATCAGTGAAGAGTAATCATCAGGAAATTCTTCCCTTTGATTTCTTACAAGTATTGCTGTTTCTCGTCCTCAATGTCCTCCCATCCAGTTCACCCTTCTTTCTAAGTGAACATGGAGCTCTAGCATTGTTAAGAAACCTATAGACCCAAGCATACACTCTGCAGAGTCTCTTCCAGCTAGAATATCTATTTGGTTCTAACCTATCAGTGTTTGAGTCAGATTTAGTAAACATGACTCACGTTTACTTGAGAACGCCTTTTAGTTCTGGATTCTCACAGTTGTCATAGGCAACTGTCTGTTTTGGCCACTCATCTTCATCCACGAGTCAGAAATGTAGGACCATGCAGCCATTTGTCAGTGGAAAGGGTTTCAACATCTGCACCTCTACTAAGAATGTCTGCAGCATTTTGCTTGGAAGGGACGTATTTCCATTGACTGATGTTTGTATGTTCCTGTATGTATGCAATCCTGTTTGCTACAAATGGTTTAAAACATCTACTCTGTCTTCTAATCCACCAAAGGGCGTTCAGACTGTCAGACCACAATGTTACACATTGTAGAGGCAACTCTAATGCTTTTGCTACTGCAAAATCAGTCTAACCCCAAGAACAGCAGCGAAGCTCCAACCGTGGCATACTAACTGCTTTGAGAGGGGCTACACGACACTTTGAAGCTACCAGATGACTAGTCCTTTGACAATCCCTTGAGTGTAGAAACTGAGAAAACTACAGCTCCAAGCGCTACTTCTGAAGCATCTACAAATGTGTGCAACTTCATTCTCGAAGTATCTAAGTTGATCTTGAGTTCCCTTGGAACTCTAAGCGAAGCACAAACTTTCAACCTCGTGGTACCAAGTCCATGCTTTTTGTTCCAGATCTGGACTAATAGTGTCATCCCAGTTTACACCCGATAGCCACATCTCTTGCAAGATAACTCTAGCTCTTATGGTGAATGGACCTAGGAACCCTAGAGGATCAAACAACCTAGCAGTTTCTTTCAAGAAGTTCCTCTTAGTCATCTTGATATCCTGCTTAGACGACATGAATGAGAACCTAAACTCATCTGAGTCAGCACTCCATAGTAAGCCCAATGCTTTTACAGATGGCAATTCACTCATTTGAATGTTTATCTCCCTTTAGTCTGTCTACTTCTGGTATTTGTTGGAGAACTGGTATGGAATTAGAGACCCACTTACGAGCATGCATTCCTGCACTACTCCACAGCTGTTGCAGCTGTTTGTAGAGCTCTATAGCTTTACTGTCTGTCTCTACAGAATCAATGTTGTCATCCATGTAGGTTGACTTTTCTATTGTAGCTGCAGCTAATGGAAGTTCTTTCTCAAGTGATTTCGCATGTTCCTGAGTGATATACTGAGCTAGAAATGGAGAACAATTTAGTCCAAATACAACCTTTGAGAACTCAAACACATCTGGCTTTTTGTTTTGATCCATCGATCTCCAAAGAAACCTTAGATATGTACGGTCCTCCTGAGCAAGTTCAATTTGGAGGTACATTTCAGCAACATCACAAATGATTGCAACAGGGTGTTTCCGAAACCGCAGCAAGATCTCAAACAGATCATTCTGTAGTTTAGGGCCTTGATGAATAACATCATTCAAGGATATGCCTTTATTCCTTGCGAAGCATCAAATACTATTCTTACCTTTGTTGTAGTTCTGTCAGGTTTAATTACGGAAAATGAGGCAAGAACCATTTACTTTGACCTATTTCAGTTTCAGGTACTTTTCTGATGTAACCCTTTTGTATGTACTGTTCTATGGCGTCATTGTAGGCTTCTGATATGGTTTGATCTTTTGACAACTTCTTTTCTATATTGACAAGGCGACTGTATGCCATGTCATAATTGTTTTGCAGACTATCACGACCCTCCTTCCATGGAATGCCAACCTGATATCTGTCTTCTTTGTACACAAGAGATTGTTTTACAGCCTTAACTGCAACATCCTCATCAAGACTTCTAACTGTTGTTGAACCGAAATGCTTTCAGATTCCCAAAGCGAATGAATCAAAGAGTCAAGATTTGTATCTGCATCTACCTCCATTATTCTGGATGAAGAATGAACCTGCAACATGTGTTGCGTGCCTGTCTAAACCTGGTATCTGACCCACACAAGTCCAGCCTAAAGGTGTCAACCTAGCTACTGGCTCTCTTGGAAGCCCACAGATTTCTTTGAAAGAAGAATGCAGCTCTAAATAATCCATACCTATTAGGATGTCAACTATGGGCGAGAACTTACCTGTGGGAATTGAATATTCCTCAAATGTGGCCATTGCTTTGCATGTTTCGCCAATCAATAACTTTCATTCTACCTGTTACTTTGGTAGTTGTCAAAGCTGTAATGGTCATGTCTACTGAACCATCCATACTCTCTAGGCCAACATCAATTAGCATACTGTCAAAGCGTCTCCTGTTTACTATTCAGGACATTGACCGACACTTGTTGTGTATTACCTTGCACACCAAGTTCATATGCTACATCCTCGTTGATGTAATAAGTATGCGTTACTAGCATCATCGAGCAATCGTTGACGGTCATTCTGTGACTACCATTCTTAAGAATCGACAGGAATTGTCCTAAGAGCAAGATAATGTGCTTCCTGTTTAGAAGTTGACAAGGTGGTTGTTTCTGATCTACTTTCATGAGACTTTGTGGTTGTATCATTAACCTCCCGCAACACCACTGCCAGCCCTATCGTTCCTGGCCACTTTGCTGTTGTCATGAAGTAACCTGTTATGATTAGCCTTACAGCCATCAAGCCCACATTTCACAATTCTACTGCATGATTTACCCAGATGACCCGATGTCAAGGCAGCGAAAGCATAAACCTAACTGTTTTGCCTTATCCCACCTTTCTGGTAGACCAAGAGATTTGAACTGTGCACAACCCCCGTGTCATGATCTGTTCCATGACAAACATGACATTGCCTTGCCTTAGCTCGGTTATGTGTGTGCTTTGCGAATGTTCCTTTCTTGTTGCTATCTCTCCTATCTGTTGTCTTTGATTTGTTAACTATTCCATGTTTTACCTCTGAAGCTATTGTCTGGAACTCTGACTCTTGTAGTATCCATTCCTAAGTGTCTCAACTGACTCTTGTCTTTGGTGCTCAAACATCCATCTGTGAAACTGCGTTATCATATTCTCATTCATTTTCTTAACCAGTAGTGAATACAAACACCCACTCCCAATTCCTCTATCGTGTCAGATTCCCTCAAACTGACAACAGCTACATCAAGCATATCAGCAAATTGTCCAAATCTTTAGCACTCCTGGTCAGTATTGGCCTGAAATTATATATTTCTTCCAGTTTCAGTGCTATCTGGGCGCCGCTTGCCGCCATACTTTCTATCCAACCTTTCTAAGGCCACATCATAGACTGAGGCACTGTGACCTAACTTAGCTACAAGTTGTGCTGCTTCACCAGAAAGATATTGTTTAAGCTGCAGAAGCTTATACTCATTAGTGGCTGGAGCTTTATCAACACATGCCATGAAAGCAGCTTTCCAGCCTTCATTATTCTCTAGTGTCACCATGAAATACTGGGATGGATACTGCTTCAATTGTTTCCACATGTCTTCACCTAAATTGTGCTGCCTAGATGACTTACCTGAAGAGGAATAATACCCTTCGGGTGTTAAGTGGAAGCTTTCTAACCACATTTGACTTTTGTGAAACACAGCCTATGTTGGGTGAATTAGGTGTGTCACCTTGACTAACGCCTGAACCATGTTGTGAACCTTTACAGTTCTCATGCGAATGACTTGCGTCAGAATGAAATAACCTTGATATTCCAGACTTAATGCTCGATGCCTTTGAACTAGCAGGTGCATTGGTTCTAAGAAACCCTTCAGCATTATCAAGGGCCAGTTGAATCTCATCTTCAACAATTTCAATTTCCTTACTGGTTTTCTGAACTTTGTCAGAGTCACCAATCAAGCTGTAAGCCTCTAATAACTCAACTATGATACCTATAGCCTTGCTCTGCAAGGAACTAACCTGGTCTATGGCATTCCTGATTGTTTTACGATCTGGAGTCTCAATTTCAACTAAATTCAACAATTTGTTCTTTGCTTTAGTTAAAGCCGACTTTGATACAGTCTTCTGATGTTTAAGTTTAGCTATTCTCAGTTCTATCTCGCCAGGGCGACCTCTAACATAGCCCCAGCAGTTGGCTTGGACTCTGACATAGTGAATAGTTATTTCACAGTAACTATTCTATGTCTTAAACTATCTAACTGAACTAAATGCTAATGCAAGTATAACTGAATATTCTAACCAGAGAAACCACGCTCTTCTACCAAATGTTGCGCAGTGGAAAATAAAACGATTGGGCAGAGCTATGCAAATTAACTGAATTCCTAATCAACTAAAAATTTGAACTTACCTTTTGGCCTAAAACAAGGAACTAAGCGTGATAACTATTATAAGTGAGAAAACTATGAAATTTACAAAGAACTAAACGTGATTCTCTTAAGTGATTCTAAATGAACTTTGAGATGAAACGAACTGCTAAATATCACTAATTGTCTAACCCTTAAACACACTAATGCAAGTTCAACAACCTAACACCACAATAGCCAATTGAACCTACACATCTAACATCTAACATCTAAGTCATTCCTAGTCTAAATAAATGCCAACACACGACATGTAACGAACATCACCCAATGGCAGAAAGGAGCGAATCGCCGTGTATCGCTGATCACCGTCTTATATATACAAAACCTACTCGTTTTTCCCGTGCATTTCACCGGGTGTGTTCGGGTGATACGCCTAGTATGCACTGAGTGCGTTTGAGAGAGCAGTTTCAGTGATAAAACCAAAATGCCTTCAGACCATGCCCCCCTCCATGATAGATCCCTGTCTATCATTAAAACTGACTAAATGGGAGAACCAAGGAAAACTATCTATGAGTATGTACATCATTTGCTGTTACAAGCATCATTTCACCATTTTACCATTAACTCCATTCAAGAGGGCAGACCTTTGTGATAGGCCTTTTCAAGACCGTAAGCCAACCTGAACATCTAGAGCAGCATGCGTGACCATCCTTTCCAGGATAGGTCTTCAATACTCTGCCTAGAGGCCAAACTCCACGAGGAGTATCGAGAAGATACTACAATCACAGCGTCATCCACCTGTAGGTCTCGACATGGTGTGAACCATTTCTTCCTGATGTTGAGAGATGGGAGCCACTCTCTCATCCATCGTTTCCCTGCACGTGTCTAATGAGTTCCTGAACTCTTCTCCATCGCTTCTTAGGGCTGAAGGAGGTAGAGTCTAACTCTGGCGCCAAATTCCCCACCTACCTGACCATGTAGGAAATGATTGGGCGTGAGTGGAACATCATCCTGTGGATGTCGCGGCTTTGATCGTCAAAGGTCTAGAATTCATAAGAGCTTCCACTCCTATGATGGCTGTCATGAGTTCCTCATCACTAACATCCCTGAACTCAAAATAGCATACATAGCTCTTTTGGCCGACTTCACCAAGCGACTCAAAGACTCCTCCAAAGTATGGCATTTGGGGATTGAAAATCCAGTTGACACTTTTGTTTGCCAAAGTTGATTTAACTTCGCCTGAATCTAGACCAGCAATGAGCTGTTTCAGCTCTTTGCAGCCCCGAAGTTAGTCCCGTTGTCTGAGATTATTTCCTTTGGCATACCACGTCTGTAAGCCATACTGAAACAAGGCATTCAGAAGCGAATCCGTGTCTAACCCAAAAGCCATTTCTAAATGTACTGCTCGTGTTGACAGACATGTGAAAAGGCAGAGATAAGCGTTTTTGTCGACTCTTACCTCGACCTTGTACCGTGTAAAAGCGGACCTGCATAATCCACACCTGTTGTCACAAATGCTTTCATTGAACATCGTACCCTAACCTTAGAGAGATCTGCCATTATCTGATGTGCTGGTTTGGCTTTTTGCCTTTTACACCATGAACACTGTCTTTCCCACTGGCGTATTTCCTCTCTAGCTGAAATAATCCAGAATCTAGTGGACAAGGCTGACAAGCGTACTATTTGTACCCATGTGACTCACCTGCTCATGATAATATTTGACAACCAGTTTGGTGACCCAGGAATGTCTTTGGAGTATAATAGGATGTCTGGCCTCAAAGACAATACATCCAAGAAACCTCAGTCTGCCTCCTGCTCTCATTAGCCCATTGTCATCAACAAAAGGCTGTAGGCCGACCAACTTACTGTTTGCTGACAACTCTGATTTTCTCATCAGTGAAGAGTAATCATCAGGAAATTCTTCCCTTTGATTTCTTACAAGTATTGCTGTTTCTCAAGTCCTCAATGTCCTCCCATCCAGTTCACCCTTCTTTCTAAGTGAACATGGAGCTCTAGCATTGTTAAGAAACCTATAGACCCAAGCATACACTCTGCAGAGTCTCTTCCAGCTAGAATATCTATTTGGTTCTAACCTATCAGTGTTTGAGTCAGATTTAGTAAACATGACTACGTTTACTTGAGAAGCCTTTTTAGTTCTGGATTCTCACAGTTGTCATAGGCAACTGTCTGTTTCAGCCACTCATCTTCATCACGAGTCAGAAATGTAGGACCATGCAGCCATTTGTCAGTGGAAAGGGTTTCAACATCTGCACCTCTACTAAGAATGTCTGCAGCATTTTGCTTGGAAGGGCGTATTTCCATTGACTGATGTTTGTATGTTCCTGTATGTATGCAATCCTGTTTGCTACAAATGGTTTAAAACATCTACTCTGTCTTCTAATCCACCAAAGGGCGTTCAGACTGTCAGACCACAATGTTACACATTGTAGAGGCAACTCTAATGCTTTTGCTACTGCAAAATCAGTCTAACCCCAAGAACAGCAGCGAGAAGCTCCAACCGTGGCATACTAACTGCTTTGAGAGGGGCTACGACACTTTGAAGCTACCAGATGACTAGTCCTTTGACAATCCCCTTGAGTAAGTAACTGAGAAAACTACAGCTCCAAAGCGCTACTTCTGAAGCATCTACAAATGTGTGCAACTTCATTCTCGAAGTATCTAAGTTGATCTTGAGTTCCCTTGGAACTCTAAGCGAGCACAAACTTTCAACCTCGTGGTACCAAGTCCATGCTTTTTGTTCCAGATCTGGACTAATAGTGTCATCCCAGTTTACACCCGATAGCCACATCTCTTGCAAGATAACTCTAGCTCTTATGGTGAATGGACCTAGGAACCCTAGAGGATCAAACAACCTAGCAGTTTCTTTTTCAAGAAGTTCCTCTTAGTCATCTTGATATCCTGCTTAGACGACATGAATGAGAACCTAAACTCATCTGAGTCAGCACTCCATAGTAAGCCCAATGCTTTTACAGATGGCAATTCACTCATTTGAATGTTTATCTCCTTTAGTCTGTCTACTTCTGGTATTTGTTGGAGAACTGGTATGGAATTAGAGACCCACTTACGAGCATGCATTCCTGCACTACTCCACAGCTGTTGCAGCTGTTTGTAGAGCTCTATAGCTTTACTGTCTGTCTCTACAGAATCAATGTTGTCATCCATGTAGGTTGACTTTTCTATTGTAGCTGCAGCTAATGGAAGTTCTTTCTCAAGTGATTTCGCATGTTCCTGAGTGATATACTGAGCTAGAAATGGAGAACAATTTAGTCCAAATACAACCTTTGAGAACTCAAACACATCTGGCTTTTGTTTTGATCCATCGATCTCCAAAGAAACCTTAGATATATGCGGTCCTCCTGAGCAAGTTCAATTTGGAGGTACATTTCAGCAACATCACAAATGATTGCAACAGGGTGTTTCGAAACCAGCAAGATCTCAAACAGATCATTCTGTAGTTTAGGGCCTTGATGAATAACATCATTCAAGGATATGCCTTTATTCCTTGCCGAAGCATCAAATACTATTCTTACCTTTGTTGTAGTTCTGTCAGGTTTAATTACCGGAAAATGAGGCAAGAACCATTTACTTTGACCTATTTCAGTTTCAGGTACTTTTCTGATGTAACCCTTTTGTATGTACTGTTCTATGGCGTCATTGTAGGCTTCTGATATGGTTTGATCTTTTGACAACTTCTTTTCTATATTGACAAGGCGACTGTATGCCATGTCATAATTGTTTTGCAGACTATCACGACCCTCCTTCCATGGAATGCCAACCTGATATCTGTCTTCTTTGTACACAAGAGATTGTTTTACAGCCTTAACTGCAACATCCTCATCAAGACTTCTAACTGTTGTTGAACCGAAATGCTTTCAGATTCCCAAAGCGAATGAATCAAAGAGTCAAGATTTGTATCTGCATCTACCTCCGTATTCTGGATGAAGAATGAACCTGCAACATGTGTTTGCGTGCCTGTCTAAACCTGGTATCTGACCCACACAAGTCCAGCCTAAAGGTGTCAACCTAGCTACTGGCTCTCTTGGAAGCCCACAGATTTCTTTGAAAGAAGAATGCAGCTCTAAATAATCCATACCTATTAGGATGTCAACTATGGGCGAGAACTTACCTGTGGGAATTGAATATTCCTCAAATGTGGCCATTGCTTTGCATGTTTCGCCAATCAATAACTTTCATTCTACCTGTTACTTTGGTAGTTGTCAAAGCTGTAATGGTCATGTCTACTGAACCATCCATACTCTCTAGGCCAACATCAATTAGCATACTGTCAAAGCGTCTCCTGTTTACTATTCAGGACATTGACCGACACTTGTTGTGTATTACCTTGCACACCAAGTTCATATGCTACATCCTCGTTGATGTAAGTATGCATTACTAGCATCATCGAGCAATGCGTTGGCCGGTCATTCTGTGACTACCATTCTTAAGAGCGACAGGAATTGTCCTAAGAGCAAGATAATGTGCTTCCTGTTTAGAAGTTGACAAGGTGGTTGTTTCTGATCTACTTTCATGAGACTTTGTGGTTGTATCATTAACCTCCGCAACACCACTGCCAGCCCTATCGTTCCTGGCCACTTTGCTGTTGTCATGAAGTAACCTGTTATGATTAGCCTTACAGCCATCAAGCCCACATTTCACAATTCTACTGCATGATTTACCCAGATGACCGATGTCAAGGCAGCGAAAGCATAAACCTAA
This sequence comes from Haliotis rubra, assembly GCF_003918875.1. Lineage (NCBI taxonomy): Eukaryota > Metazoa > Mollusca > Gastropoda > Lepetellida > Haliotidae > Haliotis > Haliotis rubra. Next base: position 247,473 of record NW_025767244.1, read on the forward strand.
CTGTTTTGCCTTATCCCACCTTTCTGGTAGACCAAGAGATTTGAACTGTGCACAACCCCACGTGTCATGATCTGTTCCATGACAAACATGACATTGCCTTGCCTTAGCTCGGTTATGTGTGCTTGCGAATGTTCCTTTCTTGTTGCTATCTCTCCTATCTGTTGTCTTTGATTTGTTAACTATTCCATGTTTTACCTCTGAAGCTATTGTCTGGAACTCTGACTCTTGTAGTATCCATTCCCTAAGTGTCTCAACTGACTCTTGTCTTTGGTGCTCAAACATCCATCTGTGAAACTGCGTTATCATATTCTCATTCATTTTCTTAACCAGTAGTGAATACAAACACCCACTCCCCAATTCCTCTATCGTGTCAGATTCCCTCAAACTGACAACAGCTACATCAAGCATATCAGCAAAATTGTCCAAATCTTTAGCACTCCCTGGTCGTATTGGCCTGAAATTATATATTTCTTCCAGTTTCAGTGCTATCTGGCGTCGCTTGCCGCCATACTTTCTATCCAACCTTTCTAAGGCCACATCATAGACTGAGGCACTGTGACCTAACTTAGCTACAAGTTGTGCTGCTTCACCAGAAAGATATTGTTTAAGCTGCAGAAGCTTATACTCATTAGTGGCTGGAGCTTTATCAACACATGCCATGAAAGCAGCTTTCCAGCAGCCAGTATTCTCTAGTGTCACCATGAAATACTGGGATGGATACTCAGCTTCAATTGTTTCCACATGTCTTCACCTAAATTGTGCTGCCTAGATGACTTACCTGAAGAGGAATAATACCCTTCGATTGTTAAGTGGAAGCTTTCTAACCACATTTGACTTTTGTGAAACACAGCCTATGTTGGGTGAATTAGGTGTGTCACCTTGACTAGCGCCTGAACCATGTTGTGAACCTTTACAGTTCTCATGCGAGATGACTTGCGTCAGAATGAAATAACCTTGATATTCCAGACTTAATGCTCGATGCCTTTGAACTAGCAGGTGCATTGGTTCTAAGAAACCCTTCAGCATTATCAAGGGCCAGTTGAATCTCATCTTCAACAATTTCAATTTCCTTACTGGTTTTCTGAACTTTGTCAGAGTCACCAATCAAGCTGTAAGCCTCTAATAACTCAACTATGATACCTATAGCCTTGCTCTGCAAGGAACTAACCTGGTCTATGGCATTCCTGATTGTTTTACGATCTGGAGTCTCAATTTCAACTAAATTCAACAATTTGTTCTTTGCTTTAGTTAAAGCCGACTTTGATACAGTCTTCTGATGTTTAAGTTTAGCTATTCTCAGTTCTATCTCGCCAGGAGCGACCTCTAACATAGCCCCAGCAGTTGGCTTGGACTCTGACATAGTGAATAGTTATTTCACAGTAACTATTCTATGTCTTAAACTATCTAACTGAACTAAATGCTAATGCAAGTATAACTGAATATTCTAACCAGAGAGAAACCACGCTCTTCTACCAAATGTTGCGCAGTGGAAAATAAAAGCGATTGGGCAGAGCTATGCAAATTAACTGAATTCCTAATCAACTAAAATTTCGAACTTACCTTTTGGCCTAAAACAAGGAACTAAGCGTGATAACTATTATAAGTGAGAAAACTATGAAATTTACAAAGAACTAAGCGTGATTCTCTTAAGTGATTCTAAATGAACTTTGAGATGAAACGAACTGCTAAATATCACTAATTGTCTAACCCTTAAACACACTAATGCAAGTTCAACAACCTAACACCACAATAGCCAATTGAACCTACACATCTAACATCTAACATCTAAGTCATTCCTAGTCTAAATAAATGCCAACACACGACATGTAACGAACATCACCCAATGGCAGAAAGGAGCGAATGCGCCGTGTATCGCTGATCACCGTCTTATATATACAAAACCTACTCGTTTTTCCCGTGCATTTCACCGGGTGTGTTCGGGTGATACGCCTAGTATGCACTGAGTGCGTTTGAGAGAGCAGTTTCAGTGATAAAACCAAAATGCCTTCAGACCAACGATTGTGCGCCAATAATCATACCATGCGAAATATTCATGGTGAAGTCATGACAAATACTCAAGTAGGAACAACATGTAATTTGTTTATTCTCTCAGATAACAACATCAAAGCAATTATTCCCGGTCCATGTTTACAAATTACGTGATCAAACAATGTCAAGAACTCCAGATGTTCGCCTACCGGTTATTCCTTAACACAATGTAGCTTTGATCATTGCATGACTATCGGTTGAGAAAACGTTGTGATGGATACCATCACTCAGGTGTTTGAAATGCACGAAAAAACAACTGCGCTAACAGGCCTTTTGTGAACTTTACGCGAAAATTGCACCCCGTGAAAATATATACGATTACAGTATCTATTAAGAACCCAACGAGGTACCCGTGTATGTAATGTTGACATATTTTAGTTAAACTTCAACAAATATACAACGTTTGGCATTTATTACAAATGTGTCCTTTTTTGGTTATTTTCAGTACTTCAATAGTGTCTATCTGACCGTGGTTGCTGTTAATAACAGTGACTTGGTCCACATGATTTCACTGAATATATTGTAAACAAAATTCAATGAAATTTTTAATAATTTTTTTTTTAAATGATTAAAAACATAAATCGTGAAGTGAGTGATTGCAGCTATATGGCGGTGGCCTGTAAATGATCGAGTCTGGACCAGACAATCCAGTGACCAACAGCATGAGCATCGATCTGCGCAAATGGGAACCGATGACATGTGTCAACCAAGCCAGTGAGCCTGACCACCCGATCCCGTTAGTCGTCTCTTACAACAAGCATGGATTACTGAACGCTTTCTAACCCGGACCTTCATGGGTAAAAAATCAAGAAGTACAGTTCACATCCAGACAGTGTAATTATATAGATCAATTGCATATTCCAATTCGGATCAGTTGACATGTGACATCGTCCATTGAAAAGTGCACACATCAGTGATTACTGATAACTCATTTTAAAGAGACAAAAATCAGAATATTTGTGATATGTTTGAATGTGCTGTGGTTACTTAATGCACAAAATATGAAAACTGAAACAACGCACTCTATTTTTATGTTATTTTAAAAAACATGTTAGTGTCAGAATCTTTTACATTTGACAGACATTAGCAACATTTAGGTCCGTCATAAATGTGACATTAGCAACAATACCAGTACATCAAATCTTGGCTTTAAAATTATTAGCTGGAATTCTAAGAAATTATCACAGTGTGGTTGATATTTTGCTAATGTAATCTAATGCACATTTATTAATTAATTTTTATTATTTCTTTATAATTATTACATGATTATTGTTTCTAATGTAACATGTATGACGGACCTAAAAGTTGCTAATGTCATTTATTGACTGACATGTGACATTAGCACTCACAATAAATAAATTTATAATAACAATTAAAAATGAAAATAAACAAAGTGACAAAATTTTATTTTCATTTTATTTGTAAACTTCAAGTTGGGCAAACAGTGTGCACTTTTCAATGGAAGATGTCATGTTACTGACTACATATCTATATACATGGAAAGGTTCTCTGACTGCATTGCATGTAATTTCTGACTCTGTAGGGAGGCATAAGTAATGAGATCAAACACGGGTGGTGGACAGGCCCCTCCCACAACTTACCAAACAACATTGTTGTCAGGGCACTGGTGCTTTGACACAGGACCCACTCAAATCTAACTTCCCCTATTCAGATAAATTCCAAAATGATGCTAGAATATGATGGAATGGTGGACCCAAAACCTGTATGCCCTTGCTACAAACCCTGTAACTTGGTCGCTGGAAATAACTGAAATCTGGCAAAAAGTCAATTTAAATTCAAGGTGAGATACAACACACTTCTCACCTGCTCGAAGGAGAATAACCTGGTCCTCAAGGGGTAATTCTGTGAAGTGAGGTATGCGCTTAGCCCACTCCACCAACGTAAACAGCTGTTTGTCTGCTGCTTGGCAAATATTAGTCACTGGATCCTTCTGTAAAAATACATGAAAAATGTTTTCAGTTATGAAAAAAAACATCATGGCATAAAAGTCAGAGAGTTATACCCCTTGCACTGTAGATCAACACAGACTGAAGCAATTAGCCTGGGGTCAATAACTAGTCTTAATTACTAGCGAGGGCTTTGTGGTGCACGAAAAGTGGAATAAGGAATTTGTGAAAATGGTTTAAAATATCCTCATGACTCTACCGAAAGAGTAACAGTCAAGTTGATGACAATAATCTTCCACAGGATGGCATGAAGAAGTCAACTGACAACACTCAAGACCTTTTGCCAAAAATATCAACTTTGGCCTGTATTTTTAAAAAATCCTCTGCAACTCATAATAAAATGTATAACATACTATTCTACATTCTTGATGCAAGATTGTCAAATTCAATCTTTGTTTGATGTTTAATGTCACACTGAACAATACTCCAGCTGTATGCCATCTGTAAATAATCAAGCCTGCGCCCCGACAATACAATGAATGACATGAGCATCAAATTATACAAGTGGATTACAATGTCAGCAAGCCTAACCTTAGACCTAGAGTGGATTACAATGTCAGCAAGCCTAACCTTAGACCTAGTATATCAGACTACATGGCAGTTCCTCTAACACGAATAATACACGTCAGTATTTAAGTACATGTGGTATAAGTACCTGTGTGTCAATGTAAGTGTCAATCTTAGGTTCTACAGCCAGTTCAGCCTCCAGAATCTGCTCTGTCGGCATATCGTTGTTGGCTCCACTTGTACTCTCTACCTCTTCCCCCTTCTCTTTCACACGCTGTCTCTCCTCCTGGACAGCTGCCAACAAAGCTAACCAAGTCAGTGGACGTGGGGAATCACCCCGACAAAGACAGTTCCATAAAACTCAAATATCTGCCAGCCAGTCTCCCTCATTAGCTCATTTTAGATGGCAAATAACAATGACCTCACCTGAGGTCAAGCTTATGTCATTAATCCATATAGAGACTTTACATTGACATGAAGAAACCCATATATCTGTTAGTATTGTATTATGTTTGAAGAACAACATACTTTCGATTTCCAAGGTGTAGATACTCAATTGTACTGCACAATGTGTGGATATCAGTAAGTGATGTACACACTTATGGCAGTCTACTGTTCAATGTTCATGTTGCACCTATCTGGAAAACTGGACTGGCATTACATGAACTAAACATATATTCTTGCATCTCCTTAAAATGAAATGGCCTAGTTGGATTTGCTTTGTGTCCACACTGAACTGGTGGATACATTCCCAAACAATAAGAATTACAAGTTCAGTAGCACACCCTGGGGAAAATAGGAATTCTATGCATTGAGAGAGAACAACTTTAAGAAAACATCCAATATTTATGGAGTTTTCAGGTTTAAAAACAAAACAAAACAAAATACTAAAATGACCATAACAATCTGGTTTGTCAATTCATCAACCATTTGAAGTAACATGTTAGACAAAAATAATCAATTTCAATTTGCTCTCTGACAGCCCCTGCTTAATGTCCACAGCTATGTGGCACCACAGCTAGTGAGTGCATACCTTCTCTCTTCATTCCCATGGAGAGACACTTCATGTATCGGCAATACTGGCAGCGGTTGCGCTGACGCTTGTCAATCATACAGTTCTTGTCATCTCGGCATGCATAAGTCAGCTCTTTTCTGACTGTTCTCTTGAAAAAGCCTTTGCAACCCTCGCAGCTAAAATGTACACCAGCATACAAGATCCATAAAATATCAGGATTAAGACTGGCACATAACATGCATAAGTGTAACTCAGTAACATCATGCTCATACATCTTTCGTCAGCTGGAACTATGTAATTTTCATGCTGCCTAAAATCCCACTCAGTACATTCCATCTACAAATAATAAACATGTTTAGGCCAGACGAATTTTATTTTTTGTTTTACAGATCCGCCTGTCGGATTTTTCCGAGAATAAGAAAATAAATAAAAATTAATTTTCCCCGCTCAAAAAATAAAATCCTGATATTTTTTATTGGCCCAAAATGTAAACTTACAAGAAAAATGTTTTTAGATTGTTTTTTGCCTCATGTACACTTCATGAATTGCCAAAAGTAAAATACTATGAGTATTTAGAAGGAATATTACTTTGACTGGTGATTGTATTTCTATTTTTTTTCCCTCCTGCCTTTAGGTTTTCTGAAGACAAAAATCTGTAAAGCAAGAAATGAAATTGGTCTGGCCTTAATAATGAAAACAAATCTTTCTGCAGCAGACAAACCATGATGACACAAAAGCGATAAACTCTCAGATTTGTGGACATCCAGTCCATTAACTTGGAATATCAATCAACTAAGGTTGACCTGACCCAGAATTTAAGAAACTCAATACAATGTAGTAATATTCGTCATAATTGTTTCATAACAGATTAACGTCACTTTCTTTCTCACCCTTTCCTGAAACATATCCCCAATGCATTATTCTGACAAACATTAAAGCATCTGTTGTAACATACCATCTCCAGCTAGTTTTTATATATTTGATATCAAAAGAGACTTCTGAGGATAACCATTTGTTGGCTGGATCACAACAATTAGGACAATGCTTGGCCCGTAAATGAATCGTACAGACCAAATGATAACAATCACAATTTCTTACAGTAACACTTACCTGTATACACCATAGTGTTTACCAGATGCTCTATCACCACAGATGGCACAGATATGTTTATTAGTTAGAGAGGAATGAGCCATCCCCATGCCTGGAGGTGATGGAGACGGACCTCCACCTAGTGACAGCATTGGGGGAGATCCTAGAGGAGATCCCATGGACGATGTAGGGGAGTGGAGAGGTGGTGAGTGCATTGGTCCTGGATGGCCAGGTGATGGCTGTGTTGATGATGGCATGGATGGGATGCCATGGCTGAAGCCATAGAAACCACCATGTGTACTGGTGGGTGAAGTAAGGGCAGAAATGTCAGGCTTGATGTCAGGAGGATGACCCATTCCACCCATCTGCGCCATGGACATACCGCCCTGCATACTGCCATTCACATTACTGTCCAGCGTATCTGTTAACAAAATAAGAAAATATCTGTTACATTTAAACTGGTGCAAAAGCTGAAGAACATGAACTAAACATGTTTTTAACAAACTTAAGCCCCACCTGGGAGTGGTGTGCATTAGGGCTGCATCGAATACACTACTTGGCGAATATGATACATATCACGAATATTGGGTAACAAATACACTATGTTGCGAATATGATACATATCACAAATATTGGGTAACGAATACACTATGTGGCGAATATGATACGTATCACGAATATTGGGTTACGAATACACTATTTGGCGAATATGATACATATCACGAATATTGGGTAACGAATACACTATGTGGCGAATATGATACATATCACGAATATTGGGTAACGAATACACTATGTGGCGAATATGATACATATCACGAATGCACTATTTGTCGAACATGATACATATCACGAATATTGGGTAACGAATACACTTTTTGTCAATATGATACGTATCACGAATATTGGGTAACGAATACACTATTTGGCGAATGTGATACATATCACGAATATTGGGTAACGAATACACTACTTGGCGAATATGATACATATCACGAATATTGGGTAACGAATACACTATTTGGCGATCATGATACATATCACGAATATTGGGTAACGAATACGAATAATTATTCATGAATACAATACTGTAGTTAAGTGATTGATGCACAAAGTGGAACGCCCATGTTGATAGTGTTAATGTGTCACAGCAATAACCAGTGATCTCATGACACTCAAATTTGGTATGTAATAGTTTTATTTGACAGTACCATGTGCGACCTTGGCAAACTAACGTAACAAGGATAGTACATATTCCATTCTTGCATATCTCACTTTGAAAAAGGACATAATGGTTCAAGTAAAACACACTCTCTTAAAATATTTGTAAATATTCGGTTCTGGTGACCACGAATAACGAATTGAATTCATGAAGGGCTACACAGGGGTGGAAATAACATTAAAATCGATATCGTACTCTGGTACAGTGGCACATGCAAAGTCACTTGCCCGGATAATTTTTCCACTATACCGACTGTTTTCTTCTTGATTTTGTAAATTAACAACATAATTAATATTGGAAAGTCAACTGGACACGGTACAGTGTGATATACAAATTCGTTGGCCAGACAGAAAAAAAACCCACTCGACTCGGACGTCGGGCAATGGGTTATTTCCACCCCTGCCACAGTTCGATACATGCCTTAGTGTGCATGCATGAGTTTCAGACAACACAAACTTTCCTTTTCATGAGTGGGCTCTTTCAGAACAAGGTGAAACACCCACAGTTATTAATATTTCATAATGTGTCCGTTTTCCTATTGCATAAAAAAGCCTGTAGCTGCATCTGGTGTTCGAGAGGGGGTGGGGAATGGGGTATATTCAGTTTTATATACCCGGTATATCATAGTGATGTGATTTTCCATATCAAGTAGATAACACACCAATGTCTGATGTGTAATCAACTTCTCAGTAACATCATCACAGATGTTGCCATACCATGACTATTGTTATACTTTTTAAGATCAATCAAATGCCTATTGCATCACCATGATCAACCCAATCTAAAATGGAAGAATAGATATGGATGTTAAATTGTTATATTGAAAACATATATGCTAAATGAATAAAAATAACAAATATATTCTTTTTTATTATTATCCCATTTTTGAAAGCACATACATTATTAAAAATACATGGTTGAATAAATCAGTTATGTGTTTCAAATGCATTAGATCTATTTATTATTAATTAAATAATGTGGTTATAGCCATTTTCTTGTTACAATTACTGGGCGTTATTTCCAGCATAAAACAGGAGTGAGTGAGTGAGTTTGGTTTTACGCCGCTTTTAGCAATATTCCAGCAATATCACGACGGGGGACACCAGAAATGGGCTTCACACATTGTGCCCATGAGGGGAATCGAACCCGGGTCTTCGGCGGAAGGCGTGACGAGCCAACGCTTTAACCATGAGGCTACCCCACCGGCCCGCCTAAAACAGGAGAAAATGGGACCAAGCGATTTTCATGTATCGAAGCTGCTTGAACCCCTGTGCATCGAAACATATTAAGTACTTGGTCAAGACAAGTGAAAAGTTTGATGAACTTTGAAAGTATTGTCTCAGCATAAGTTTAAATAATTTCACCCGCAATTTGACAGACGATGCCAGTAGCCATTGCAGCAACTACGTTTTCAAAATATAGTTCACTTTGAAAAAAGTTCTCCAACTGCACAATCAATACATGCAGTTGCCCATTCATATTTAAGCACAGAAATGTTGGCTTGAAACAGCAAGGGTGGAAACTAGAGCTGCAACGAATCCACTATACTCGTATGGTGAATATGATACACGTCACAAATACTGGGCAACGAATATGAATATTAAGTACCAGGTAACAGGTCCAAACACAAGTCAGGAGTTGATTCATTCTTCATTATATTGAGTGGAACAATAACAAAATAAAATTCTTTGACATATTTTGACAATGTTGACAGGATTAATTTATCATGACGATGATACCATTACACTCAAAATTTATATACAAGTATTGACTATTATCCTGACTGCCTTGGATGCATTTTGCATATCTTGCTTTTACATGTAACATCCAAATTCTAGTAAAAACAAGAATATTCAGTGATCAGGAATAACAAAATTGAATTCATGAAGGAATATGGTTTCAGAGCTCCAGATAAGATTTAGCTCATGTGGGTACTGTACCCACTGTATTTTTTTGGAGTGGGTATTATGAATGTTGAGTGGGTATTCTTTTTCTGTTTCCCACTGCTTTCAAATATGTGCTTATTTCAGTCATTTTACTCACCTAAGTATATGCCATTGAGTAAGTTAACTAAGCAGGTATGTTCTGCCTTATGTCATACCTACCGTATATTACCATCTATAAGCCGAATTTTGAGGAACAAAAAAAGCAGTCTGTAGAAGGGGGTCGTCTTATCCATGGGTTACGTTTTCGTCAAACTTTTTTCCAGGGGTAAGAAAACAACATCGTATCACTTTGCGTGAACAAACAACAGAAGACGACTTTGTCAGTAGAGACATCAAATTTGCAATTTAACTACACTAGACAAGATTCTAAGTTGTTTTTGTTAGGCATTGTATTATTTGCAGGGATTAAGATTACCGTGTGTATCGGAGCCGGAAATAGCAATAAGCTGTGCACGTTTCCCGGCGATCAAGTTCAAACATGCACAATAATATAACGTGACGAATTCTGACGCAGTCGTCAGTATAATATAATACAGAGTACTATTATTTAACCCAAAGAAATATAACCTAGCATTGTGTAATTTTAGTTACAGTTTTTATGTAAAATATATACGTGTATAATCAACACTAAGGTTATACGGACCCTCATGAACGTGGTAAGCAGAAGTTGTACGCAGATGGAATGGGGTAAAATACGGAAGCCATTTAAATTCACTCATTTTTACCGATGTTACTGTAAACTAGCAGTCAATGAAAAACGAGGTGGTAATCAAAACCAACTTAAATATAATGGAAATGATTTCATAAAAAAATCACTCATCCTATACTGACAGTACTACACTTGTCCTATACTAACAGTACAACTTAATAGCAGAGCTACAGATAACTTTTTGGGTCATTGAGTTATGTACCCGCTTGTCTTCATCTCAATTGGGTATCCTAATTTTCCTCTGAGTAACCAAACAAATTGTACTCACCTCACTCAAAATCAATTGGGTATTTTGCCTTTTTCCATTAATTGTTAAAATATAATAAAGTTTAAATGTTAATGTTTGTTATTTATATTTGATCTGTAATATGAGAAACGATATGAAAGACTGCTAGTTGAGTGTTCATGTGCCGAAATAGAACCTCTCAATATACCTCAGTTGCTTTATCTATCCACTGGTACGCAAGCTAAGATTTGACAGTTTTCTGTGTACGCATGTACAATCAAATTTATTGAGTCTTTACAAAAATACAAGCGTACTTGTACGCAACAGACGTAATAGGAATTGAGTTTTCACATAAATATTTGCGTAATTTACGCAGATACGCAGCTTATCTGTACCTCTGTAATAGCAATCGATGTCTTTTTCATTACGCTAGCGATTTTTATAAATATATTCTGTACGCATTTGTTTTAAACTTTCTGCGTATCTATCATATTAAAAGCGTAATTGGTACACAATTATTTTTCAATGCGTAATTCTATGCGTTTTTTACCCGAATACGCAGCTTATCTGGGCCTCTGTGGTTTGATTCACCAAAGCACATAACATCTGGGCCCCTAGTGGAAACTAGACTTTGGTTTTGGCCAGGTTACACTCTTGCTTAAGAGATGATTGGTCCAACATGTTCTGTAAATATCTCATTCACTGATTCATAGCAAGGCAGCAAGTGGTAAGGAAGAGCTGAATAACAGTATAAAAGCTATGCCAGGGTGAATGTGTTGACCATTCCTCAATTTCCTGTGGAAATGGTCCCTTGGATTATAATTTAAATCTGAGTGAGACAAAACAATGAAGTCAACCACTTGGCAGCTGGCAAACAGTCCTTGTAATTTTAAGTATCTCATCAAAAAATTGCTTTTGGATTAACAGAAATTGTGAGTTATTACACAAGTAAAGCCAATCAATACGTGGGCCTTTAATCATGAGCAAGAGCATTCAGCATGCATTTAGTTTTAGCCTGTTGGCTGGCTGTCGTAACTACATGAATAAAAGCAGCATCTTCTTTTCATCCCAAGCCTGTGTTTGATTTCTGATTCACCACATTCTAATTTAACATGTGTAAAGCAGTAAATTAAGACTGTAATGAAGTGTTCTGCAAAGATATCGGACACTATGTAGCCCTTACACAATGTTAGCAGCGAATTTGCTTGACAAATCATATGTTTTACTAAAGTTTGATAACTCCTCCATCAACATCTGACAATATCTCCATCAGGAGTAACATCAATGATTGAACAATTGAGGCAATGTTTTTATTGTTCAATCAAAATATAGGTTGTTCATGTGTCAAGCCGAACAGATGCCACCATATACTGACAGCTTCAGTGTATATTAAACAGCCATGGAAGCCATATTAAAACAGGAGAACCTGTTAACATGGTTAACCAAACCTGCTGTGCTGAGCCTCATCATATTTAAGTTTCAAATGGTTTCTGTGTTTATGCAGTCAGTCATGGAATATTTAGAAGAATTGTAATCCTGATGCAAAAATGGAATTATTTTGCATCTTTAGCAGACAAATCATGCAGAATAACCTGTGGTGTATTCACTGAGACTAAAAAATGTAATTTCATGTGGAAAGACTAATGCTGACAGCACCATGTTCTAGGTTTTTGTATTGACATTTTCATTATGCCTTGACATTTGTAACGCAGGTAAACATGCACTGATACAATTATAAAACCACACAGGAGAGATCACTATTTAAAAAAAATTGGGAGATTCCATTATACACACGATATAAAGATGAAATTAGATAGAAAAAAATGCTCTGCTTGAGCTTGAATTGTTCACAAGGAAATCCATAAACAGACAAATGTGGACATGAAAATAGAATACACACAAATAAAGTTCCATCACGACATGTGACAACCTCTGCAGTGAAATCCATTGCCTCAGTTTCACAAACACAAAGAATTTTGTAGAACTCCGGTAATTCAAAAATGGGTTAAATTACAAAAGCATCTATTTATACTGTTTTAGGGTGAACCCTACCAAGCACTGTCATTTTAACAAGGAGACACAAATGGTGTCCACTCATTCAAAAAATTCATCCTGTGCTATTAGAATATTGGTTGTACATCATAAAGACATTTGGTGTGTAAAGTTCTGAAGAAATATTGTACATGATGTATTGTGCATTACGTACATGCAATTATTTCCCTGTAGAATACTCAACATGACTGATACATTAACAACTTGGACTACATGGTATTTTATGCATGTAAATAATTCAACAAAAATACAAAAAGTTAATTTCAAGAGAACAAATGTAATAGCATAGTTTTAGGCTAAAAGATTAATCATTATGGCATATTGGTGTTTTGCTGTCAATAGTGAAAGGAATTGCAACCTTGCTTTTTCAGGTTCCGCAGGTGATTTGAAAACAAGTCCTTTACTGACATTACTTTAAGACTTTGCCTTTTCTTCCAGAACAACTGATTACCTTATTCATATTATATCAGAGATCAAAATAGTGTCTTATTTGCATGCCATGGCACAGTAAATATTCAAATGGCACAGATGAAATGTTTTCGATGTGCCCTGGTGGCATGACTTAAATTATAGAATTAATACTCACCATTATTCATTTAATGGAAAATGAGATAGGTTTTGAATCAGCTGAGTTGGTAAAATTTATCTTTTGCACTCTGATTCTCACAAGTTAACATGGTCATGGCCATTTTGAATGCCAGTGAGTGTAACAGGAACTCCCATTTTGGATGATAAGTTTGTGGGTTAGTTTAAATATTCAGGATAAATGAAGCTGAACTAACCTTGTAGTCATGATACTGTTCAGGTCCAGCTCTCAAGTTTACACGTTTCATGTTTACTGATTTTTTAAAACAATATATTGAAATCCAAGATATTTTTATGGATTAAACTTCTTTTTTAATCCATAAAAATATCTTGGACATCAATGTGCAACTTCTAAATGCCACTGAAAGACATAATATATTGAAAGACATAACTGTTGTGATGTTCTAAGTTTAATTGGATTTTGTAAAGGTATGGACAAATTTACTTTTGCAAGGGCATGATAGCACCCTTGAACAAAAATTGCATTTCCATCCCTGCATATTTTTTTCTGCAAATACAGTTTATGCAAACTCCCCTTTTATCTGGAATGCCCAGCCAGCTGACACTGTGAACAAATCAGTTTGTATCAGAAGTAAAGATAGCAGAACCATTTTCAATTAGCTGGGACACATTTAGTGTAACAGCTATTATTGGTGTACATTTCCCTTATTTCAGACTGCACTTTTTTCAATGCATAAACTAATACAGTATTTTTAATAATAAAATAATTACAGAATATTTATATAGCGCGTATATCCACACAACTACTACATGCTCAAGGTGCTTTAAAACTTTTACCATCGATTTCTGTTTTCAGTTTAAATAAGCCAACATGTATTAAAATTTATGATCATTAAAAGCAAAAGCTCATTAAGTTTCCACTGTGACAGATAACTTTGTCCCAAAAAGGCTAAAACCATGAAAAATAACAGCTTCATAAACTGCAGGACTTAAGAGTAGAATTCATTAAATTGGGTTACTTCAGCAGTGACTGATATTATTCTGACAGATCAACTAAAAACAACTGTTATTGCTTAACTTCTCCATATAATTCTGTCAGGTCATCAAACACATGATTATGGAGTCTTACAACAAGTGACGCTTCCAGGTAGATTACTCGCTTAACATTGAATTGCACAGACAGACTAAATGAATAATGACATTCAAAGAACTTTATAATCAGTGGTCGAAGCTGATGCCTTGGTTATAATGTATTGACTAGGTGCCTAAACCTAGTATTGTCAGACACGGAGTATGGATGAAAGTCAAGAGCAATAAAATCTATTGATCTCTCTATTGATTTGACCCTTTCAGATGAAGCAGAAAGTTAGGTCTTAAATCAGTTTCCAAGTCTGAGTTGCCTGCTTGAAAAGTTCTCAGCCTTATTGATGGTGTTTTCTTCCAGAAAAACACATTTGTTGTTCACTTTTGTTTGATCAGTAAAGCTCATACCAATGTTGTCATATGCCGCAGAAACAACACTGACATGTTTGTAGTATTTTCCGTACATTCTATTCTGGTTTTGCACAATCTACAGTCATGTTTTTGTGCTGTAACCACTTTCCAGAATCCTTAATAGTGACTGAAAGACCAGAATGCTGCCAAACTATTATCTTGAAGGCTGCTGTAAACACGCTGATTGGATGACATTCTTGATGCAGAAGTCAGTTGATAAAATGTATCATGCACACGTTGGCATTTAACATTAAATCTGTCGTTAAAAATATATTGTCAATTGAAATGTAATAACGGTTTTCAGACATTGTGGAAAATGATAGATTTGATAAATAAATCATACATCAGGTAGGTATCTAAATTATAGACAAGTCTGAGAAAACAGTTTTGTTGACAAAAACTTGCTCGAAATATCATCATTCTTACACACATTTGATATGGACCAGAAAATTTATTTTTTTCCAAAACAGTTTTGGCAACATTTACAAACTTTGAATGTACCGGTATCCCTAAACTACATATTTTATGAGACTGACACTTATTTAATAAATGAACAAAATGACAGATGTTCTTATAAGTACATATCATTTGGACATGGCTACAGCTTGCAGTGCTTGGGTGCCCATGCCATTTTTATCAGTGTTGAAAGCCTTGAAAGCCCTGCCAAATGTAAAACTGTCTCATAAATCCCTTACCCGTGAAGATTTGGGTTCGAATTGGTCTTCAGCAACCCATGCTTATTGTAAGAGGCGACTAACATGAACGGGTGGTCAGGCTCTCTGACTAGGTTGGCACGTCATTGTATCTTAATTGCGTAGATGAGTTCTCATAATGTTGATCACTGGATTGTCTGGTCCAGATTTGATTATTTACAGAAAACGCCATCATATGATATAGCTGGAATATTGCTGAGAGCTATGGTTAACACCAAACAAATACACAAACAAAATCCTAAATCTGTATTTCATGAGTTCTTTGCCACAGCCACAATCACCTACTGCACTATCAAAAAATAGCCTGTCCAAGAGCACCACTTACTGCCCCTTCATCATTAACTATTTGTTAACTTTTCATTTTAGTTCAACTACAGTTTATGTCACACTGATATTTGATGTTACTGACAACTGGTCATAATGTACTTGTGGATGCTGGGTGATTTACATTTGGAATTTGTCATTCATTCTTGACCTTTGGATTCAGGTCTAAAGGATGTCAGTTTTGATATTTCATAGTTTGTACATATTCAAGTTATTTGTACAGCTATTGTGCTTATGCTATTGACGATTTGGCTGTTTTGTCATGTTGTTAATGTTGGATACCTCAAGGTAACTAGTTGTGTTACAGTATGTAATAAATAGCACAATCTATTATTTACGTAAGCTAAGTCATTCAATAATTTGGTTAGGGTCAAGTTCAGCTTAATCTACAAGAAAAACAAAACCAAGAATGTAAAACACATGGGATGCTGGATTTCATGTTACGTCATGAATGTAATAGTATGAAACTGAATGTATGAATGTATGAATGCATGAACATGATGAATGTATAATAATGTGTGAATGTATGAATAACACAGGCCTTAAGCACTATACATATGTTAGAAATGTTTCTAGTTACTCAGCAGTAATTTAAAGTATCTGTATTAACATTGTTGTCATTTAGTCAGTCTGCATATATGTTCATATATTCGTTGTGCAGATGTAACGGTATTACTAGTGCAGCTGTAGGTGTCTTGCCTGGTTTTTGGTTGTTTAACGTAGCACTCAGCAATAATCCCGCTGTATGGTAGCAGTCTGTAATTAATTGTGTCTGTGATCAACATCACAACATTGATCTACAGAATTGGGATATGATGACATGTATCAACCAAGTCAGCAAACCAGAACACCCAATCCTGTTATTCACCTCTTACGACAAGCATGGGTTACTGAATATCAATTCGAACCCAGACCTTCACTGGTCAGTTACATGAAAGACATATTTGATGTGATATATCCTATCATCAGGATATATTTATATTTTGTCTAATGAATGTTTTACATTTGTTTCAGTGCTTAAATTACTCATCAGAAATAAATTATTGGACATAATGTGAAACAACACCTGTGTTTATGTCATGAAACAGTGCCGGTTTCAATTACATTCAGAAATATAATTAAAAAAAGATCCTTAGATGTTAACATGGTTCTGGCATCATTTATCATTATCCTGATTAAAATATTAGACAGTTCTTACATTCTCCTCACATCAGCTACAACCAGCTTGATCACCGTTCAATACTGGCAAATGTTAACATAACCAGTATTAAATACACATTATTGGATAATCCAACTAGTCCCAGATGATCAGACTTGTTCTAGTTGTTGTGGCCATGCCTAAACCACACTTCAAAATTAACATACACTTAGTCCATAAAGCTTGTAAATTTCAGAGTGTCAACTCTGTAGTAGAGGAAGAATTAAACACAGATTGAATTCATTAATGGGACCGTTATTTTCGTGTTAATTACAGTGTAGCTCCAATCCCATGAAAGCATCCATCTTTTCATGCATGACTTTTATAAACACGATTCAATATGGTCAAGCAGACTAACCGCAATGTCATTATCTCGGAGTTTGGTACGAAATGACGTTTAAATGAGAATTAAAAGAGAGTATTGTGTTCCTTTTCAAAATGGGAACATATCTGCAAGCATTTAATAAGTATTGTCGGATGTGTTTAACAGTATAGCTGTTGAAATGAGGCCATGCACGATCGACAGCCTATGTTGTGCAGGGGCGAAGGAGCCGACTGGCTGAGCCAGGCTAGACAATGTGAAACAGATCGTAATGGGTTAAAACAATCTTGGAGCAATTTTCACTCTTTTCTTGATTGAAAGTGACTTTGGCTGTTTATGCATAGATAACCGATCAAGTGAATTTCGGCCACTGTGTCCCGCAGCCACAGGTGAACTGCACCAAATCAACGGTGTAGCTCAGTGCGCGAACTCTATTGACTCCAAGATGGCGGAGAGCGTGTTGATGTGGTATTTGTCTGATTAACATGTTTCAGTACGTTTAACACTCTGTCAAAATGAATGCGTTTTTAGAACGATATTATCACTCTTACCCATATCGCTGTGTTCCATATTGGGCTGCTGGACAAATTATCGCCCGAAATGGACTTTTGATTCGTTTTCAACCTTCGCGATTTCCAAAAATGTCTGGCCTAGATTACCTCGGTCATGCAGATACGACTTCTACTACCCACAATGCACCAGAAAGTAGGCCAGACAAACGTAGGTATGTCTTCATTTCATTCTTTAAATTAACGCCTTGACTCCAGAAAAGGTACATTTTCTATAACTTAATATCACAGAAGTAGAAAACAGATAATGGTGGAAAAATAGTACTAGTTGTCTCCTGCGATGCAACAGGATCTGTCGGAGTGGGGTGAGTGTGTCAACAGGTCATAGGGTCAAAGTTGATCATTGACGTAAACATAAAGTTCGCACTGACCCAAAACCGTACACGACTCAGAGCAAAATCAAGCCAAATTGCACATTTATATATGTAAGAAAGGGGGCAAAATGAATTTTCGACATCTCATTTCAATTCGTCAATGTTCATTGACTCTTGACTCAAAGTCACAGTTGTAGGAGAATAATTATTTTTCTTGTTTGATTAGGATTTTTCTTTGTTTCCTTTATCTAACATATAGGTAGAATTAGCCCCTCACACACGAACGAACACGAACGCGCACACACACAAATGCCGCAAGGCAATATCGGACACCATTTGAAGTTTACTTTCATTTCGCTGATGGGAACTAAAACGTCAAGCGTTCTCACCCAAATGCCCATGCCGACTGTTAAGCGTAGTGTCACTGTGCGAAGCATTGTGTGGAAGTGAGGAAATAATACTGACTTTGTTTAATGACACACCAACTAAGCATAAGGCTACCGTGGAATACAACGGTGGTGAACAGCTATTTGCCCTCACGGCGAGCGTTATCAACTGATTTCAGGAATGAAAACATCTTTTAAGTTGACGAATGCTGTTTTAGAAAGTATGAATATTATGACTGGTAATTGACGTGAAATGTCTTCTTTTTTCAACCAATCAACATTTTTTTCGACAAGCGAATCCATACAGTTTGGGGTAAAATACTTTCATATTGAGTTATTGAGACAAAAGACCCCATGATTACATATTACATTCATAAGCATGCTAATTGATCAACTACTTGCATAGTATCGGGCAGATCGATGATGGTTACAGTAATTGCGAGGATATAAGTAACTTCGCCATCTTACAAGTTCCCCCACACATGCCTGCATACATCACACCGTTTTGATAGCGGGGATCTATACAGGAAATATACTGTTGCATAATCATGTATCCATCAACAGGTTCAGAACAGGAATCGACGCTCTGATAAAACAAAATATGTTCACATAACATTACAAAAGTCAGCCAGCTGCGAGAATAAGTAATGCACTTAGAAGAAAATGAACAAATACACATCGTTAGTGTGTTCACTGATGGGCGTGAACTAGTTGGATCACACAAAGTGGACAGCTGGAGCACCCAGCCAGGCATGACGACACACATACAGTCCGTGAAATGTTTTTATTACACAAAAAACTTCATATTTCTCTCCTTGATGAAAAACACCCCAACAAACATGGTGGTGATAACTGAGCTGGCAGGTATTGCTTTTTTGTGTTCGTTTTCATAGGGTATATATATTCAACAGCCATACGGCTAAAATATGTTCATAATTGTAATACATCATAATAAGCTGTGATATTCATGCATTGTTCCAGACTGCCGTGTATATGTGGTAAAAGAATGGACGCGTATTGCATGGCTGCGTTTGCTCCACGAGGCAATAGCCAACCAGGTAACGAAGATCAACAAAAGGGTTGGAGCTGATTCCCGTTACTCCAAATGAAGCAGTGGTATGCCTCGTGCAGCAAACGCAGCCATGCAGTACGTGTTCATTCTTTTACCACATATACTGCAGTCTAGCTGGAACAATGCGCATGCTTCGTCGCGGTGAATACTGGAAGTTCATATGGAAGAGTGCGTGGTGAATCTCGCAGCTTATTATGATGTATTACAATTATGAACATATTTTAGCCGTATGGCTGTTGAATACATATACCCTATGAAAACGAACACAATAAAGCAATACCTGCCAGCTCAATTATCACCATCATGTTTGTTGTTGGGTTTTTTATCAAGGAGAGAAATATGAAGTTTTTTGTGTAATAAAAACATTTCACGGACTGTATGTGTGTCGTCATGCCTGGCTGGGTGCTCCAGCTGTCCACTTTGTGTGATCCAACTAGTTCACGCCCATCAGTGAACACACTAACGATGTGTATTGTCCAAATTTCAGACTTTTTCAAGCCCGCGCGAACCTTGGAAAACGCATTCCGAATCATTTACCAATGACATCCAATTCCCTTTCCACGCGTCCCTCATATACATATATGATCTATGATCTCATGTAGACACAATCTCTATTTATGATCTCATGTAGACACCCCCTCTATCTATGATCTCATGTAGACACAATCTCTATCTATGACCTCATGTAGATACCCCCTCTATCTATGATCTCATGTAGACACCCCCTCTATCTATGATCTCATGTAGACACCCCCTCTATCTATTGTCTCATGTAGACACCCCACCCCTCTATCTATAATCTCATGTAGCCCCCCACCCCTCTATCTATAATCTCATGTAGACACCCCCTCTATCTATGATCTCAGGTAGACACCCCTCTATCTATGATCTCATGTAGACACTCCCTCTATCTATAATCTCATCTAGACACCCCCTCTATCTATGATCTCATGTAGACACCCCCTCTATCTATGACCTCATGTAGACACCCCTCTATCTATGATCTCATGTAGACACCCCCTCTATCTATAAGCTCATGTAGACACCCCTTCTATCTATGACCTCATGTAGACACCCCCTCTATCTATGATCTCATGTAGACACCCCCTCTATCTATGATCTCATGTAGACACCCCCTCTATCTATAATCTCATGTAGACACCCCCTCTATATATGATCTGATCTCTCTTGATTTAGAGATCCCCTCTGTGATCTGAACTCCCTTGATGTAGACACCCCTTCTATCTATGATCTCATGTAGACACCCACTCTATCTATGATCTCATGTAGACACCCACTCTATATATGACTTCATGTAGACACAATCTCTATCTATGACCTCATCTAGACACCCCCTCTATCTATAAGCTCATGTAGACACCGCCTCTATCTATGATCTCATGTAGACACCCCCTCTATCTATGACCTCATGTAGACACCCCGTCTATCTATGACCTCATGTAGACACCCCCTCTATCTATGATCTCATGTAGACACCCCTCTATCTATGATCTCATGTAGACACTCCCTCTATCTATAATCTCATGTAGACACCCCTCTATATATGATCTCATGCAGACACCCCCTCTATCTATGATCTCATGTAGACGCCCTCTCTATCTGTAATCTCATGTAGACACCGCCTCTATCTATAATCTCATGTAGACACCCCCTCCTAATATGATCTGATCTCTCTTGATTTAGAGATCCCCTCTGTGATCTGAACTCCCTTGATGTAGACACCCATTCTATCTATGATCTCATGTAGACACCCACTCTTTCTATGATCTCATGTAGACGCCCCCCTCTATCTATGATCTCATGTAGACACAATCTCTATGTATGACCTCATGTAGACACCCCCTCTATCTATAAGCTCATGTAGACACCCCCTCTATCTATGATCTCATGTAGACACCCCCTCTATCTATGATCTCATGTAGACACCTCCTCTATCTATGACCTAATGCAGACACCCCTATATCTATGGTCTCATGTAGACACCCCCTCTATCTTTGATCTCATGTAGACACCCCCTCTATCTATGATCTCATGTAGACACCCCCTCTATCTATGATCTCATGTAGACACCTCCTCTATCTATGACCTAATGCAGACACCCCAATATCTATGGTCTCATGTAGACACCCCCTCTATCTTTGATCTCATGTAGACCCCCCAACCCTCTATCTATAATCTCATGTAGGCCCCCACCCCTCTCTTTCTATAATCTCATGAAGACCCCCACCCCTCTATCTATAATCTCATGTAGACACCCCCTCTATCTTTGATCTCATGTAGACCCCCACCCTCTATCTATAATCTTATGTAGACCCCCCCCCCTCTATCTATAATCTCATGTAGACACCCCTCTATCTATGATCTCATCTCCCTTGATGGAGACATCGACCTCATGTAGACACCGCCTCTATCTATGACCTCATGTAGACACCGCCTCTATCTATGACCTCATGTAGACACCCCCTCTATCTATGATCTCATGTAGACACCCCCTCTATCTATGATCTCATGTAGACACTCCCTCTATCTATAATCTCATCTAGACACCCCCTCTATCTATGATATCATGTAGACACCCCCTCTATCTATGATCTCATGTAGACGCCCTCTCTATCTATAATCTCATGTAGACTTCCCCCCAAACCCCCTCTATCTATAATCTCATGTAGACACCCCCTCTATCTATGATCTCATCTCCCTTGATGGAGACATCACCTCTATCTATGACCTCATGTAGACACCGCCTCTATCTATTACCTCATGTAGACACCCCCTCTATCTATCATCTCATGTAGGCACCCCCTCTATCTATGATCTCATGTAGACACCCCTCTATCTATGATCTCATGTAGACACCCCCTCTATCTATGACCTCATGTAGACACAATCTCTATCTATGACCTCATGTAGACACAATCTCTATGACCTCATGTAGACACCCCCTCTATCTATGACCTCATGTAGACACCCCCTCTATCTATGATCTCATGTAGACACCCCCTCTATCTATAAGCTCATGTAGACACCCCTTCTATCTATGACCTCATGTAGACACCCCCTCTATCTATGATCTCATGTAGACACCCCCTCTATCTATGATCTCATGTAGACACCCCCTCTATCTATAATCTCATGTAGACACCCCCTCTATATATGATCTGATCTCTCTTGATTTAGAGATCCCCTCTGTGATCTGAACTCCCTTGATGTAGACACCCATTCTATCTATGATCTCATGTAGACACCCACACTATCTATGATCTCATGTAGACCCCCCTCTATCTATGATCTCATGTAGACACCCCTCTATCTATGATCTCATGTAGACACTCCCTCTATCTATAATCTCATCTAGACTCCCCCTCTATATATGATCTCATGCAGACACCCCCTCTATCTATGATCTCATATAGACGCCCTCTCTATCTGTAATCTCATGTAGACACCGCCTCTATCTACGATCTCATGTAGACACCCCTCTATCTATGATCTCATCTCCCTTGATGGAGACATCCCCTTTATCTACGACCTCATGTAGACATCGCCTCTATCTATGACCTCATGTAGACACCGCCTCTATCTATGACCTCATGTAGACACCCCCTCTATCTATGATCTCATGTAGACACCCCCTCTATGATCTCATGTAGACACCGCCTCTATTTATGATATCATGTAGACACCCCTCTATCTATGATCTCATGTAGACACCCCCTCTATCTATGATCTCATATAGACACCGACTTTATAATCTCAGGCAGACACCCCTCTATCTATAATCTCATGTAGACACCCCCTCTATCTATGATCTCATGAAGACACCCCCTCTATCTATGATTTCATGTAGACACCCCCTCTATCTATGACCTCATGTACACACAATCTCTATCTATGACCTCATGTAGACACAATCTCTATCTATGACCTCATGTAGGCACCCCCTCTATCTATGATCTCATGTAGACACTCCCTCTATCTATGATCTCATGTAGACACCCCCTCTATCTATGAGCTCATGTAGACACCCCTCTATCTATGACCTCATGTAGACACCCCCTCTATCTATGATCTCATGTAGACACCCCCTCTATCTATGATCTCATGTAGACACCCCCTCTATCTATGATCTCATGTAGACCCCTCTATCTATGATCCCTCATGTAGACACCCCCTCTATCTATGATCTCATGTAGACACCCCTATCTATGATCTCATGTAGACACCCTCTATCTATGATCTCATGTAGACACCCCCTCTATCTATGATCTCATGTAGACACCCTCTATCTATCTCTGATCTCTGATGTAGACATCCCTCTATCTAGGATCTCATGTAGACACCCCTCTATCTATGATCTCATGTAGACACCCACTCTATCTATGATCTCATGTAGACATCTCTATCTATGATCTCATGTAGACACCCTCTATCTATGATCTCATCTCCTTGATGGAGACCTTCTATCTATGACCTCATGTAGACATCTATGATCTATGACTCTCATGTAGACACCCCCCTCTATCTATGACACTCCCTCTGTCTATCATGTAGACACCCTCTATCTATGATCTCATGTAGACACTCCCTCTATCTATGTAGACCCCCTCATGTAGACACCCCTCTATCTATGATCTCATGTAGACACTATCCCCTCTATCTATAGATCTCATGTAGACACTGCCTCTATCTATGATCTCATGTAGACACCCCCTCTATCTATGATTCTCATGTAGAGATCCCCTCTCTATCTATGACCTCATGTAGACACCCTCTATCTATGATCTCATGTAGACACCCCACTCTATCTATGATCTCATGTAGACACCCCTCTATCTATGATCTCATGTAGACACCCTATCTATCTATGATCTCATGTAGACACCCCCTCTATCTATGATATGGTCTCTATCTATGATCTGATGGAGACCTCCTCTATCTATGACCTCATGTAGACACCGCCTCTATCTATGATCTCATGTAGACACCCCTCTATCTATGATCTCATGTAGACCCCTCTATCTATGATCTCATGTAGACACCCCTCTATCTATGATCTCATGTAGACACCCCTCTATCTATGATCTCATGTAGACACCCCTCTATCTATGATCTCATGTAGACACCCTCTATCTATGATCTCATGTAGACACCCTCCTCTATCTATGATCTCATGTAGACACCCCCTCTATCTATGATCTCATGTAGACACTCCCTCTATCTATGATCTCATCTCTATCTCATGATGGACTGCCCCCACACCCTCTATCCTCTATGACCTCTACCCTCTCATGATCTCATGTAGACACCGCCTCTCCTAGACACTGCCTCTATCTATGACCTCATGTAGACACAAGCCTCTATCTATGACCTCATGTAGACACCCCTCTATCTATGATCTCATGTAGACCCCCTCTATCTATGATCTCATGTAGACACCCCTCTATCTATGATCTCATGTAGACACCCCTCTATCTATGATCTCATGTAGACACTCCTCTATCTATGACCTCATGTAGACACCCCTCTATCTATGATCTCATGTAGACACCCCCTCTATCTATGACCTCATGTAGACACCCTCTATCTATATCTATAGACACCCTCTATCTATGATCTCATCTCCTTGATGGAGACATCCCTCTATGACCTCATGTAGACACTGCCTCTATCTATGATCTCATGTAGACACTCCATAGACACCCCTCTATCTATGACCTCATGTAGACACCCTCTATCTATGATCTCATCTTGACCATTCCCCTTGATGGAGACATCATGCAGATCCTCTATCTATGTAGACACCTCATGTAGATCTCACTGGAGACACCCCTCTATCTATGACCTCATGTAGACATCCCCTCTATCTATGATCTCATGTAGACACCCCCTCTATCTATGATCTCATGTAGACACCCCCTCTATCTATGATCTCATGTAGACACCCCCTCTATTTATGATCTGATCTCTCTTGATTTAGAGATCCCATCTGTGATCTCAACTCCCTTGATGTAGACACCCATTCTATCTATGATCTCATGTAGACACCAACTCTATCTATGATCTCATGTAGACACCCACTCTATCTATGATCTCATGTAGACACCCTCTCTATCTATGATATCTTGTAGACACCCCTCTATCTAGGATCTCATGTAGACCCCTCTATCTATGATCTCATGTAGACACCCCTCTATCTATGATCTCATGTAGACACCCCATCTATCTATGACCTCATGTAGACACCCTCTATCTATGATATGATCTCATCTCCTTGATGGAGACATCCCTCTATGACCTCATGTAGACACCGCCTCTATCTATGACCTCATGTAGACACCGCCTCTATCTATGACCTCATGTAGACACCGCCTCTATCTATGACCTCATGTAGACATCGCCTCTATCTATGACCTCATGTAGACACCCCCTCTATCTATGATATCATGTAGACACCCCTCTATCTATGATCTCATGTAGACACCCCCTCTATCTATGATCTCATGTAGACACCCCATCTATCTATGACCTCATGTAGACACCCCTCTATCTATGGTCTCATCTCCCTTGATGGAGACATCCCTCTATCTATGACCTCATGTAGACACACCTCTATCTATGACCTCATGTAGACACCCCTCTATCTATGACCTCATGTAGACACCCCTCTATCTATGATCTCATGTAGACACCCCTCTATCTATGATATCTTGTAGACACCCTCTATCTAGGATCTCATGTAGACGCTCCCTCTATCTATGATCTCATGTAGACACCCCCTCTATCTATGATCTCATGTAGACACCCCATCTATCTATGACCTCATGTAGACACCCCCTCTATCTATGATCTCATCTCTCTTGATGGAGACATCCCCTCTATGACCTCATGTAGACACCGCCTCTATCTATGACCTCATGCAGACACCGCCTCTATCTATGACCTCATGTAGACACCGCCTCTATCTATGATCTCATGTAGACACCCTCTCTATCTATGATCTCATGTAGACACCCCCTCTATGATATCATGTAGACACCCCTTCTATCTATGACCTCATGTAGACACCCCCTCTATCTATGATCTCATGTAGACACCCCCTCTATCTATGATCTCATGTAGACACCCCCTCTATCTATAATCTCATTTAGACAACCCCTCTATATATGATCTGATCTCTCTTGATTTAGAGATCCCCTCTGTGATCTGAACTCCGTTGATGTAGACACCCATTCTATCTATGATATCATGTAGACACCCACTCTATCTATGATCTCATGTAGACACCCCATCTATCTATGACCTCATGTAGACACCCCTCTATCTATGATCTCATCTCCTTGATGGAGACATCCCTCTATCTATGACCTCATGTAGACACTACCCAGGCATACCGCCTCTATCTATGACCTCATGTAGACACTGCCTCTATCTATGACCTCATGTAGACACCCCTCTATCTATGATCTCATGTAGACACCCCCTCTATCTATGATATCATGTAGACACCCCTCTATCTATGATCTCATGTAGACACTCCCTCTATCTATGATCTCATGTAGACACCCCCTCTATCTATGATCTCATGTAGACACTTTCCCTCCACTCTATCTATGATCTCATGTAGACACCTCCCTCTATCTATGATCTCATGTAGACACCCACTCTATCTATGATCTCATGTAGACACCCTCTATCTATGATCTCATGTAGACACCCTCTATCTATGATATCATGTAGACACCCCTCGATCTATGATCTCATGTAGACTCCCCTCTATCTATGATCTCATGTAGACACCCCCTCTATCTATGATCTCATGTAGACAACCCTCTATCTATAATCTCATGTAGACACCCCCTCTATATATGATCTGATCTCTCTTGATTTAGTGATCCCCTCTGTGATCTGAACTCCCTTGATGTAGACACCGATTCTATCTATGATCTCATGTAGACACCCACTCTATCTATGATCTCATGTAGACATCCACTCTATCTATGATCTCATGTAGACACCCCCTCTATCTATGACCTCATGTAGACACAGTCTCTATGTATGACCTCATGTAGACACCCCCTCTATCTATAAGCTCATCGAGACACCCCCTCTATCTATGATCTCATGTAGACACCCCCTCTATCTATGATCTCATGGAGACACCCCTCTATCTATGACCTAATGCAGTCACCCCTATATCTATGATCTCATGTAGAGACCCCCTCTATCTTTGATCTCATGTAGACAACCCTCTATCTATAACCTCATGAAGACACCCCTCTATCTATGATCTCATCTCCTTGATGGAGACATGGACCTCATGTAGACACCGCCTCTATCTATGTCCTCATGTAATAACTAGCCTCTATCTATGATCTCATGTAGACACCCCTCTATTTATGATCTCATGTAGACACCCTCTAACTATGATCTCATGTAGACACTCCCTCTACCTATAATCTCATCTAGACACCCCTCTATCTATGATCTCATGTAGACACCCCTCTATCTATAATCTCATGTAGACACCCTCTATCTATGATCTCATCTCCCCTGATGGAGACATCCCTCTATCTATGACCTCATGTAGACACCGCCTCTATCTATGACCTCATGTAAAACCGCCTCTATCTATGACCTCATGTAGACACTCCCTCTATCTATAATCTCATGTAGACACCCTCTATCTATGATCTCATGAAGACACCCCTCTATCTATGATCTAATGTAGACCACCCCTCTATCTTTGATCTCATGTAGACCCCCACCCTCTATCTATAATCTCATGTAGACACCCCTCTATCTATGATCTCATCTCCCTTGATGGAGACATCGACCTCATGTAGACACCGCCTCTATCTATGACCTCATGTAGACACCGCCTGTATCTATGACCTCATGTAGACACCCCCTCTATCTATGATCTCATGTAGATACCCCCTCTATCTATGATCTCATGTAGACACCCCTCTATCTATGATCTCATGTAGACACCCCCTCTATCTATAATCTCATGTAGACACCCCCTCTATCTATGATCTCATGTAGACATCCCCTCTATCTATGATCTCATGTAGACACCCCCTCTATCTATGATCTCATGCAGACACCCTCTATCTATGACCTCATGTAGACACCGCCTCTATCTATGACCTCATGTAGACACCGCCTCTATCTATGACCTCATGTAGACACCCCCTCTATCTATGACCTCATGTAGACACCACCTCTATCTGTGATCTCATCTACCTTGATGTAGACACCGCCTCTATCTATGATCTCTAGTATAAACAACCTTGACGAGCTATCAAGTGCTTGGTTTCATTCAAGAGAGACAACACCGTTAATCCTTTTCATTAGTTTGTGAAGAGTTATCCCCCTTTGTTTACTTGCTAGCAGACTGACATTTTCAGTGATCCTCAGTATGGATGATTTAGAGAAGAGGAAGTTGATTTTAGAGTATTATAACAAGGACATCAGATCAGCTAAAGTGATTTCAAGTAGAACAGGCATCCTTTGTCCACTGTTTATCGTGTTTTGAAAAAATTGCAAATGGATATGGCATTGAGCACCAGGGAGGCGCAGGTAGGCCCAGAAAAGTGACAGGAGGCGGCTTGGTATTCTTGTTTCTAAAAACAAACGAAGGAGTTTAGAAAACTTAAGGCTGGATATGATTGATAGAGGAACTGTGTCTGTCTGTAAGGAGACAATTAGAACTGAGCCGCATGCAATGGGTTGGCAGAAAAGTCGAGGAATTCCATCACCGATCATGAAACCTGAACAAAAGGAGCGAAGGTTGAACTGGTGCTTACAGCATAGACATTTTAACTGGGACAATGTGATTTTCTCAGATGAAAGTTCTGTGTGGCTGTTTCCTAATACACTGAAATTCTGGACCAAACAAACTGAAAAACCTTTGTGTCAGCGCCCAAAGTACAGTCCGAAATTTAACGTGTGGGGTTGGCATATCTGTGTTAGGGGCAACGCCCCTCTGTGTATTTGAAGGGAATATGAACAGTGAGCGGTACACAGATATTCTCGAGGGACATTTACTTCCATCTGCACACGTGTTTATGAACAATTTTCGATTTTCCAGCAGGACAACGACCCAAAAGATGGTTCAAAGCATTCACAGGCCTGGTTTCGGACCCAAAATATGACATTATTAGATTGGCCAAGCTATAGCCCTGATCTAAATCCAATAGAAAATGTTTGGGGACTTATGAAGGAAAGTGTCAATAAGAAAAATCTGACAAATATTGCTAAAATGAAAGAAGAGGTGGTCCGATATTGGGACAGCATGGACCACGACTTTCTAACTTCTTTGATCAGTAGTATGCCCCGCCGCATTGAAGCCTGCGTTGCTGCCCATGGTGACTTGACAAATACTAACTGTTCACCTGTCTTTGAATCTGGAGTTATGTTCTTCTAATATTCACATTTAATACGTGAGTAATGAGTGAAAAAATATAAAATTTACAATCTTTAAATTCTCTATAATTTCTGGTTGTGCTGTATGTAAGCAATGACACGCAGCATTGTTACATGGTCTGCAGTGTGTAGGCAATGACAGGCAGCATTCTGCAGTGTGTAGGCAATGACACGCAGCATTGTTACATGGTCTACAGTATGTAGGCAATGACAGGCAGCATTGTTACATGGTCTGTAGTGTGTAGGCAATGACACGCAGCATTGTTACATGGTCTGTAGTGTGTAGGCAGTGACACGCAGCATTGTTACATGGTCTGTAGTGTGAAGGCAATGGCAGGCAGCATTCTGCAGTGTGTAGGCAATGACACGCAGCATTTTTACATGGTCTACAGTATGTAGGCAATGACACGCAGCATTGTTACATGGTCTGTAGTGTGTAGGCGGTGACACGCAGCATTGTTACATGGTCTGTAGTGTGTAGGAAATGACAGGCAGCATTCTGCAGGGTGTAGGCAATGACACGCAGCATAGTTACATGGTCTACAGTATGTAGGCAATGACAGGCAGCATTGTTACATGGTCTACAGTATGTAGGCAATGACACGCAGCATTGTTACATGGTCTGTATTGTGTAGGTAATCACACGCAGCAGTGGTAAATATGGTCTGTAGTATGTAGGCAATGAGACGCAGCATTGTTACATGGTCTGTAGTGTGTAGGCAATGAAACGCAGCATTGTCACATGGTCTACAGTATGTAGGCAATGACATGCAGCAGTGGTAAATATGGTCTGTAGTATGTAGGCAATGACACGCAGCATTGTTACATGGTCTACAGTATGTAGGCAGTGACACGCAGCATTGTGACATGGCCTGTAGTGTGTAGGCAATGACACGCAGCATTGTTACATGGTCTACAGTATGTAGGCAATGACAGGCAGCATTGTTACATGGTCTGTAGTGTGTAGGCAATGACACGCAGCATTGTTACATGGTCTGTAGTGTGTAGGCAGTGACACGCAGCTTTGTTACATGGTCTGTAGTGTGAAGGCAATGACAGGCAGCATTCTGCAGTGTGTAGGCAATGATACGCAGCATTTTTACATGGTCTACAGTATGTAGGCAATGACAGGCAGCATTGTTACATGGTCTACAGTATGTAGGCAATGACACGCAGCATTGTTACATGGTCTGTAGTGTATAGGCGGCGACACGCAGCATTGTTACATGGTCTGTAGTGTGTAGGCAATGACACGCAGCATTCTGCAGTGTGTAGGCAATGACACGCAGCATAGTTACATGGTCTACAGTATGTAGGCAATGACACGCAGCATTGTTACATGGTCTGTATTGTGTAGGTAATCACACGCAGCAGTGGTAAATATGGTCTGTAGTATGTAGGCAATGACACGCAGCATTGTTACATGGTCTGTATTGTGTAGGCAATGACACGCAGCATTGTCACATGGTCTACAGTATGTAATCAATGACATGCAGCAGTGGTAAATATGCTCTGTAGTATGTAGGCAATGACACGCAGCATTGTTACATGGTCTACAGTATGTAGGCAGTGACACGCAGCATTGTTACATGGTCTGTAGTGTGTAGGCAATGACACGCAGCATTGTCACATGGTCTACAGTATGTAGGCAATGACATGCAGCAGTGGTAAATATGGTCTGTAGTATGTAGGCAATGACACGCAGCATTGTTACATTGTCTACAGTATGTAGGCAATGACACGTAGCATTGTTATATGGTCTGTAGTGTGTAGGCAATGACACGCAGCATTCTGCAGTGTGTAGGCAATGACACGTAGCATTGTTACATGACCTGTATTGTGAAGGCAATCTCAAGCAGCAGTGATACATATGGTCTGTAGTGAGTAGGCAATGATACGCAGCATTGTTACATGGTCTGTAGTGTGTAGGCAGTGACACGCAGCATTGTGACACGGTCTGTAGTGTGTAGGCAGTGACACGCAGCATTGTTACTTGGTCTGTAGTGTGTAGGCAATGACACGCAGCATTGAGACATGGTCTGTAGTGTGTAGGCAATGACACGCAGCATTGCTACTTTGTCTGTAGTAGGTAGGCAATGACACGCAGCAATGTTACATGGTCTGTAGTGTGTAGGCAGTGACACGCATCATTGTTAAATGGTGTGTAGAAGGTAGGCAATGACACGCAGCATTGAGGCATGGTCTGTACTATGTAGGCAATGACACGCAGCATAGTTACATGGTCTAGTGTGTGTAGGCAAAGACACGCAGCATTGGGACATGGCCTGTAGCGTGTAGGCAGTGACACGCAGCATTGTTAAATGGTCTGTAGAAGGTAGGCAATGACACGCAGAATAGTTACATGGTCTGTAGAAGGTAGGCAATAACACGCAGAAGAGTTACATGGTCTACAGTATGTAGGCAGTGACACGGAGCATTGTTACATGGTGTGTATTGTGTAGGCAGTGACACGCAGCATTGTTACATGGTCTACAGTATGTAGGCAGTGACACGCAGCATTGTGACATGGTGTGTATTGTGTAGGCAATGACACACAGCACTGTCACATGGTCTGTAGTGTGTAGGCAGTGACACGCAGCATTGTTACATGTTGTGTATTGTGTAGGCAGTGACATGCAGCATTGTTACATGGTCTGTAGTGTGTAGGCAGTGACACGCAGCATTGTTACATGGTCTGTAGTGTGTAAGCAGTGACACGCAGCATTGTTACATGGTCTGTAGTGTGTAGGCAGTGACACGAAGCATTGTTACATGGTCTGCAGTGTGTAGGCAATGACACGCAGCATTGTTACATGGTCTACAGTATGTAGGCAATGACAAGCAGCATTGTTACATGGTCTACAGTATGTAGGCAATGACACGCAGCATTGTTACATGGTCTACAGTATGTAGGCAGTGACACGCAGCATTGTGACATGGTGTGTATTGTGTAGGCAATGACACACAGCACTGTGACATGGTCTGTAGTGTGTAGGCAGTGACACGCAGCATTGTTACATGGTGTCTATTGTGTAGGCAGTGACACGCAGCATTGTGACATGGTCTGTAGTGTGTAGGCAGTGACACGCAGCATTGTTACATGGTCTGTAGTGTGTAAGCAGTGACACGCAGCATTGTTACATGGTCTGTAGTGTGTAGGCAGTGACACGAAGCATTGTTACATGGTCTGCAGTGTGTAGGCAATGAGACGCAGCATTGTTACATGGTCTGTAGTGTGTAGGCAGTGACACGAAGCATTGTTACATGGTCTACAGTATGTAGGCAATGACACGCAGCATTGTTACATGGTCTGTAGTGTGTACGCAGTGACACGAAGCATTGTTACATGGTCTGCAGTGTGTAGGCAATGAGACGCAGCATTGTTACATGGTCTGTTGTGTGTAGGTAATGACAGGCAGCATTGTTACATGGTCTACAGTATGTAGGCAATGACACGCAGCATTGTGTTACATGGTTTGTAGTGTGTAGGCCAGGACACGCAGCTTTGTTACATAGCGCATACTGTCACTCCACATATTAAACGGTATGCCCGAAACAGACTTGCACAAGCATCATCATTCTGAACAAAGAATTTTCACGCAACATATCCGCGTATTAGCTCTGAATGCACGACAGAAACACTGGTCTTAAACACGGAAAATACAAGTGAAAATAATAATCGCATCATCAACTTGTTTTTTTATTTCTTGTCACTTTCATGCTATTGTATGGCGGTAACCCGTTTGTTCCGAGGCCCTTGAAGTGAGGCTATTGCACGGCTGATTGCGAGGAGGACTGCACTACACACTCCCGTCATCTGAAGGAAAGTAGCTGAGCAGAAGGTATTAATGGCTGATAGAGGCATCACTTCTCAGATAACCGTGCAAGATGAACCGATCATTGCCTCCACATTTGCATGTAATCAGTAAATCTAGCCTAACCAAACATATGCCAAATATCTAGAATAGCTCCAGTAGTCGTATATATCTGCTACAGCCGGGCATGGCATATTTGAGCGGCCCAGGTCACTCGGTACAGCCCGGGGGACACTGAGTACCTGCACATGCACCTCACACACAAATTCCACCCTCACACTAAAAGTCTAGCGACTAGTAACGTTTGCATCACGTTCCACACAACTGCAGTGCTGTATCTGTGGATGGGGAGAAGGCGCCGTACTGCTGAATATCTGCCGACACAGTGGCGGTGGCAGAGTAGCTTTCCATGACAGCTGCCGCTTCCCTGACAAAAGGGGTTGGGGATCAAGCATGCCAACAAGGGCAACTCAAACTACACATTCGTAATAGAACGTACAAAAGTTTCTTCCAGCCAATCAGCGCCGCCTATTACAAAGTATGCAGCCAATTACAGCCGTACTCTTTCGAGCGGTGGAGTGGTGGCTTGCTCAACCAGACTCCCATTACAACATCAAATCTAACCATAGCTCCCACGGCGATAAAAACATCTCTTTCTCAAACGTTTCCTTTGATTTAATATTCATTCCTAGAAACGACACTAGAGTCATTTCGGAAAGAAGAGGTCTTATGTAAAACAATTTGGAATGTATAACTACAAATAATGTATTTAGATTGTATCATGGATCTATTCAGTCGAGCTACAAATGCACATACGCCGAATGGTAATGTACACTCATACCCCAAAGGCATTCGAATATTTCAAGCTGTATTTTCTTCTAGATTTTTTCGTTTTGTGTGTGTGTTTTGATGTGGTGAGTGTGAAACGTTGAGGCAATATATAAGTAGTAAATGAAATACCCACCCTTCACACGTGACCCTCCCGTAATTCTAGCTCACGTGCTGGATGTCGTCAACTATCCTTATTGAAGGGGGTAGCTATTCAGCCAACATCAAACATAACGAGCTGTTGTGGCCAAACAATTGTGACAAATTTGCGGGGAGTAATCAAATGGTTCTTTTCCGAGTGACATATGGTAAGAGCGTGCCATGCACGTGTAATCTGAACATAATCATTTAGAAAACATTCGTATTTCAAACTAAAGGTCGTATTCACTGAATCTCGGGTAAATCCTTTAAAGTTATATTTAATGGACCGATATGGGGTTATTCCGCTTCATATGAAGCAATGGATCGACATGAGGCCGAAGCTCGCAGTGGCGAACAGAAGCGCGCTTAACGCTACGAAATGGCATTTTAAACTTTTCTAATGAACTCTTTGATGGGACTTCAATCATCGATTTTTTCACTCAGTAATCACTTTAATTGTTTTCAGCAATCGTCAAACAATGAGGGGGAAGCCAGAAAAGATGGAATCACGTGGAATGGAAGGAATTGCAGATTTGTGTGATTCCCACTGAGAACAGTCTGTCAGTGTCGGTGTGTGCAAGTGCGCTGAATTACTCAGCCTAAATCACTTGTTTGGCGTCGTCGTTATTAATCAGATTCTTTTGTTATCTGCGGCCCATTGGCTGCTTGAGGCCCGGTAAATGGGGCAGTCAGACATGTGGACTTAGATTCCATCGTTCCTGCTCTCAGATACAGCAGATGAAGCAAGCTCACTGTGTTGGTGTACACGAAGTAAAAGAGAACGCTAAGGCAATGTTCAAAATGCATGTCCGTATGTAACGAGATGAATCAATATCGTATATAAAACATTTTGGGCACACTTTCTCTTGACTTTCAAATTGTGACACTGAGTCAAGTAGAAGATTCCTTGTTGTGTGGGATTACGATGAATAAACACGGTACACCTTCCTAACCTTGGGTTAAATTCTCAAGCAAATGGGAGATCTGCCACAAACGTTTGCTCAAAAACCACCAGCCCTCTGTAGCTAGTTGATCTGCCAAACATCAAAACATCACTAGCTCACTTTACCTAAACTCCAAACATCAACCAATCATATCCATCTTACCGTCAAACATCACCAACCCCATTTATCTTACCGTCAAACATCAAGCATTCCCATCTACCTTACCGTCAAACATCAACCAACCCCATCTATCTTACCGTCAAACATCAACCAACCCCTCTATCTTACTGTCAAACATCACCAACCCCATCTATCTTACCGTCAAACATCAACCAACCCCATCTATCTTACCGTCAAACATCAACCAACCCCATTCTATCTTACCGTCAAACATCAACCAACCCCATCTATCTTACCGTCAAACATCAACCAACCCCATCTATCTTACCGTCAAACATCAACCAACCCCATCCATCTTACCGTCAAACATCAACCAACCCCATCTATCTTACCGTCAAACATCAACCAACCCCATCTATCTTACTGTCAAACATCACCAACCCCATCTATCTTACCGTCAAACATCAACCATCCCCATCCATCTTACCGTCAAACATCAACCAACCCCACCTATCTTACTGTCAAACATCAACCAACCCCATCTATCTTACCGTCAAACATCAACCAACCCCATCCATCTTACTGTCAAACAACCCCATCTGTCTTACCGACTACATACAGACATCAGTGACCCTGTCTTGCCGACCGACAAACATCGCTAGCCCAACCATGCTAACAGTCCTCATAAAGATAGCACTACTATAGCCTTCCCACTATGGCAGCGAATATTAATGGCATTTTACTAACCTGTCTCAATTATTGTCCTTTCCGCTTAGCCCGTTTTGCAATGCTAAGCCCTAAATGAAGCTAGATTCAGGTTCTGAATCGCCACCTCACTGGGCCTCCTTTTCAATTTATTATGGAATAATTTGTTTCTATCACAATTGCATATTATCGGAGACTAAGCGTCATGCTAGCACTTCACTTACAAGCAGCAAAGCTGAAGCGAATATTATAATAACAATCATCATATAACTGTTAATCAGGGCAATGATTTGTTTCAAGCAACAGTGGTTGGTGTATCAATGAGCCAAATTTTAGCATCATTTATCTATATCTCACGTTATGATATCACAATTGAGTTTGATAAAAACTAGCATGAATATATTGATTTTACGAAACAAATGTGAACAGTACTGCAGCTATGTTTTAATGACATTGTAACATTACAAGGAGGGTTTGGGATTTAGCCACACGCCTTCGATAGAGGCCAGTTTTAAGCTGTTATAAGCTTACAGTGACATTTGTCAGGCCATCAACACGCCGGAGTATATACCCCTCTGTGTGCTCCCTGCCGACTCCCGCCACAGGCAACCTGGGGCTCGTCACGCCCGCCCCCCTCCGACACACCTCGACTGCGGGGTCTTGCAGTGGTGCAAGCCTGTTGGTCTGTGTAACGCCGCCTCCCCGCGGGCAAATGGTTAAAAATCAAAATTGATGATAGGCATGTTGCATGATCAGGACGGAGACTGAAGTCCAATTGTACAGTAAAGACACGGCATACAACCACCAGCCATACACTGTCTCTCACCCAAGTCTGTTGTAGTCTGGATAGCAAGCGCCGATCAAACTGACCCAAACACTTCAAATACTGGTGCCCCTAAAGATGACGTGGATACATGAAAGCCTTTAAGAAACGAGCCAATAAACTACACACTACGATGGGTATTGTAACTAAGGAATGCCGTTACGCTGAAGGTCTCCAGTATAGATTGACATAGGACAGTAACATTACTCATGCTGGACGTGTCAGTCGCCTGTGGACCAACACCAACGGCTCCATCGTACAACAACACAACCACGCCAGCAGACACATTTGAAAGGTTCTTAAGAGACCGACACATGACATTTAGAATCACGCAATCTGATTGGTCCTAAGCACTTGGGACCCACATGCACGTAGCAATCAGTGAATCACTTGAAAGGTAGTACAAGAACATATTTACTCATGTATATATGATAACAACTGACATCATAGTAAGTATTAAATGTTACAGTGTACAGTGCTTCCTCAATGGGCTATCACTACTAGAAATAAACGGACACACATGTTCAATCATGGATACAAGTTACGTATATAAGGCCAATGACAATAGAAAAGGGGTATGTTCAGTGATCTAGCAAGGGATTTAGCAAAGCCTCTGAATCTAAATAGATAATGGAATTCATCGGCAATAGTTGGTGAGTGACTGATAAGTCGAGGTCTTTCTTCTCTTACTACACCTTTCCAGGGCAGGGTCCAGTTGCTACTGGTAGATTATGGCTGGATGTTGGAAAAAATTTGGTATGCATTGACATCAATGAATAACTTTCAAAAGAGATCAGATTAAGAAACAGTTTTTAATAGGCGCCTTTCGAGCTGTAACCCACCTCACCGTGACATGCGTGTATATATTGGTCTTCTAAAGCCACCTCTGTATTTTCGTTATTTCATGATACAGTTTGGTAGAAATGTACACATATTTTGATAACTTGTCAGTGAAATTAGATTCGAAAACCTTCTTTTCTTTAAAGTAATTTTGTGTGGATACCTTCCAAATTCACTATACATACTGGGGTGGAGTTTTTAAGCCCAGAAGTTCATCAAGTGATTTGTTTCTATCACATCAATTGTTTCATATCCATAAACTTCTAAACCTTTTATAAGA
The DNA here is from genome assembly GCF_003918875.1 of Haliotis rubra. Lineage (NCBI taxonomy): Eukaryota > Metazoa > Mollusca > Gastropoda > Lepetellida > Haliotidae > Haliotis > Haliotis rubra. Next base: position 286,138 of record NW_025767244.1, read on the forward strand.
ATATTCAATGTCATCACACCGAGTCCATCAGCTGATTTATATCACGTGGCCTCTGCGTGTAAAAGTAGATTGATGCCTTAGGTCCGCTGATTACTAAACCATGTTTAGGGACGGTCTTATCTGTTCTTGTAAAAACAAATATCAAGATAAAGATAATTATCTACAACTTCTATTCTCTTAAATACCGTATAAATGACAAACCCCGAAAACAAACGTTACGCTAACCCCTCCCAACCAAATTACTACTGTCTTTTAAAAACAATCTAAAATTTCCAAATATTACAATGAAAAAAAGCTTATCATATTTCATGAGGATTTCCTTACTCTCGGCCATGAAGACCATCTGCATGGGTAACCTCCCAAAACCCCTACATCCCATTACCCCAACAGCTTATAACAACAAAGTCCATGGTCCAGTGCACTGCTAATCTCCTGCCTGTTACCTATTTCATACAATGGACCAGCCCAAACACTTAGCAATAATTATTGAGAGAATGATTTTAATGAGCGATAAAAAAACTAAGAGTTTGAGAGAATGGTTTTAATGGATGATAACCAAAATATTTTAACAAAAGATCTATAATATTGAACTTGAGGTTTAATTAACCTCATTAAATATCATAATGTCATAATATTAAATGTTTCTTTATGTTTTATTTTTTCTACATATTATCTGTCAACCTCAAGCAAATTGGTTTTGCCATGTTCCAGCCTCACCATCCCCATTTTGTTTGACTTTTTATCTTGGTACCCCCAAAATGGGTGTGTCCTTGAAAAACAGCCCCCGTCTACATGTTAATCAAACAGTCCAAATCTTTGAATGTTGATTACGACGGGAAGTCATCCAATATTATACTGAACATATTTTATATCATAGCTTCAAAATAAATGGAAGCTCTTCAAACATTCGACAGCGTGAATATAGTTAAGCTGACTACTTTTTGAATGCCCCTCGTATATACCACCCCAAATCATCTCAAATTATTTATCTCAGTTTACTATCTCCAACACTATTACAACTGATATTATTACGATTTGCAAAATCTGTCTACTCACTATGTACATCAGGAAGCTAAAAAACTAGCTCAACATTTAATTCATCTCAATTATTTCAAATGAATTATTAAAACCCTAATAACAACAGCACAATCTTATTCCCTTCTCATCTGTATACTCTATGCAGCTCACGCGGTATCTTCCCATAAGACAGACCTCCCAAAAGACAGACCGCTTAAAACAACACATTTTATGGTTGGTTGCATACGGCTTAATTAAGCTGCACCCTTGATAATAATGGTATGTGCCCAGAAAAAACAGACAGCATTAGGTATTAAGTATAGTTTTATCAATTCATGTTATGAATTATGAATATTAAATTAAGACATATTGCATCAACATATATTTGCCAGATCACATTTACTTGTGAATATTATCAAAAACAATGAATTATGTACTTATCAAACATATGACACCAAGCACCATATTATTTTACAACACATGTTTGTCAGTGCACAGATAACACTTATTAGAAAGTCACCTGAACATCATCATTTTCTCCTTCCACCTAGTTCTTGGCATACAGGTAGCCATCTAGAAGGGTCATCGGAAACAAGGTCATAGGAAACAAGTCATGGAAAAAAATTCATGTTAAAAATAACTATTATAAAACATCCTGTTCTCCAGTGATGTACTTTGTTTACACTAAATTTTATATATACTGTTTCACTTTCATCTTCAGTAATAAGAACATCCTGTTCTCCAGTTATTTGCAAAAACTAATTCAACAACTGTTATTAAACATTGTGTGATAAATGTTACATGAATTACAGTGAGTGAGTGAGTTTAGTTTTACGCCGCACTCAGCAATACTCCAGCTACATGGCGGCGGTCTGTAAATAATCGAGTCTGGACCAGACAATCTAGTGATCAATAGTATGAGCATCGATCTGCGCAATTGGGAACCGATGCCATGTGTCAACCAAGTCAGCGAGCCTGACCACCCGATCCCGTTAGTCGCCTCTTGCGACAAGCAAAATAAGACAGTATTGTTTGTCGAAAGTCTTTAAGTAATCTATAAATGCACAGCCCATCTTAGAATGCTTTAAAACTTTCGCGACAATGTGTACCACTAAGAAATTGCCTATGGCCTATACGTTATCTGTGAACCCCCGCATGAGTTGGATTGAATACATCATTGGATTCAAGGAAGGTTTTGAGACTTCCGTTGATGATATTTGAAAAATAAGATCAGCTTAAGATTGTGACAAATCTACATGAGTTCAGCTACAACTATTGTAGGTCCAGTGTTATGGTATTCCACAATAGGAGTTACTCCATGCTGTTTTTGTTCTATTCAAGTGGGTAATACAAGTGGACGCTCGGTGTTAAACAAAATAGACTCCACTAAATCTAAAAGGATCATGTAAATGTCTTTCACATTGCTACAAATAGTGTAATTTAACTCACCAAAAGCGCAATCAGATATAACAATGTTTATATAGGCAGCAAGACCACTGCGCCCTAGACCAAACTCTTCTCCTATGGTTTCCAATCAATTGGAATGTATAAATAGACGTCGTACATTATGCAGAAGGCAACCCTGTCAAGATGCCGTCAACTGCTGCTGTCACTTACCTCCAGCCTGGACGAAACAGTACATGGTTATGCAATGAATCGTATTATTGTGTCATCCTTAGCCTATTCATCAAATTCCAAAGTAGATTGTGTCCTGATTGTTGGTATCTAACTAGAGACAACTAAAACCACACTTAGACCCCCACAAATAGTAACGAGGAGAGTCGGAAACATTCCTCTCATCTTTCAAATAAGAATTCGTAACATAGACGGAAATAAGATGGTAGCTGATCTGTTTGAGTGGCATTTTAGAAGTTGATGAATAATAAGAAAAGTGAGATACTTTCTGGATGACAACTTCTTTATTATATTATGATGCGACGTTTCGGTATAGGTTCTTAATCCATGTTGATGTATATAAGTCTGCTCTGTGCTGTAGTACTTCACTTTTGCTTGACAACGGTATAACATACTGTCACCGAAACGTTGCATAATAAGATGATATAGAAGTTGTCATCCATAAAGTACCTTACCTTTGTTAAGATGGCAGCTATGCAGTCTAAACACTAACTACCTACACACTGCATATTCATTACAAAACTGGCAGAAATGTAATGGTACTGACACAAGTTACCCCGAACCTATAATCCAGTAATCACCCTTCTGTCAGTAGTTGTTTGTTTCTACACAAGCTACCCCCAACCTATAATCCAGTAATCACCCTTCTGTCAGTAATTGTTTGTTTCTACACAAGTTACCCCCAACCTATAATCCAGTAATCACCCTTCTGTCGGCAGTTGTTTGTTTCTACACAAGTTACCCCCAACCTATAATCCAGTAATCACCCTTCTGTCAGTAGTTGTTTGTTTCTACACAAGTTACCCCCAACCTATAATCCAGTAATCACCCTTCTGTCAGTAGTTGTTTGTTTCTACACAAGTTACCCCCAACCTATAATCCAGTAATCACCCTTCTGTCAGTAGTTGTTTGTTTCTACACAAGTTACCCCAACCTATAATCCAGTAATCACCCTTCTGTCAGTAATTGTTTGTTTCTACACAAGTTACCCCAACCTATAATCCAGTAATCACCCTTCTGTCAGCAGTTGTTTGTTTCTACACAAGTTACCCCAACCTATTATCCAGTAATCACCCTTCTGTCAGCAGTTGTTTGTTTCTACACAAGTTACCCCCAACCTATAATCCAGTAATCACACTTCTGTCAGGAGTTGTTTGTTTCTACACAAGTTACCCCCAACCTATAATCCAGGAATCACCCTTCTGTCAGTAGTTGTTTGTTTCTACACAAGTTACCCCCAACCTATAATCCAGTAATCACCCTTCTGTCAGTAGTTGTTTGTTTCTACACAAGTTACCCCCAACCTATAATCCAGTAATCACCCTTCTGTCAGGAGTTGTTTGTTTCTACACAAGTTACCCCCAACCCATAATCCAGTAATCACCCTTCTGCCAGCAGTTGTTTGTTTCTACACAAGTTACCCCCAACCTATAATCCAGTAATCACCCTTCTGTCAGCAGTTGTTTGTTTCTACACAAGTTACCCCCAACCTATAATCCAGTAATCACCCTTCTGTCAGCAGTTGTTTGTTTCTACACAAGTTACCCCCAACCTATAATCCAGTAATCACCCTTCTGTCAGCAGTTGTTTGTTTCTACACAAGTTACCCCCAACCTATAATCCAGTAATCACCCTTCTGTCAGTAGTTGTTTGTTTCTACACAAGTTACCCCGAACCTATAATCCAGTAATCACCCTTCTGTCAGTAGTTGTTTGTTTCTACACAAGTTACCCCCAACCTATAATCCAGTAATCACCCTTCTGTCAGTAGTTGTCTGTTTCTACACAAGTTACCCCCAACCTATAATCCAGTAATCACCCTTCTGTCAGCAGTTGTTTGTTTCTACACAAGTTACCCCCAACCTATAATCCAGTAATCACCCTTCTGTCAGTAGTTGTTTGTTTCTACACAAGTTACCCCCAACCTATAATCCAGTAATCACCCTTCTGTCAGTAGTTGTTTGTTTCTACACAAGTTACCCCCAACCTATAATCCAGTAATTACCCTTCAGTCAGCAGATGTCTGTTTCTACACAAGTTACCCCCAACATATAATCCAGTAATCACCCTTCTGTCAGTAGTTGTCTGTTTCTACACAAGTTACCCCCAACCTATAATCCAGTAATCACCCTTCTGTCAGCAGTTGTTTGTTTCTACACAAGTTACCCCCAACCTATAATCCAGTAATCACCCTTCTGTCAGTAGTTGTTTGTTTCTACACAAGTTACCCCCAACCTATAATCCAGTAATCACCCTTCTGTCAGTAGTTGTTTGTTTCTACACAAGTTACCCCCAACCTATAATCCAGTAATTACCCTTCTGTCAGCAGATGTCTGTTTCTACACAAGTTACCCCCAACATATAATCCAGTAATCACCCTTCTGTCAGTAGTTGTTTGTTTCTACACAAGTTACCCCCAACCTATAATCCAGTAATCACCCTTCTGTCAGTAGTTGTTTGTTTCTACACAAGTTACCCCCAACCTATAATCCAGTAATCACCCTTCTGTCAGTAGTTGTTTGTTTCTACACAAGTTACCCCAACCTATAATCCAGTAATCACCCTTCTGTCAGGAGTTGTTTGTTTCTACACAAGTTACCCCCAACCTATAATCCAGTAATCACCCTTCTGTCAGCAGTTGTTTGTTTCTACACAAGTTACCCCCAACCTATAATCCAGTAATCACCCTTGTGTCAGCAGTTGTTTGTTTCTACACAAGTTACCCCCAACCTATAATCCAGTAATCACCCTTCTGTCAGCAGTTGTTTGTTTCTACACAAGTTACCCCCAACCTATAATCCAGTAATCACCCTTCTGTCAGGAGTTGTTTGTTTCTACACAAGTTACCCCCAACCTATAATCCAGTAATCACCCTTCTGTCAATAGTTGTTTGTTTCTACACAAGTTACCCCCAACCTATAATCCAGTAATCACCCTTCTGTCAGCAGTTGTTTGTTTCTACACAAGTTACCCCCAACCTATAATCCAGTAATCACCCTTCTGTCAGTAGTTGTTTGTTTCTACACAAGTTACCCCCAACCTATAATCCAGTAATCACCCTTCTGTCGGCAGTTATAATAAACAATCACTGTCAAAATGCCCTTGATAGTTACAGTACCGCAGATACACTTGCGCATACGGGAACATTCAAATTTATTTTAACAGTTATCTAAAATAAACCAACAATACCTTAGCTCTACTTTGGCTTAACATAGAATACTTGTAAATTCATTTTAAAATCGAATTTTCTAGATGAGTGCCAACAAAATGCCAACATTTCGTTGTTGTCCCATGTTTAAACAGACACAAACCTTTCTGTGGCTTCTGACATCACGAAAATACGTAGCTATATTAGGGCCTGACAGTGACGGCGTGCCCTTATGACAACTTATGACGACAGTGACAAACCAGTACTTGAGCTTGATTGTGAGTATTGAACTGACTACAGATGAGACATAGTATCTCTCTCATCAACCCACTGGTGTAAAATAGCAACGGTCCTCCCATGGAATGGAACTGAATATTTTAGCAAGAGCGGCCGGATACCAATACAACCAAATTGCGAGGGTTTGCGTGCATTATGTTATGTGCACATGGGAACATGCATTGCGTTAGAATGAAAAGTCACATCGCACGCAATTAGTTCCAACATTGTAGTTGTGGACTAGTTAGAAGCTGTAGTCGTCCCGGTCGTCCCAGGGCACAACAAACCAGTCGATACGAGGGAGACGAAAGACAGTGTAGGGGGTGGCGGGCGTAGCTAAAACTAGCAGAGTGCCCGCTGTGAGTGACACTCTCAACAAATGACACGAGATCAAGATCAATAGGCGTTACTGTTAGGCTGGTATTGAAACTGGTGACAACTTAATGACAAGCGCAAGCGCAAACACACACACATACACACACACACACACACACACCTCACACACACACACACACCCTCTCTCAACCCACCCCCACCCCCATACCCACCCACACCACATACCCCGGCGGTTTCAGGGTGGAGACTTAGTGACCGAAAGTAATATTACTTAATCGACCAGTCATAACAAAATTTAATTGTGGCAACTCTGAAATGAATATTTCTCATTGGAACCTACAATTATGCAGATGACGTTCATGATTTTGTACCTGTGAGTGTTTCTCCGATTGTGTATTGATGGTGGCGACAAGTTGGCGTTTGAGCTAACAATGTGCACCTTTTGCCCTATATCAACTCGTCCATGTAGGCAGCCTGTCTAAATATGTCTACATACAAATACGAAACATAATTCACAACTTGGGGACTTGACAGATATTGACTAAATGATGTCAAACAATAGTTGAACTGCAAGCCAGGTAAGTTAACTACAACATCTCCGCCTGTGACAGCTGGTTCTCGACTGCGGCACGGACATACCCCTGAGTTGCCGACTACCAGCGTGTCCAGCATGTTACACGTCACAACCCCTGCTCCCCACATTCCATAGTAAATCTATGTTTGAATACCACAAGTTATTGACCACTAGGTTATGTATAGATCTCAATTCTAAGAATATATAGCCTTGAAAGCATTGGTTTGTTATTCGTAATATCTTTGGAAGAGAGTTCGAACAAAACATAAATGGGAATTTTACTATGCTGGCAAATGAAAGACATTCAAGGCCACGTGACAACAGATTTGTCGGTACTGAAGGTATATTTATGTAGGAAACACAATCAGGCGCCTGTTCAGCTAGTCTAGGCCACCGTAGATACGTCATATGAGTGTTGCACACTGTTGTGTCCATTTAACAAACATATTCCGTTAGACAGTAATGTATTTCTAGGTAGCACAGACGCGCAGCGTGGTCCAAGGAAATGGTCGTGAATACCTCTTAATCATCACAGTTATTTTGGCTCGACTCGTGCGAATATGGCCTCGATATGTCAACACGCATCTGTGGAAATGGAAACCACACAAACAGCCAAGTGATTAGGCGATAGCAAATAGGTATCTAAATACATCTCACAAGTCGGTACGACACTAAGGTCAGTCCAATGGCATTTTTAGCCAGACTTTAGTTCCTGAACTCACATATGTGTATGTGTGTGTGTGTGTGTGTGTGTGCGTGTGTGTGTGCGTGAGTGTGTGTGTGCGTGCGTACGTGCACACGCGAGTCATTCGCAGACATCTGAACGGGGTATCATATACTGTCCCTGGAAGGCCTGCGGTTGATCTGCCAGGGGATCGTTCACAAATCCATGCGGGACTAAGTGTACATGGAAAATGTCCATTTGAATCCTGTCACCCTCGGGGATGGCATGTAGCATGTCCATATGGATCCTCTCACCCTCGGGGATGGCATGTAGCATGTCCATATGGATCCTCTCACCCTCGGGCATGGCGTGTAGCATGTCCATATGGATCCTGTCACCCTTGGGCATGGCGTGTAGCATGTCCATGTGGATCCTGTCACCCTCGGGCATGGCGTGTAGCATGTGAATATGGATCCTGTCACCCTCGGGGATCCTGTCACTGCGGGAGGGGGAGAGAGTAGAAAACACAGTGGCCACAAACCCCAATCTGGCCACCTCCGCCACCAAAACAGGTGAATCCTGCCTGCACTGCCCTGCTGCACAGTGTACTACTTGTAAACGTAACTGAAGGTGTCAATCACACCTAACGCCACCAAGTACATCGATTCATCTGTGGATCTGTGATGTCATAATAACAAATCACCGGTAGTTAATCAATAATCGATACCTATCAAAACCAGTAGTGCGTGTGGCAAAAGGATTAAATATTGTAGTGGTTATACTTCCATCCACGTTTAACCCAAAAGAGGTAGACCAATACCTGTCTAGGTGTCAAGGTGCACTTTACCGCAAACACACTGCTTAACCAACTGTTGAATCTTGGAGAATTATAGTTGATACATGATAGCTGAATTTGTCACTTGTCCGCCAGATTCAGTAACAGTCAGGGGTGTAAACAGAAAAGCTTAAGAAACAAATACTTATCCTTATTGTTTCGTGTGGTAATCGTTTCACAACCAGCAGAAAAGGAATCCATTGTAAATGTATATGTCGCGGAGGACACACAGTCTGGGGGTGATCCAGTGCACTGGCCAAACACGTCCAGGCTTCCTGGTTGCGGCGGCTTTACTGGTTATCTTCAGACACCAACAAGGTCACGTCGAGCGTGACACCACACAAACACTGAAACCACAGGCCCCTCTAATCACGGTAAAGGACGGACACAGTGCTACACCTTCACACAGAGTAGTAACGAACGAAATATAAACAATCTGATTAACGAATACGTTCACTCGTAGTAGCCTCGGGAACTATTAGTGGAAATTTTACTAACCAATTATTAAATTATAAAATATGATAAACTTGTTTCTGGTGAATATTTATTGTCATCTTTACGGTGTGTGGTTATTGTTGAAATGTGTACACACAAATCACCGCAATTGGTAAACAGTTTAATTCCGCAACATCATCAACAATGAGCAAGGAACAGTTTGATGCAGATGGTGGAGTGGTGGAACAACATTATCAAGACGATCAACACATAGTTTCAGCTTGATCAGAGAATTTATCAAACGACACTCTGAATTCTACATCTATATGCAATGATTGAATCTTATTTCCATGAAAGGGCTACATGCACATCATACTAAATGATCATCTCTCGACTGTTAGGAATTTCTTCTTTTTTAACAAAAATAGTATTAGTTGAAAGAAATGACAAAATTACACCGTGGGACTTCAAAGTATATATCAAATATATTTCTACTTCTGTCATAAATATATGAATGACTCAGATCATTACACCCTTTGCTGTCTGAGAAGATGATTTTCCTGAAGTCCTCACGGTATGGACAAAGCATAATATGTGACGTAAAGGTATATCTCACTGACACCATTTTGTCTTTAAAACATTTTTTTTTAATTTCATCGTCATGGACATTATATCGTAATATACATCGTCACGCAGTCTCAGACTGACCTCTTCTGTCAGCCTAGACTAACAACTAGTCTCTGAAATGAACATATTTTACTGAAAAAAAACGTTCATAGTAAAGAAATATATATATAATGAAAAGGAGCCTGAGACTTTCTTCATTCTCCTGAAGCTGAGGAAATCTAGACTTGCCACATTTTCTAGACTTGCATGGGCTTTCTTGGATATATTTGCTTCAGGGTCTGTACTAGAGACTACTTACTGTCAGCCATGCAGGAGGACTTGAAGCCGACACCTTACACTCTCTTTAAACTCAAGTCCACACTGTGGGTATTGCTGGGGCACCATTGCTGGCCTGAACATACACCTGATAGTTTTGTCTTCTCCAAGGACTAGTCTTTCTTCATTCATGTCCCTGATTTCGGGCTACTTAGAATTACAATAAACAACATCTGAACGTTCGCAACACAACGTTCAACATGTTCATGATTAAACTAAATCGGTCTTAAATATACTTCTGGCGGGATATAAAGTTTTAGTGAAACAAGCACACCCGGACATAAAACAGGGTAAACAAATATACAATGTACACTAAATACAAATTACAAAACTGGAACAAGTTGTCTGTAATAATAACCGCAATGCACATGTGAACCTCGCCCAAAATGAGAAATAGGTAAATTCAAAATATCAGATATTCTCACTATTCGTGATAATGAAAGATGGAACAGAGAACTGAGGGAAGACCAAAATAATGAAAACGACAAAAAGCCCAGACGTTACAGGCAATGTAAGACGTTACAGGCAATGTAAGACGTAACATGGCTATTCAATCTTATGTTTTTGAATTTGTAGATGTGGATCCTTAGCCCTTGCCACGGAAACTGGAAGTTTTAGCAAACAAACTTCCTCCTATGTTCTAGGTTGATGGAAATAGTTTCATCACAGGATCATTGAAGATGAATAACATTTTAAATATCATGTCCATTAAATGATTATATAAGACACGTTCTCATTAAAACTTGTGTCTTATTAAATCAGTCCGGGTTAGGATTGGCCTTCAGTAACCCATGCTTGTCGTAAGAGGCGACTAACGGGATCGGGTGGTCAGGCTCGCTGACTTGGTTGACACATGTCGTCGGTTCCCAGTTGGGTAGATCGATGCTCATGATGTTGATCACTGGATTGTCTGGTCCAGACTCGATTATTTACAGACCGCCGCCATATAGCTGGAGTGTTGCTGAGTGTGGCGTAAAACTAAACTCACTCTCTCACTTAAACCAAACACGTAAGAACATTTACAAGTTTCATTAGCACGCTCACTTTACACAGTGTACAAACGAAGAAAATTGTTAAACTCCTGAACATTGTACTAGCGCACTATATAGTATATCACCATATACAATATTGTCTTGTACAATACAAGAAAAGTAACTACCCCATGTTTCAGGTATACATGCTTCTAATATCTTAGTTAATGTAACATGTGACCCATATATAGATCTTTTTCTAAATTTGACCTCAATATGTAAACTCTCTGCCCTTATAGACGACCACCAACGTAACTGCGACGACAAGGCACCGTTGTATTCCGTGAAGGCGACGACAAGGCACCGTCGTATTCCGTGAAGAACACCGTTGTATTCCGTAAAACGACAAGGCACCGTTGTATTCCGTGAAGGCGACGACAAGGCACGTTCACTTATTTACTTCTTTACTCGCTTCCAAGTAAAATTATTCGTATACAAAAGTAACGTTTTATTGCATAAATATTACAGAAATATGGAAACCTTTCCCCCTCCCCTAAATTTTACATCACGTGACTTGTTAAAAACATGATTTGCTTCTTGTAGGTACAATTCATATGAACAGAATAGACATTAAATCCAGAAATAATCCAAAACCAGTTCCTGTATTTGTTCTAGCAAGCGTATCGTTTCTAATACATACTACGGGCATGAGGGTGGCATCACCGAGTGATACTTCTACCTTCATGACAATCGAAGCAAAGTTTCCCCCACAGTGACATGTAGTAATGCATACATGACTGCCATGTTTCCATAATATACACCATATGTTAGGATGGATTGGGGCCATGGGGTAAAGAGTGATACGTAGAAGTAGATCAATTTATTAAACACGTCACATGTTGGTCGGTTCCAGTCACTTCGAGTTAGAGATTCCAGTGTGTGGACAGCTACCGGCCTCGTGGGGCAATGGCACATCAATTCTCATTAACATACTGTTTTAAATTATTGTAAAATAGCCGTAGATACCGCATGATACCTAGTGTGGATGAATACATGTAGTCTGGATTGGGGATGACATGCGGCTTGGACGGGGGATTACTTTGTATATAGGGTGGGGGTATGGGGTGTGGTTGGGGGAGAGTGGATGGATAAATTTTTTTATGTAGTTGTATGTGACGTTCCAGCCAAAGGCCAGAAGGAAGTTTGACTACACCAACTGCGATACTTCCTCAAAGGACGCTGAGAGAACAGGTGTAGTTGTGAGCGAGTCATGGTAACTTGTCTATGAATTATGAAACTATCCCGTGATTACACCAATGATGATAAAAACACTGTGGTCACGCCTACAAGCGTGCAAGCAACTGAAGACTATTTATTTAATAATTCCCCTAGGAAAGCTATGGCGCCGATTTCAAGACAACAATCTTTGTTGAACAACAATCAGTTAGATAGCGTGCAGGGCCTAGTCGCACTACGGCGCAATTCCATGCGCGATCAGTCGAGTATGACAAGCGATCTCAATTGCCCAACAATATGATATCATCTGCCCCTGTATTCACGCAGATCGGTTCAACATTTGTGAAATTGCTACTTTGTGGAGTAATATATAACATACGTGACTTTGATTGGATGGAATTATGTGTAATTGCTTGTTGTACTTCTTTGATTTTTCCGCTGGCGGGAAGGTCACCAACAACATCGGGATCACACAGTTTAACTCTTGCCCAGTATCAGTCACACAGTGTACTACTGCACGTTGCCATCTACTCGCACAACATTATCCTCACTGTATCGTGAAGTAATGGCTACATGTAAATGTGATTGTCCTTGCAAGGGCCTTAGGTAATGAAGCAGAAAACAACGTCCAGATCTACATGGAGCATGGACCATCAGACGTGAAGCAGAGAAATACGCCCAGAACTATACTGAGCATGGACCATCAGACGTGAAGCAGAGAAATACTTCCAGATCTAAACGGAGCATGGACCATCAGTCGTGAAGCAGAGAAATACGTCCAGATCTATACGGAGCATGGACCATCAGACGTGAAGCAGAGAAACACTTCCAGATCTAAACGGAGGATGGACCATCAGACGTGAAGCAGAGAAATACGTCCAGATCTATAGGGAGCATGGACCATCAGACGTGAAGCAGAGAAACACGTCCAGATCTATACACATTTATAGCAAACATTACAGATAGCAGATTTTATTAAGTGACACATCCTATTTTGGAAGAAAGCACAAACTGGATATTGAATCTTTATTGGTGTTAATGTACAGGTTACTCGTCGTGACATCGGGAAGATGATAAGACACCACAGTACTTCACTATCCCGAGTCAAATTGTTTTCTGTCCAAATATACTGAGCCGCATCAAGTATCGTGATAAACTTTAAAGATACAAATATCACACTCTCTGAACTCGTGTTAGTTCTCACATACTAAAATACTGAACTGTATGTGCATGTGTGTGTATGTTACATGTAAGGCCGGGTTTGTGGGTACAGTACCAGGTGTGTATAGTGTGGTCTACCAGGTGTGTATAGTGTGTGACTTGCTGTGGTCTACTGTATCTGTATCACGTGGTCCCACTGTGGTCTACTGTATCTGTACCACGTGGTCCCAGAGTGGTCTACCGTTTCTGTACCAAGTGGTCCCAGAGTGGTCTAACGTATCTGTACCAAGTGGTCCCAGAGTAGTCTACCGTATCTGTACCAAGTGGTCCCAGAGTGGTCTACCGTATCTGTACCAAGTGGTCCCAGTACGGTCTATTGTATTTGTACCATTGTGGTCCCAGATTGGTCTACCGTATCTGTACCAAGTGGTCCCAGAGTAGTCTACCGTATCTGTACCAAGTGGTCCCAGAGTGGTCTATCGTATCTGTACCAAGTGGTCCCAGTACGGTCTATCGTATCTGTATCACTGTGGTCCCAGAGTAGTCTATTGTATCTGTACCAAGTGGTCCCAGAGTGGTCTATCGTATCTGTACCATTGTGGTCCCAGTAAGGTCTACTGCATCTGTATCATTGTGGTCCCAGAGTGGTCTATCGTATCTGTACCAAGTGGTCCCAGTACGGTCTACTGTATCTGTATCATTGTGTTCCCAGAGTAGTCTATGGTATCTGTACCAAGTGGTCCCAGAGTGGTCTATCGTATCTGTACCAAGTGGTCCCAGTACAGTCTAATGTATCTGTATCATTGTGGTCCCAGAGTGGTCTATCGTATCTGTACCAAGTGGTCCCAGTACGGTCTACTGTATCTGTATCATTGTGTTCCCAGAGTAGTCTATGGTATCTGTACCAAGTGGTCCCAGAGTGGTCTATCGTATCTGTACCAAGTGGTCCCAGTACGGTCTAATGTATCTGTATCATTGTGGTCCCAGAGTGGTCTATCGTATCTGTACCAAGTGGTCCCAGAGTGGTCTATCGTATCTGTACCAAGTGGTCCCAGTAAGGTCTACTGTATCTGTATCATTATGGTCCCAGAGTGGTCTATCGTATCTGTACCAAGTGGTCCCAGTAAGGTCTACTGTATCTGTATCATTATGGTCCCAGAGTGGTCTATCGTATCCGTACAGAGCGGTGAGAGCAGTGCTGAAGCCGGCGGGCTGACCCGTCCTCACAGCCTCATGAACAGCCGCTATTGCGTGTTGGCCATCCATTAAATACACCAGTCTATGACAAAGTTATCAATCAACACGGACGACATTACACATTGATCCTATCAGAATATAGCTGATCACTCAAACGTTTACATAATCAAAGTAGAGCCAGTGACCTTCTGCACACCCGGCCGGTATACGTAACTCTTGCATAGTTTTCTGTAACATGCTTCATACTCATGCTTCATTTGACGGAAGTCGTCCTCGATCACGTTGCTCCCATCCTTGCCCTTGAGCGTTGGCCATAATTGTACCCATAGGGTGTATACTAGGCCCACCCTGTGTACACCCTGATACCTGCAGCCCGCATCTGCACACGTCTTGTTCCAAATACATCTACAATCATGTACATGTCATGGGCAGTGAAACCCACCCACGTACAAATATATTTCCGAATCGAAAGTGTCCACGGTCAAAGTTTAGTTTACTTTCTATAGGCTTGTGGACACTCTGGCCTCGGGAATACGACATGCAAAAAAACAAACAAAAAAACAGTTACATTTGGCGAAAACCCAAGCATGGAAATACACATGATGATACCAACGGCATGTTCACTCACAAACGAACCAAACTAAATGTGATTATATTTTAGCATGATCTACATTCTATTATATCCACGAATATAACGAAGTTCAGTTATCGAAGTATCCCATCTCTACACCACCATTTCAGTTACAACTGATAAACTAGTTGATTATTATTCTGATGATTATTGTGAAGCAGTGATTCCATGCTTATAGTACATATGCAATTCAATACACAAATTCATATACTATGTTACCCTGTAGAATTTATTTACAACGAACGTTTGGATTGAACGGTCTCGTACTTGAATGTAACGGGAAGAACCCTTCAGACGTACAACTGTAGTTTGGTAAATGAAAAGACAGTTGTAGGTTGTAGGTCGGGAAGTTAGCGGTCATTGGAGTGAGACTGGTTACATGAGAGAGGGGAATCTGGTACATCCCCCGCAAGGCAGGCCGAACGACCGACCACACCGTCACCGAGCGATTGTTGCTGAGAGGGAGGGAGCCTTCAGGCGGCAGATCTATTACACGACCGGGAGAGGAAACACAAAACTAGGAGAGAGCTGTGCACTCCACCCGTCATCCGGCCTACTTGACACCCCCTCCCCCTCCCCTCCCCTCCCAGCTTCTGCACTTCCTTTGCCACATCTTATCGCCAACACCAAAGTTTTACTATACAAGATAGTTAGATGCAAGAGGGTACCATTTCGCGGACATATGCCAGTGATACACAATAATGACATCATAACTTCTTGCTATAATTTGTATACTCAGGGGGTTAAGAAGTGTAACATGTGACGACCACAATGAAATATTGACAGTCTTGAAACAGACTTCAGGGATGTGTTTCCTGGTAGTATATTTCTCATTAGCGGTAAATCTTATCAAAGAGATATATTTCCGCATGTTCACTATTTCGAACCTTTCAAAATTTCGTGAGTGCATCAACTGTATTCGAACGTTGTCGCTTCAAAGTAGAGAGGAAATGAAAAGTGCTTTGCAAACTTAAAAGAAACTGAGAAACATTTCGTACTTGAAACAATTAACAAACACTAATTTAAGAGACGTTCATCAACTGGACACGAGGAATACAGTAGTACACTAGCGTGATTAATTAAACACACCAATAAGTAAACTTATCACATGTGACAGCCCAAACTCTCCGACCACCAGGTTCGCCCTCCATCAATCTGCTGTAATTGGCTTTGGGGATTTACACCCATCAAATTATGTTTTGTATTTTTAAGGTGTTTAATGCTAACTGTCAAGTGTGCATGTAGCAAATAAAATCACACTCTTTTCGCACTGTTCAAATTAGGTCAGGCGAAAGCATGAGAAAATTCAATGCACGAGTAAATACAGCGGCAATTTGTAAACATTAAAGAAAAACAAAGGGTTGTCAGCAAACACTTACCGGTGATACTGGGGATGTACAGTCCGTTCAACGTGCTCTCAGTCTGGCGGGGGTGGAAGTTAGCCACCATTCTTGAATTTTGAGCCGTTTTGAGTGTTGTGTATTCTAAGCCGTGTAACACCAACGAGAATATTGTACACAGTCGTCCCAGCGTACAGGAGTCATACCATTTGTGACCGGAGGGGGGCGAGGTGGGTTACTCAGTGCACAGCCTCGCTTTCGCGTTGCTCTCCAGCTCGCTACCTCGCTGGTGGAGCTTTTCGTTGCCGACTGCGCTTGTCAGCTGGGCGAGATCGATGGAGTTTGAGACGACTCGAGCAGATTTATTGGGGGATACTAACACAAAACTCAAATGCCATTTATTCAGTATTGAAGGAAACTGGCACCAGAACCATTTCGTCGGTTTTGCTACTCTCTGGTTCTGCACATACTGAAGGATTGAAAAAGGCATTTTTTGGCTCGGTTTCATGTTACAGGCAAGGGGGAGTGAGTGCGCTCAACTCGCAACACTCGGTGACCGGGCGTGAGTACTGAGAGACCCCGGCGGGCCTGATATGTGCCCGACTCTCTCTACTCGCTACACAAGAAACACAAGGCTAGAATGAAAGGGTTTGAAAGGGGAAAAAATGTTGCAGGGTCCCAGGGCACGCTTGTACAAGTGAGAGCAAAGCTGGACTTAATCCGCGTCATTTTTGTTAGGTATTGTAGCTCCGAGCGCGCAGATAAGTGAATCATATAAGTTAAAGTAAGGAGCGGGGCGTTTGTCGTGGATTGTTCAAAAAGGCTTACACAAAAATCATTGTCAGCTCGGAATCTATTTCAACCGCTTGGAACGTTAGAGAACTGCGGGTCGCCAAATACCATATAAGGTGCGGGGCGGGCGAGGAATCACAGACAACAGTAACAAATGCTGAATCCAACAGGAAACGATTTTCAACAAAGTCAAAATGGCTTACTAGTGAACATGTGCCACTCAGAGCTAACCCATTATTGTTAATAGACTCATGTCAACGCTATTTGGTAGATGGAATTTAACTCCTAAATCGTTACTCAAACACATTTACAATATTACATATGCGGTTTGGTAAATGGTGTTTTTGTCATGTAGATGCTCAATTATATGAAAGCGATTAAGTTTGTGAAGTTTGTGAAATGACTGCCACATCATCCCTTGGTACGCCGCACATCGGAGAGTAAAGCCCGTAAGTGAGCGGACCAGAGGCATGTACATCGCGGTGAACTGGATATTGTGGAGTACATCGTGGAAACACTAACCACTGTAAGAAGGAAAACACAGTTGCAGAGACCACCGCAACCTCGGTAGTTCTTGGCCCAGATGAACATGCGTACTCGCGTGTTTAATAAGCACAGAGAAGTCCTGTGAGGTGGGCGGCGGGCAGGGGGAAGGTGCTAGTGCGCGCGCGTGTGTGTGTATGTTGGGAGGGGGTGGGGGCGCAGGGGGTGGATGAGGTTGAGTGTGTTTGGTTAGCGCTCATTCAGTGCAGGGTGAGGAGAGGAGGGGGGTAGTGCAGGGGGAGGGGCTAGTGCAGAGGCTGGCATTTATTACCTACCTTCATCCAAAACTCCATAGAGGAATACAACCCGTGTCGCTTGAGGGTAGGGGTCGTATGCCTCACACTACCTGGACACATATCGACACATCTCTTCACTTCCAACTGAATACAGTCTTGCATTTGTCTTGACATTTTCAACAATATCTGCGGGTCTCTCTCATTTAGGCTATTGGTCACATTCTCACATACACCAAGCAAACTGACGGTCACATAAACAACGGAGACTAACGGTCACATGCACCACGCAGACTGACGTTCACATACACCACACAGACTGACGGTCACATACACCACACAGACTGACGGTCAAATACACTACGCAGACTGACGGTCACATACACCACATAGACTGACGGTCACATACACCACGCAGACTGACGGTCACATACACCACATAGACTGACGGTCTCACACACCACCCAGACTGACGGTCACATACACCACATAGACGGACGGTCACATACACCACCCAGACTGACGGTCACATACACCACGCACACTGACGGTCACATACTAAACTGACGGTCACATACACCACATAAACTGACGGTCACATACATCACATAGACTGACGGTCACATACACCACATAGACTGACGGTCACATCTGTACTATGTACACATCGCCATGCCTTCTGTACACATACCTGTATCTCCACTATACACGCATATAGTATGATCACTAACCACACATCACTGGACATGGTAATTTAAGGTGGAGGTACCTCTTTTGACGGAATCGAAACTCTCGCCCTTTGTAGTTACAAGTGTAATAATATACATATCGTGTTTTGCAGTGCATATTGTTTTCTTCGATATAATATTTGCATCAAATGTTTGACGGCTTCTGAGATAAATCATAAATGTAATATGTGAGCCTATAGTTACTTCGGGTTAAGATCGTTGTGATGACTAATGAGTCTACGAGAAGGCACCACTTTGTCAACGTCTATCCATTGATTGAACCAGCAGGTGACCACAATCAACAATTAGGCACGTACAAGTCATGTATTTTTTATGCTGCTTTGACTTCGTGTGCTCTATGAAGAAATGGGCCTGACCTATCAAAGAGACGGTACATCAACTACCGAATGGCCAGTATTATACATATCACGCTGTGATCTATCGTGACCAGACAGTGCTACACACAGCACACTGCAGACTACATCACTAACACAATGATACACACAACACATAGTTCTCTACACCACTAACACAATGCTACACACAACACACTGCACACCACTAATAAAGACATTGCTACACAACACCCAGTAAATGCTACACACTACACACTGTCCTCTATACCAGGAAAAATATAAGACAGTGATAAACACATCCCACTGCGTACTTTACCACCAACGTATGGTATCGTTGTATACAAAACTGTACCTACACGTCGTGTTGCTATATATAAAACAATGTAGCGAGTACTAACGTATCGTATCTCAGAATATAAAACAATGTAGCGAGTACCAGCGTGTCGTATCACAGAAAATAAAACATTGTAGCGAGTACCAACGTGTCGTATCTCAGAATTTAAAACAATGTAGCGAGTTCCAACGTGTCGTATCTCAGAATATAAAACAATGTAGCGAGTACCAACGTATCGTATCTCAGAATATATAACAATGTAGCGAGTACCAACGTGTCGTATCTCAGAATATAAAACAATGTAGTGAGTACCAACGTGTCGTATATCAGAATATAAAACAATGTAGCGAGTACCAACGTGTCGTATATCAGAATATAAAACAAGCGAGTACCAACGTGTCGTATCTCAGAAAATGTAGCGAGTACCAACGTGTCGTATCTCAGAATATAAAACAATGTAGCGAGTACCAACGTGTCGTATCTCAGAATATAAAACAATGTAGCGAGTACCAACGTGTCGTATCTCAGAATATAAAACAATGTAGCGAGTACCAACGTGTCGTATCTCAGAATATAAAACAATGTAGCGAGTACCAACGTGTCGTATCTCAGAATATAAAACAATGTAGCGAGTACCAACGTGTCGTATCTCAGAATATAAAACAATGTAGTGAGTACCAACGTGTCGTATATCAGAATATAAAACAATGTAGCGAGTAGCTACTGTATATAAAAAGTCTTAACATTATATGAAAGGATCTTGATATATAGTGCCAAGACCCCGTCAGTGACAGTATGTACGTTGATGCACCTGTGAACTCCTATCTATCATATGGTTCAGCGTTAACCTGTAGATGTACAGGGAACAACCCAGCTGGTATAACGTTATTTCCAGGGGAACCACTGAAGACATTGTTAGATGCATTGCAAGATGAGAGGAGTTCTTCATCGTTTTGTTTTAAACATACTTTTATCACAGAAGGTGAATGGAAACGGGTACATGTTCTCCAACTAAGGGCACCTTCTCCCAGTGTTTACATGACTGAATTACAGTTTGTTCTGTACATATTCAAAACCGTAGGAAAGTAAAGAGAACAGTCAGAACAATATAGTTTACACCAATCACTTTGTATTACATGAATAGACCTGTACATATATGAAAATTGTTATCCTATATGTTATATTATCTTGATCTGGTAAATGCCCATTTCCATTTAATATCAAGTTGATGAGATCATTGCTATATTTTGGACTTTATTGCTTATAGTTCTAAGTAATGTATCTCTTTCTACTTTCAACCTTTCTTATTCCAAGAAAAACATATATGCATTTTCACAAATAATACCAAACATTCAGCTGTATACATACATGTATTTAATTCCGATATGTATCACAATTAAACTGGCTCACTTTAAGTATCAGCTAAGTATTTATATTTAGTGTTTTTTATGACCAGTGAAGAAGTAGGATGCGATGAACAACGGGTTCTTACATTAACGGTATATCATTCCACATCATAATAGCTTATATAAACGAATCATGTGACGGTTTTAGTCAAGTATGGGAGTTGTGATATTTTCCGAATTTGTCAGGGTATTTTTGGAAGCAACCTAGTTTGGTAAAATATTGTTCATTTTTATGACCTCTCAATTTCATGACTTTGCGAAAATCAACGCCAGATATTTGAAAGCAAAAGGTTTACGAATGAAAAGAGACACAACCAATCAGAATAACGTATTCTTCAATATCAACGGTAGAATTCCACGTCGCCTGATATGTCCACACCCTATACAGAAAATGCAAAGTAAATCAGAACCCATCCGAAAAGATTTCGACGTTTCTTTACACCAATAACTTCTGTGGGTAGTGTGACGCACAACATGGAGCCACTGGGCGGAGTTGCTGATCGTCTGACCTGCAACTCGTACTGTAGTCACCAGATGAAAGTTTGCAGCAGTTTGATTCGCAGTTACATTTCCTAGCGTCTGGTTTTGGATCAATCGATGATGCACCTCTGTTGTTGACATGGGGCGCATTGAACGGAGTCGATTGAAAAATGTGTGTTCGTTCTTACCAGTTCCTTTGTCTACTAATCACAGATAGTGAAACATTGACCTTTTGGGCCAACTTCTGTCAGTTTCCACCATGCTAGTAGCCCATAGACGCTCCCTACATTGAAGACGCCACATCGCTAATCCATGCACAAACAATAGTAGTCAAGTAAATCTCAACAGTATGATCTGCAGAACCAATAATATGAACAGAAATAATGGTTCACAGCGATTAATAGACCTTCGATGAAAGCGTCAAGATCTGGAATAACAACCTACTGCGTGCGGCACGTGCAAACTACGTGTTGACGAGTCATATAAAAAAACATGAAACGAATATCTACCTGCTGTAATGATGTATGTAAAACACTGTGTCGAATATCTGCATCTTGTACAGATATATATCAAAGGGTATGTCAAATTTTTTCGAGTTGTATAGACGTAAATAAAACAGTCATATATAGATGCATATAATACAGTGTGTCGAATATCTGCGCCATATATAGATGCATATAAAACAGTGTGTCGAATATCTGCGTCATATATAGATGCATATAAAAGAGTGTCGAATATCTGCGTCATATATAGATGCATAAAAAAAAAAGTGTGTCGAATATCTGCGCCATATATAGATGCATATAAAAACAGTGTGTCGAATATCTGCGTCATATATAGATGCATAAAAAACAGTGTGTCGAATATATGGTTCATATATAGATGCATATAAAACAGTGTGTCGAATATCTGCGTCATATATAGGTGCATATAAAACAGAGTGTCGAATATCTGCGTCGTATATAGATGCATATAAAACAGAGTGTCGAATATCTGCGTCATATATACATGTAGATGCATATAAAACAGTGTGTCGAATATCTGCGTCATATATAAATGCATATAAAACTGTGCCGAATATCTGCGTCGTATATAGATGCATATAAAACAGTGGCCGAATATCTGCGTCATATATAGGTGCATATAAAACAGTGTGTTTACACATGAACTGATGTATTGTAAAACAAATTCGTATAGTTGAAAAGCTCATTGTCATGAGTCCAAGAAATGATAAAACTCAGTGAAAACTGACTATCGGATTGGGGCAGTTGTTTGTTACTTTTTAGAATACAATAAAAGCACATATGACTTTTTTGTGTGTACGAAGGTATACTTTGTTCGATCCTTCATAACATATTTCAAAAAGTATATCTCCTTTAAATAGTTTTAAACAATGTAACGAGTACCTACGTGATGTCTCGTGTGGAGGTATATGTTGTAAAGCTGACTATACAATACGGTAGTAACCAGCATTCATAGACCTTTCTTGTAAACTTGTATCATTATATATAAAACCGTTACGCCAATATCTACATGCTGATTCAGCTGCATATACAACACTTTATCGAATACCTTCGTGTACATTCAAAACTGGGAGTCTACGTTGTATGCCCATATTTAAAACATTGAAGTTAGTGTCGTATTCGTTTTGTATAGCTGAATATATAACTGTGAAAGGAGTACCTATGTGATGTTCATTGAACAACTCCCTCTCTCCCTTCCTCCTCCCTCTCTCTCTCCCTGTCCCTGTCTCTCCCTGTGTCTCTCTCCCTGTCTGTCTGTGGCTCCCCTTTTCTCTCTCTCTCTCTCTCTCTCTCTCTCTCTCTCTCTCTCTCTCTCTCTCTCTCTCTCTCTCTCTCTCTCTCTCTCTCTCTCTCTCTCTCTCTCTCTCTCTCTCTCTCTCTCTCTCTCTCTCTCTCTCTCTCTCTCTCTCTCTCACGCACGCGACACATACGCACAAAGAGAAACATACGTGCAATGTCGTTGCCCTAATCGAATACACAGTTTTTCAATCGAGAGAGCGTGTCTGCTATTAAGCGTTTATTCTTTAAAATTAAAGACCAACGTTCGCTATTTCACCACATTAATGATAATTAGTTTTCTCAGTTGACTTAGCGGGGTTACCATAGAAACCATATTGAAGGAAACCAGAGTGAAACCTAAATATAATACCAAAAATAGCCTAGACCCAAAGTGAACTCGTAATCACCCGTTTTATCTGCGAGTGAAATTCATTGGAGGTTAGGAAAACACGAGCGACGGTTAAACCCTGCACTGACTAGCACCTCGAATGTCGACAGTAATTTGCGTTCTCGCATAACGATTTGCTGTAGGGACCAGATAGAGTTAGCCACAATGACTAAAACCTATACACCATTCGGTCGTACAGCTGCCTACAGGGGTTGCGTATATGTGAATTGTTACTTAATCACATCTTCGTCCCGAGCTTTATACAATCGAGAGATGCGATTTGTCTACGGTCAGATGCTATTAGGCAGAAAAGTTCAGATGAGAAAGAAATGTTAAACAATTAAACGGATCAAACCATGCAAATTCTCCTTTCTTGCCACTTTGACTTATCAGCTGATGGAACCTGTGGACGGTCAACAAATACACAGTTGTTCAAGCTGAAGTACTCTGGTTATGCGCGGTTCATTGATGACTCACGTCAAGCTATATGAAGGTCAATGGCGGTGCATGCCTATCTCTGCAGATCGCTGATGACTAAAATCTATCTGTTGAACGAATTGGTTCCTAAAGCCAAGGTATACAGATACTTCAAATGAATCTATATAATTCCCATTTAACTATTCATTTCTGACTGAAATCACTACATACTGATCATCGTGACTCATAACAGGCTATATACAGTTCACTGTGACTCACAACAGGCTATATACAGTTCACTGTGACTCAAACCAGGCTATATACAGTTCACTGTGACTCAAACCAGGTTAAATACAGTTCACTGTGATTTATAACAGACTATATACAGTTCATTGTGATTCACAGCAGGCTATATACAGTTCACTGTGACTCAAACCAGGCTATATACAGTTCACTGTGACTCAAACCAGGTTATATACAGTTCACTGTGACTCAAACCAGGTTATATACAGTTCACTGTGACTCAAACCAGGCTATATACGGTTAACTGTCACTCACAGCAGGTTATATACGGTTCATTGTGATTCACACCAGGCTATATCATGATCCTTGTGACTCACTCCGGGCTATATACGGTTCAGCGATACTTACAAAAGGCTATATACAGTTTACTATGACTCACACCAGGCTATATATAGTTCAGTGTGACTCACACCAGGCTATATATAGTTCAGTGTGACTCACACCAGGCTATATATAGTTCAGTGTGACTCACACCAGGCTATATATAGTTCAGTGTGACTCACACCAGGCTATATATAGTTCAGTGTGACTCACACCAGGCTATATATAGTTCAGTGTGACTCACACCAGGCTATATATAGTTCAGTGTGACTCACACCATTGTGACTCACACCAGAGTATATACAGTTCAGTGTGACTCAAACCAGGTTATATACAGTTCAGTGTGATTCATAACAGACTATATACAGTTCAATGTGACTCACACCAGGCTATATACAATTCACTGTGACTCAAACCAGGTTATATACAGTTCATTGTGATTCAGAGCAGGCTATATACAGTTCATTGTGATTCACAGCAGGCTATATACCGTTCAGTAAGACTCACAGCAGGCTATATACAGTTCAGTAAGACTCACAGCAGGCTATATACCGTTCAGTAAGACTCACAGCAGGCTATATACAGTTCAGTAAGACTCACAGCAGGCTATATACAGTTCAGTAAGACTCACAGCAGGCTATATACCGTTCAGTAAGACTCACAGCAGGCTATATACAGTTCAGTAAGACTCACAGCAGGCTATATACAGTTCACTAAGACTCACAGCAGGCTATATACCGTTCAGTAAGACTCACAGCAGGCTATATACAGTTCAGTAAGACTCACAGCAGGCTATATACCGTTCAGTAAGACTCACAGCAGGCTATATACCGTTCACTAAGACTCACAGCAGGCTATATGCAGTTCAGTAAGACTCACAGCAGGCTATATACCGTTCACTAAGACTCACAGCAGGCTATATACAGTTCAGTAAGACTCACAGCAGGCTATATACAGTTCAGTAAGACTCACAGCAGGCTATATACCGTTCAGTAAGACTCACAGCAGGCTATATACAGTTCAGTAAGACTCACAGCAGGCTATATACCGTTCACTAAGACTCACAGCAGGCTATATACCGTTCAGTAAGACTCACAGCAGGCTATATACAGTTCAGTAAGACTCACAGCAAGCTATATACCGTTCACTAAGACTCACAGCAGGCTATATACAGTTCAGTAAGACTCACAGCAGGCTATATACCGTTCACTAAGACTCACAGCAGGCTATATACCGTTCAGTAAGACTCACAGCAGGCTATATACAGTTCAGTAAGACTCACAGCAGGCTATATACCGTTCACTAAGACTCACAGCAGGCTATATACAGTTCAGTAAGACTCACAGCAGGCTATATACCGTTCACTAAGACTCACAGCAGGCTATATACCGTTCAGTAAGACTCACAGCAGGCTATATACAGTTCAGTAACACTCACAGCAGGCTATATACCGTTCAGTAAGACTCACAGCAGGCTATATACAGTTCAGTAAGACTCACAGCAGGCTATATACCGTTCACTAAGACTCACAGCAGGCTATATACAGTTCAGTAAGACTCACAGCAGGCTATATACAGTTCAGTAAGACTCACAGCAGGCTATATACAGTTCAGTAAGACTCACAGCAGGCTATATACAGTTCAGTAAGACTCACAGCAGGCTATATACAGTTCAGTAAGACTCACAGCAGGCTATATACAGTTCAGTAAGACTCACAGCAGGCTATATACAGTTCAGCGATACTTACAAAAGGCTATATACAGTTTACTATGACTCACACCAGGCTATATATAGTTCAGTGTGACTCACACCATTGTGACTCACACCAGAGTATATACAGTTCATAGTGACTCACACCAAGTAGTACAGTTTATTGTGGACTCAGATATCAAGATGGTCCATTATGTCTCTAACCAGAGCAAATGTGCTCCCATACGTGATTTCCAGTCAGAACCTTGACTCTACCTATCGTTTCGTCAAGTGATTAAGGAGTCTGCATGGGGATCTCGGGATAAATGGGATAAAACAAGGCCATGGTCAGTTACATAGTGCCAGGGTATCTAAGTAGGGTGTAACTAGGAAACTGGCATTAGTCCGGAATAGTACAGTCAGTCATTCACTCCACCTCAACTATATATTGTGGTGCTTCAAATTCCATATCTATGTTGTTGTGTTACTAATTCCATATCCATGTTGTTGTGTTACTAATTCCATATCTATGTTGTTCTGTTACTAGTTCATAACCATGTTGTTGTGTTACTAATTCTACATCTATGTTGTTGTGTTACTAATTCCATATCTGTGTTGTTCTGTTACTAGTCCATATCCATGTTGTTCTGTTATTAGTCCATATCCATGTTGTTGTGTTACTAATACCATATCTATGTTGTTCTGTTACTAGTCCATATCCATGTTGTTGTGTTACTAATTCTACATCTATGTTGTTGTGTTACTAATTCCATATCTGTATTGTTCTGTTACTAGTCCATATCCATGTTGTTGTGTTACTAATTCTACATCTATGTTGTTGTGTTACTAATTCCATATCTGTGTTGTTCTGTTACTAGTCCATATCCATGTTGTTGTGTTAGTAATTCTACATCTATGTTGTTGTGTTACTAATTCCATATCCATGTTGTTGTGTTACTAATACCATATCCATGTTGTTCTGTTATTAGTCCATATCCATGTTGTTGTGTTAGTAATTCTACATTTATGTTGTTGTGGTACTAATTCCATATCCATGTTGTTGTGTTACTAATTCTACATCTATGTTGTTGTTTAACTAATTTCATATCTGTGTTGTTGTGTTACTAATTCCATATCTGTGTTGTTGTGTTAGTAATTCCATATCTATGTTGTTGTGTTACTAGTCCATATCCATGTTGTTGTGTTACTAATTCTACATCTATGTTGTTGTGTCACTAGTCCATATCCATGTTCTTGTGTTACTAGTCCATATCTATGTTGTTGTGTTACTAATTCCATACCTATGTTGTTGTGTTACTAGTCCATATCCATGTTGTTGTGTTACTAATTCCACATCTATGTTGTTGTGTTACTAGTCCATATCCATGTTGTTGTGTTACTAATTCTACATCTATGTTGTTGTGTTACTACTCCATATCTATGTTGTTGTGTTACTAGTCCATATCCATGTTGTTGTGTTACTAATTCTACATCTATGTTGTTCTGTTACTAGTCCATATCCATGTTGTTGTGTTACTAATTCTACATCTATGTTGTTGTGTTACTAATTCCATATCTGTGTTGTTCTGTTACTAGTCCATATCCATGTTGTTGTGTTACTAATTCTACATCTATGTTGTTGTGTTACTAGTCCATATCCATGTTGTTGTGTTACTAGTCCATATCCATGTTGTTGTGTTACTAATTCCATATCTATGTTGTTCTGTTACTAGTCCATATCCATGTTGGTGTGATACTAATTCTACATCTATGTTGTTTTGTTACTAGTCCATATCCATGTTGTTGTGTTACTAATTCTACATCTATGTTGTTGTGTTACTAATTCCATATCTGTGTTGTTGTGTTAGAAATTCCATATCTATGTTGTTGTGTTACTAGTCCATATCCATGTTGTTGTGTTACTAATTCTACATCTATGTTGTTGTGTCACTAGTCCATATCCATGTTGTTGTGTTACTAGTCCATATCCATGTTGTTGTGTTACTAATTCCACATCTATGTTGTTGTGTTACTAGTCCATATCCATGTTGTTGTGTTACTAGTCCATATCCATGTTGTTGTGTTACTAATTCCATATCTGTGTTGTTGTGTTAGTAATTCCATATCTATGTTGTTGTGTTACTAGTCCATATCCATGTTGTTGTGTTACTAATTCTACATCTCTGTTGTTGTGTTACTAATTCTACATCTATGTTGTTGTGTTACTAGTCCATATCCATGTTGTTGTGTTACTATTCCATATCTATGTTGTTGTGTTACTAGTCCATATCCATGTTGTTGTGTTACTAATTCTACATCTATGTTGTTGTGTTACTAGTCCATATCCATGTTGTTGTGTTACTATTCCATATCCATGTTGTTGTGTTACTAATTCCATATCTATGTTGTTCTGTTACTAGTACATATCCACGTTGGTGTGATACTAATTCTACATCTATGTTGTTTTGTTACTAGTCCATATCCATGTTGTTGTGTTAATAATTCTACATCTATGTTGTTGTGTTACTTATTCCATATCTGTGTTGTTCTGTTACTAGTCCATATCCATGTTGTTGTGTTACTAATTCTACATCTATGTTGTTGTGTTACTAGTCCATATCCATGTTGTTGTGTTACTAATTCTACATCTATGTTGTTTTGTTACTAGTCCATATCCATGTTGTTGTGTTACTAATTCCATATCTATGTTGTTCTGTTACTAGTCCATAACCATGTTGTTGTGTTACTAATTCTACATCTATGTTGTTGTGTTACTAATTCCATATCTGTGTTGTTCTGTTACTAGTCCATATCCATGTTGTTGTGTTACTAATTCTACATCTATGTTGTTGTGTTACTAGTCCATATCCATGTTGTTGTGTTACTAATTCCATATCTATGTTGTTCTGTTACTAGTCCATATCCATGTTGTTGTGTTACTAATTCTACATCTATGATGTTGTTTTGCTAATTCCATATCTGTGTTGTTCTGTTAGTAATTCCATATCTATGTTGTTGTTTAACTAATTTCATATCCATGTTGTTGTGTTACTAATTCCATATCTGTGTTGTTGTGTTAGTAATTCCATATCTATGTTGTTGTGTTACTAGTCCATATCCATGTTGTTGTGTTACTAATTCTACATCTATGTTGTTGTGTCACTAGTCCATATCCATGTTGTTGTGTTACTAGTCCATATCCATGTTGTTGTGTTACTAATTCCATATCTATGTTGTTGTGTTACTAGTCCATATCCATGTTGTTGTGTTACTAATTCTACATCTATGTTGTTGTGTTACTAGTCCATATCCATGTTGTTGTGTTACTAATTCTACATCTATGTTGTTGTGTTACTAGTCCATATCCATGTTGTTGTGTTACTAATTCCATATCTATGTTGTTGTGTTACTAATTCTACATCTATGTTGTTGTGTTACTAGTCCATATCCATGTTGTTGTGTTACTAAGTCTACATCTATGTTGTTGTGTTACTAGTCCATATCTATGTTGTTGTGTTACTAGTCCATATCCATGTTGTTGTGTTACTAATTCCATATCCATGTTGTTGTGTTACTAATTCTACATCTCTGTTGTTGTGTTACTAATTCCATATCTGTGTTGTTCTGTTACTAGTCCATATCCATGTTGTTGTGTTACTAATTCTACATCTATGTTGTTGTGTTACTAGTCCATATCCATGTTGTTGTGTTATTAATTCCATATCTGTGTTGTTCTGTTACTAGTCCATATCCATGTTGTTGTGTTACTAATTCCATATCTATGTTGTTCTGTTACTAGTCCATATCCATGTTGTTGTGTTACTAAGTCTACATCTATGTTGTTGTGTTACTAGTCCATATCTATGTTGTTGTGTTACTAGTCCATATCCATGTTGGTGTGTTACTAATTCCATATCCATGTTGTTGTGTTACTAATTCTACATCTCTGTTGTTGTGTTACTCATTCCATATCTGTGTTGTTCTGTTACTAGTCCATATCCATGTTGTTGTGTTACTAATTCTACATCTATGTTGTTGTGTTACTAGTCCATATCCATGTTGTTGTGTTATTAATTCCATATCTGTGTTGTTCTGTTACTAGTCCATATCCATGTTGTTGTGTTACTAATTCCATATCTATGTTGTTCTGTTACTAGTCCATATCCATGTTGGTGTGATACTAATTCTACATCTATGTTGTTTTGTTACTAGTCCATATCCATGTTGTTGTGTTACTAATTCTACATCTATGTTGTTGTGTTACTAATTCCATATCTGTGTTGTTCTGTTACTAGTCCATATCCATGTTGTTGTGTTACTAATTCTACATCTATGTTGTTGTGTTACTAGTCCATATCCATGTTGTTGTGTTACTAATTCTACATCTATGTTGTTGTGTCACTAGTCCATATCCATGTTGTTGTGTTACTAGTCCATATCCATGTTGTTGTGTTACTAATTCCATATCTGTGTTGTTGTGTTAGAAATTCCATATCTATGTTGTTGTGTTACTAGTCCATATCCATGTTGTTGTGTTACTAATTCTACATCTATGTTGTTGTGTCACTAGTCCATATCCATGTTGTTGTGTTACTAGTCCATATCCATGTTGTTGTGTTACTAATTCCACATCTATGTTGTTGTGTTACTAGTCCATATCCATGTTGTTGTGTTACTAGTCCATATCCATGTTGTTGTGTTACTAATTCCATATCTGTGTTGTTGTGTTAGTAATTCCATCTATGTTGTTGTTGTGTTACTAGTCCATATCCATGTTGTTATGTTACTAATTCTACATCTCTGTTGTTGTGTTACTAATTCTACATCTATGTTGTTGTGTTACTAGTCCATATCCATGTTGTTGTGTTACTATTCCATATCTATGTTGTTGTTGTGTTACTAGTCCATATCCATGTTGTTGTGTTACTAATTTCTACATCTATGTTGTTGTGTTACTAGTCCATATCCATGTTGTTGTGTTACTATTCCATATCCATGTTGTTGTGTTACTAATTCCATATCTATGTTGTTCTGTTACTAGTACATATCCATGTTGGTGTGATACTAATTCTACATCTATGTTGTTTTGTTACTAGTCCATATCCATGTTGTTGTGTTAATAATTCTACATCTATGTTGTTGTGTTACTTATTCCATATCTGTGTTGTTCTGTTACTAGTCCATATCCATGTTGTTGTGTTACTAATTCTACATCTATGTTGTTGTGTTACTAGTCCATATCCATGTTGTTGTGTTACTAATTCTACATCTATGTTGTTTTGTTACTAGTCCATATCCATGTTGTTGTGTTACTAATTCCATATCTATGTTGTTCTGTTACTAGTCCATAACCATGTTGTTGTGTTACTAATTCTACATCTATGTTGTTGTGTTACTAATTCCATATCTGTGTTGTTCTGTTACTAGTCCATATCCATGTTGTTGTGTTACTAATTCTACATCTATGTTGTTGTGTTACTAGTCCATATCCATGTTGTTGTGTTACTAATTCCATATCTATGTTGTTCTGTTACTAGTCCATATCCATGTTGTTGTGTTACTAATTCTACATCTATGATGTTGTTTTGCTAATTCCATATCTGTGTTGTTCTGTTAGTAATTCCATATCTATGTTGTTGTTTAACTAATTTCATATCTGTGTTGTTGTGTTACTAATTCCATATCTGTGTTGTTGTGTTACTAGTCCATATCCATGTTGTTGTGTTACTAATTCTACATCTATGTTGTTGTGTCACTAGTCCATATCCATGTTGTTGTGTTACTAGTCCATATCCATGTTGTTGTGTTACTAATTCCATATCTATGTTGTTGTGTTACTAGTCCATATCCATGTTGTTGTGTTACTAATTCTACATCTATGTTGTTGTGTTACTAGTCCATATCCATGTTGTTGTGTTACTAATTCTACATCTATGTTGTTGTGTTACTAGTCCATATCCATGTTGTTGTGTTACTAATTCCATATCTATGTTGTTGTGTTACTAATTCTACATCTATGTTGTTGTGTTACTAGTCCATATCCATGTTGTTGTGTTACTAAGTCTACATCTATGTTGTTGTGTTACTAGTCCATATCTATGTTGTTGTGTTACTAGTCCATATCCATGTTGTTGTGTTACTAATTCCATATCCATGTTGTTGTGTTACTAATTCTACATCTCTGTTGTTTGTGTTACTAATTCCATATCTGTGTTGTTCTGTTACTAGTCCATATCCATGTTGTTGTGTTACTAATTCTACATCTATGTTGTTGTGTTACTAGTCCATATCCATGTTGTTGTGTTATTAATTCCATATCTGTGTTGTTCTGTTACTAGTCCATATCCATGTTGTTGTGTTACTAATTCCATATCTATGTTGTTCTGTTACTAGTCCATATCCATGTTGTTGTGTTACTAATTCTACATCTATGTTGTTGTGTTACTAATTCCATATCCGTGTTGTTCTGTTACTAGTCCATATCCATGTTGTTGTGTTACTAATTCTACATCTATGTTGTTGTGTCACTAGTCCATATCCATGTTGTTGTGTTACTAATTCCATATCTATGTTGTTCTGTTACTAGTCCATATCCATGTTGTTGTGTTACTAATTCTACATCTATGTTGTTGTGTTACTAATTCTACATTTATGTTGTTGTGGTACTGGTCCATATCTCTGTTGTTGTGTTAATAATTCCATTTCTATGTTGTTGTAATAAAAGTATCAGCCTGAAGCTGAAAGTCACAGTAAACAGAAGATGTGACCGCGAATTTGAGAATTTGCGAAAATCATTTTTGTTTATTTTAAATAGATGTTGTAAATGTCCGAAAGAGAATATAATATTCTAAGAAAGTATTGAAATGTCCAAGTGAAATTGCTGAAATCTCCCAAAACACTGGCACGTATCTCTCAAGCATTAGGACAGAAGAGTGTTCGTTATATACTCTCACAAAAAAGAAACGCATCATGAAAATAGTAATTTCATGTAGCAATGAATTAAAACGTGATTCATTTTACAAAAGGTTTTGCTCTGTTTATGGGTCATATGGTGTTTATGTTTTGAAACATCACAACAAAACGCACTATCCGTAAAATACCCGTATTTAACAGCATGATTTTCAATTTCGGCGTGTAGTGTCACAGAATACACAATTCACATGCAATGCACGTGAAGGTGATCAGATAGTCTCAAAGATGGGTATAAAAGGTTGATCGCTGTCTGTCGATTATTCACTGTATTTGGAATATTGTTGACGAACGCAAAATGCCACTTCTAAGTGAAGCCAACCGTCATTGGTTTGCTTGAAGCTGGCCAGTCTCAACGTGCAGTTGCCCGACGCATGAATGTTCACCAAAGCACCATTTCACGGCTCTGGGAGAGATATCGCCGGGAGAATGCGGTAGCAGACGCCCCTCGTAGTGGGCGACCTCGAGCGACCACTGCGGCGCAGGATCGCTACATCCGGGTACATCACCTGCGTCATCGAACAGCTACGGCGACCAGTACCGCTCGACAAATACCCTGATTGAGGAGGCTTTCTGCACAGACCGTCAGGAACAGGTTGAGAGAGGCTGGTTTACGTGCCAGAAGACCTTATTTTGGCCCTGTGCTTCGACAACAACATCGTCGACATCGAGTTCAATGGTGCACCAACGTTCAGGCCTGGAACCTACCGAATTGGCGTAGGATCTGGTTCAGTGATGAATCACGATTTCTATTGGAACGACGCGATGGAAGAATGCGGGTGTACAGACGTCGACGTGAACGTTTCGCCGACGCTTGCGTTCCCCAGGTGGACAGATTCGGCCGGGACAGTGTTATGATGTGGGAGGGTTCACCTGCCGTAGGAGAAGTGATTTGGTGATGATCCAGGGCAACCTGACAGCTCAACGGTTATGTGACGAAACCCTAGGCCCACACCTTCTTCCAATAATTGATCGCCAGGGGGAGTTGTTTCAACAGGACAATGCCAGGCCCCACACAGCACGTTACACTAGAGACTTCCTCCAGAACCACAACATCAATGTGCTCCCCTGGCCCTCAAGATCACCGGACTTAAACCCGATCGAACATGTGTGGGATGCCCTGGACAGACGGGTGCGACGCCGTAACCCTCAGCCCCAGACACTTCAGCAACTCGCACAGGCACTACAGGCAGAGTGGGCTGCGATTGGACAACACGAGATTCTGAGACTTATTTGTTCGATGACGAGGCGATGCCGTGCAGTTCTGGATGCCCACGGTGTTCACACGAGGTATTGACTTCAGCGCCACCACACGTCTCCATGTGACACTCAAACTGACTTTCCTCGAGTTGGTGCCAAAGACGGATTCCCCATGTGCAATGTCGCTATATTTCATTGACACATAAAGCCTACAAGATATTTCAAAATAAACATAAAAATACAGTGGAAATTCCTATATGCGTTTCTTTTGGGGGAGAGTATATAATGTTTATGTGTGAGACTCGCCTCTCTCAAGTATCAGAAGAGTCTTTTTACACACTCAAAAAAACATGCTAATATTAAGTCTTACAGCAAAGATAAGTGATGACGACAAATTATCTATGCAAGAACGTCTCCAAGCCTGGGCCTAAATATACATCCAAAACACAGAGTAGCGCCAAATACATGCAATCTTCATTTTGATACTTTCGTCGATTTTCTCCCGTAATCTCTAATGTCCTTCTTATTGACAAAGTTGTGATTCAAGTGATATCATTCATTGTCTGTATATACACCAGCGATGCGGTATCTTCAACATGCAGGGCTTTTACTGTCTCCTGCCATGCTGCAGACAAGCAGGAGACAGTATACAGCCACCTATATTCTTAATGTTTCAGTTTCATAGCAGACCATGGAACAGGTACATAGCACACACAAGATGACTATGGAATCAGGGCATCCCAGTTCAACAACAAGAGTACAAGATAGACTTGTGCTGTATGAAATCGAGCTCAAAAGGCAATTCAGACTGCTCCAAACCTTCATCTGGAGGCGCAGTCTCGGTTCAGGCGCCTATAACTCATCTACATGTAGCTGGTCTCCATGGTCGAGTAGCATCGGTTGTGCCGCCACGAACATACTCAATATCTGCTTATCCGGGAGGGTTAAGGAACAGTGATATTGCACTCGTCCTCATCTACTCAATATCTACTTATCCGGGAGGGTTAAGGAACAGTGATATTGCACTCGTCCTCATCTACTCAATATCTACTTGTCTGGGAGGGTTAAGGAACAGTGTGTTGCACTCGTCCTCATCTACTCAATATCTACTTGTTCGGGAGGGTTAAGGAACAGTGATATTGCACTCGTCCTCATCTACTCAATATCTACTCGTCCGGGAGGGTTAAGGAACAGTGATATTGCACTCGTCCTCATCTACTCAATATCTACTTGTGAGGGAGGGTTAAGGAACAGTGATATTGCACTCGTCCTCATCTACTCAATATCTACTTGTCCGGAAGGGTTAAGGAACAGTGATATTGCACTCGTCCTCATCTACTCAATATCCACTTGTCCGGGAGGGCTAAGGAATACTGATATTACACTCATCCTTATCTACTCAATATCTACTTGTGCGGGAGGGTTAAGGAACAGTGATATTACACTCGTCCTTATCTACTCAATATCTACTTGTTCGGGAGGGTTAAGGAACAGTGATATTGCACTCGTCCTCACCTACTCAATATCTACTTGCCCGGGAGGGATAAGGAACAGTGATATCGCACTCATCCTCATCTACTCAATATCTACTTGTCCGGGAGGGATAAGGAACAGTGATATTACACTCATCCCTATCTACTCAATATCTACTTGTCTGGGAGGGATAAGGAACAGTGATATTGCACTCATCCTCATCTACTCAATATCTACTTGTTCAGGAGGGTTAAGGAACAGTGATATTGCACTCATCCTCATCTACTCAATATCTACTTGCCCGGGAGGGATAAGGAACAGTGATATTACACTCATCCCTATCTACTCAATATCTACTTGTCTGGGAGGGATAAGGAACAGTGATATTGCACTCGTCCTCATCTACTCAATATCTACTTGTGCGGGAGGGTTAAGGAACAGTGATATTGCACTCGTCCTCATCTACTCAATATCTACTTGTTCGGGAGAGTTAAGGAACAGTGATATTGCAGTCGTCCTCATCTACTCAATATCTACTTGTTCGGGAGGAATAAGGAACAGTGATATTGCACTCATCCTCATCTACTCAATATCTACTTGTTCGGGAGGGTTAAGGAACAGTGATATTGCACTTATCCTCATCTACTCAATATCTACTTGTCCGGGAGGGATAAGGAACAGTGATATTACACTCATCCCTATCTACTCAATATCTACTTGCCCGGGAGAGTTAAGGAACAGTGATATTGCACTCAACCTCATCTACTCAATATCTACTTATCCGGAAGGGCTAAGGAACAGTGATATTGCACTTGTCCTTATCTACTCAATATTCACTTGTCCGGGAGAGTTAAGGAACAGTGATATTACACTCATCCTTATCTACTCAATATCTACTTGTTCGGGAGGGTTAAGGAACAGTGATATTGCACTCGTCCTCATCTAGTCAATATCTACTTGTCCGGGAGGGATAAGGAACGGTGATATTGTACCTTTCCTCATCTACTCAAGATCTACTTGTCCGGGAGGGTTAAGGAACAGTGATATTGCACTCGTCCTCATCTACTCAATATCTACTTGTCGAGGAAGGATAAGGAACAGTGATATTGTACTCATCCTCATCTACTCAATATCCACTTGTCCGGGAGGGTTAAGGAGCAGTGATATTACGTTCGTCCTTATCTACTCAATATCTACTTGTTCGGGAGGGTTAAGGAACAGTGATATTGCACTCGTCCTCATCTAGTCAATATCTACTTGTCCGGGAAGGATAAGGAACAGTGATATTGCACCTTTCCTCATCTACTCAATATCTACTTGTCCGGGATGGATAAGGAACAGTGATATTGCACTCGTCCTCATCTA
Source organism: Haliotis rubra (assembly GCF_003918875.1). Lineage (NCBI taxonomy): Eukaryota > Metazoa > Mollusca > Gastropoda > Lepetellida > Haliotidae > Haliotis > Haliotis rubra. Next base: position 323,334 of record NW_025767244.1, read on the forward strand.
CTCAATATCCACTTGTCCGGGAGGGTTAAGGAATAGTGATATTACACTCATCCTTATCTACTTAATATCTACTTCTTCGGGAGGGTTAAGGGACAGTGATCTTACGCTCATCCTCATATACTCAATATCTACTTCTCCGGGAGGGTTAAGGAACAGTGATATTGCACTCATCCTCATCTACTCAATATCTACTTGTCGAGGAAGGATAAGGAACAGTGATATTGTACTCATCCTCATCTACTCAATATCCACTTGTCCGGGAGGGTTAAGGAACAGTGATATTACACTCATCCTCATCTACTCAATATGTATTTGACCGGGAGGGTTAAGGAACAGTGATATTGCACTCGCCCTTATCTACTCAATATCCACTTGTCCTGGAGGGTAAAGGAACAGTGATATTGCACTCGTCCATATCTACTCAATATCTACTTGTCGGGAGGGTTAAGGAACAGTGATATTGCACTCGTCATATCTACTCAATATCTACTTGTCCGGGAGGGTTAAGGAACAGTGATATTGCACTCGTCCTTATCTACTCAATATCTACTTGTCCGGGAGGGTTAAGGAACAGTGATATTGCACTCGTCCTCATCTACTCAATATCTATTTGTCCTGAGGGTAAAGGAACAGTGATATTGCACTCGTCCTTATCTACTCAATATCTACTTGTCGGGAGGGTTAAGGAACAGTGATATTGCACTCGTCCATATCTACTCAATATCTACTTGTCCGGGAGGGTTAAGGAACAGTGATATTGCACTCGTCCTCATCTACTCAATATCTACTTGTCCGGGAGGGTTAAGGAACAGTGATATTGCACTCATCCTCATCTACTCAATATCTACTTGTAGGGAAGGGATAAGGAACAGTGTTATTGAACTCGTCCTCATATACTCAAAGTCCACTTGCCCTGGAGGGTTAAGGAACAGTGATATTGCACTCGTCCTCATCTACTCAATATCCACTTGCCCGGGAGGGCTAAGGAACAGTGATATTGCACTCGTCCTTATCTACTCAATATCCACTTGTCCGGGAGGGTTAAGGAATAGTGATATTACACTCATCATATCTACTCAATATCTACTTGTCCGGGAGGGTTAAGGAACAGTGATATTGCACTCGTCCTTATCTACTCAATATCTACTTGTCCGGGAGGGTTAAGGAACAGTGATATTGCACTCGTCCTTATCTACTCAATATCCACTTGCCCGGGAGGGTTAAGGAACAGTGATATTGCACTCAACCTCATCTTCTCAATATCTACTTGTCCGGAAGGGCTAAGGAACAGTGATATTGCACTCGTCCTTATCTACTCAATATCCACTTGTGCGGGAGGGTTAAGGAATAGTGATATTACACTCATCCTTATCTACTTAATATCTACTTCTTCGGGAGGGTTAAGGGACAGTGATCTTACGCTCATCCTCATATACTCAATATCTACTTCTCCGGGAGGGTTAAGGAACAGTGATATTGCACTCATCCTCATCTACTCAATATCTACTTGTCGAGGAAGGATAAGGAACAGTGATATTGTACTCATCCTCATCTACTCAATATCCACTTGTCCGGGAGGGTTAAGGAACAGTGATATTACACTCATCCTCATCTACTCAATATGTATTTGACCGGGAGGGTTAAGAAACAGTGATATTGCACTCGCCCTTATCTACTCAATATCCACTTGTCCTGGAGGGTAAAGGAACAGTGATATTGCACTCGTCCTTATCTACTCAATATCTACTTGTCCGGGAGGGTTAAGGAACAGTGATATTGCACTCGTCCTTATCTACTCAATATCTACTTGTCCGGGAGGGTTAAGGAACAGTGATATTGCACTCGTCCTTATCTACTCAATATCTACTTGTCCGGGAGGGTTAAGGAACAGTGATATTGCACTCGTCCTCATCTACTCAATATCTATTTGTCCTGGAGGGTAAAGGAACAGTGATATTGCACTCGTCCTTATCTACTCAATATCTACTTGTCCGGGAGGGTTAAGGAACAGTGATATTGCACTCCTTCTTATCTACTCAATATCTACTTGTCCGGGAGGGTTAAGGAACAGTGATATTGCACTCGTCCTCATCTACTCAATATCTACTTGTCCGGGAGGGTTAAGGAACAGTGATATTGCACTCATCCTCATCTACTCAATATCTACTTGTAGGGAAGGGATAAGGAACAGTGTTATTGAACTCGTCCTCATATACTCAAAGTCCACTTGCCCTGGAGGGTTAAGGAACAGTGATATTGCACTCGTCCTCATCTACTCAATATCCACTTGCCCGGGAGGGCTAAGGAACAGTGATATTGCACTCGTCCTTATCTACTCAATATCCACTTGTCCGGGAGGGTTAAGGAATAGTGATATTACACTCATCCTTATCTACTCAATATCTACTTGTCCGGGAGGGTTAAGGAACAGTGATATTGCACTCGTCCTCATCTACTCAATATCTACTTGTCCGGGAGGGTTAAGGAACAGTGATATTGCACTCGTCCTCATCTACTCAATATCTATTTGTCCTGGAGGGTAAAGGAACAGTGATATTGCACTCGTCCTTATCTACTCAATATCTACTTGTCCGGGAGGGTTAAGGAACAGTGATATTGCACTCGTCCTTATCTACTCAATATCTACTTGTCCGGGAGGGTTAAGGAACAGTGATATTGCACTCGTCCTCATCTACTCAATATCTACTTGTCCGGGAGGGTTAAGGAACAGTGATATTGCACTCATCCTCATCTACTCAATATCTACTTGTAGGGAAGGGATAAGGAACAGTGTTATTGAACTCGTCCTCATATACTCAAAGTCCACTTGCCCTGGAGGGTTAAGGAACAGTGATATTGCACTCGTCCTCATCTACTCAATATCCACTTGCCCGGGAGGGCTAAGGAACAGTGATATTGCACTCGTCCTTATCTACTCAATATCCACTTGTCCGGGAGGGTTAAGGAATAGTGATATTACACTCATCCTTATCTACTCAATATCTACTTGTCCGGGAGGGTTAAGGAACAGTGATATTGCACTCGTCCTTATCTACTCAATATCTACTTGTCCGGGAGGGTTAAGGAACAGTGATATTGCACTCGTCCTCATCTACTCAATATCCACTTGCCCGGGAGGGTTAAGGAACAGTGATATTGCACTCAACCTCATCTTCTCAATATCTACTTGTCCGGAAGGGCTAAGGAACAGTGATATTGCACTCGTCCTTATCTACTCAATATCCACTTGTGCGGGAGGGTTAAGGAATAGTGATATTACACTCATCCTTATCTACTTAATATCTACTTCTTCGGGAGGGTTAAGGGACAGTGATCTTACGCTCATCCTCATATACTCAATATCTACTTCTCCGGGAGGGTTAAGGAACAGTGATATTGCACTCATCCTCATCTACTCAATATCTACTTGTCGAGGAAGGATAAGGAACAGTGATATTGTACTCATCCTCATCTACTCAATATCCACTTGTCCGGGAGGGTTAAGGAACAGTGATATTACACTCATCCTCATCTACTCAATATGTATTTGACCGGGAGGGTTAAGGAACAGTGATATTGCACTCGCCCTTATCTACTCAATATCCACTTGTCCTGGAGGGTAAAGGAACAGTGATATTGCACTCGTCCTTATCTACTCAATATCTACTTGTCCGGGAGGGTTAAGGAACAGTGATATTGCACTCGTCCTTATCTACTCAATATCTACTTGTCCGGGAGGGTTAAGGAACAGTGATATTGCACTCGTCCTTATCTACTCAATATCTACTTGTCCGGGAGGGTTAAGGAACAGTGATATTGCACTCGTCCTCATCTACTCAATATCTATTTGTCCTGGAGGGTAAAGGAACAGTGATATTGCACTCGTCCTTATCTACTCAATATCTACTTGTCCGGAGGGTTAAGGAACAGTGATATTGCACTCGTCCCATCTACTCAATATCTACTTGTCCGGGAGGGTTAAGGAACAGTGATATTGCACTCGTCCTCACCTACTCAATATCTACTTGTCCGGGAGGGTTAAGGAACAGTGATATTGCACTCATCCTCATCTACTCAATATCTACTTGTAGGGAAGGGATAAGGAACAGTGTTATTGAACTCGTCCTCATATACTCAAAGTCCACTTGCCCTGGAGGGTTAAGGAACAGTGATATTGCACTCGTCCTCATCTACTCAATATCCACTTGCCCGGGAGGGCTAAGGAACAGTGATATTGCACTCGTCCTTATTCACTCAATATCCACTTGTCGGGAGGGTTAAGGAATAGTGATATTACACTCATCCTTATCTACTCAATATCTACTTGTCCGGGAGGGTTAAGGAACAGTGATATTGCACTCGTCCTCATCTACTCAATATCTACTTGTCCGGGAGGGTTAAGGAACAGTGATATTGCACTCGTCCTCATCTACTCAATATCTATTTGTCCTGGAGGGTAAAGGAACAGTGATATTGCACTCGTCCTTATCTCACCAATATCTACTTGTCCGGGAGGGTTAAGGAACAGTGATATTGCACTCGTCCTTATCAACTCAATATCTACTTGTCCGGGAGGGTTAAGGAACAGTGATATTGCACTCGTCCTCATCTACTCAATATCTACTTATCAGGGAGGGATAAGGACCAGTGATATTGAACTCGTCCTCATATACTCAAAGTCCACTTGCCCTGGAGGGTTAAGGAACAGTGATATTGCACTCGTCCTCATCTACTCAATATCTACTTGTTCGGGAGGGTAAAGGAACAGTGATATTGCACTCATCCTCATCTACTCAATATCTACTTGTCCGGGAGGGTTAAGGAACAGTGATATTACACTCATCCTCATCTACTCAATATGTACTTGTCGGGAGGGTTAAGGAATAGTGATATTGCTCTCGTCCTTATCTACTCAATATCTACTTGTGCGGGAGGGTTAAGGAACAGTGATATTGCACTCGTCCTCATCTACTCAATATCTACTTGTTCGGGAGGGTTAAGGAACAGTGATATTGCACTCGTCCTCATTTACTCAATATCTACTTGTCCGGGAGGGTTAAGGAACAGTGATATTGCACTCGTCCTTATCTACTCAATATCTACTTGTGCGGGAGGGTTAAAGAACAGTGATATTGCACTCGTCCTTATCTACTCAATATCTACTTGCCCGGGAGGGTTAAGGAACAATGATATTGCACTCAACCTCATCTACTCAATATCTACTTGTCCGGAAGGGCTAAGGAACAGTGATATTGCACTTGTCCTTATCTACTCAATATTCACTTGTCCGGGAGAGTTAAGGAACAGTGATATTACACTCATCCTTATCTACTCAATATCTACTTGTTCGGGAGGGTAAAGGAACAGTGATATTGCACTCGTCCTCATCTAGTCAATATCTACTTGTCCGGGAGGGATAAGGAACAGTGATATTGTACCTTTCCTCATCTACTCAATATCTACTTGTCCGGGAGGGTTAAGGAACAGTGATATTGCACTCGTCCTCATCTACTCAATATCTACTTGTCGAGGAAGGATAAGGAACAGTGATATTGTACTCATCCTCATCTACTCAATATCCACTTGTCCGGGAGGGTTAAGGAGCAGTGATATTACACTCATCCTTATCTACTCAATATCTACTTGTTCGGGAGGGTTAAGGAACAGTGATATTGCACTCGTCCTCATCTAGTCAATATCTACTTGTCCGAGGGATAAGGAACAGTGATATTGCACTCGTCCTCATCTACTCAATATCTACTTGTTGGGAGGGTTAAGGAACAGTGATATTGCACTCGTCCTTATCTACTCAATATCTACTTGTCCGGGAGGGATAAGGAACAGTGATATTGCACTCGTCCTCATCTACTCAATATGTACTTGTCCGGGAGGGTTAAGGAACAGTGATATTGCACTCATCCTCATCTACTCAATATGTACTTGTCCGGGTGGGATAAGGAACAGTGATATTGCACTCATCCTCATCTACTCAATATCTACTTGTCCGGGAGGGATAAGGAACAGTAATATCACATTCATCCTTATCTACTCAATATCTACTTGTTCGGGAGGGTTAAGGAACAGTGATATTGCACTCATCCTCATCTACTAAATATCTCCTTGTTCGGGAGGGTTAAGGAACAGTGATATTGCATTCGTCCTCATCTCCTCAATATCTACTTGTTCGGGAGGGTTAAGGAACACTGATACTGCACTCGCCTCACCACTCAATATCTACTTGTCCGGGAGGGATAAGGAACAGTGATATTGCACTCGTCCTCATCTACTCATTATGTACTTGTCCGGGAGGGATAAGGAACAGTGATATTGCACTCATCCTCATCTACTCAATATGTATTTGACCGGGAGGGATAAGGAACAGTGATATTGCACTCGTCCTCATCTACTCAATATCTACTTGTCCTGGAGGGTAAAGGAACAGTGATATTGCACTCGTCCTTATCTACTCAATATCTACTCGTCCGGGAGGGTTAAGGAACAGTGATATTGCACTCGTCCTTATCTACTCAATATGTACTTGTCCGGGAGGGTTAAGGAACAGTGATATTGCACTCGTCCTCATCTACTCAATATCTCCTTGTTCGGGAGGGTTAAGGAACAGTGATATTGCACTCATCCTCATCTACTCAATATCTACTTGTAGGGGAGGGATAAGGAGCAGTGATATTGAACTCGTCCTCATATACTCAAAGTCCACTTGCCCTGAGGGTTAAGGAACAGTGATATTGCACTCGTCCTCATCTACTCCAATATCTACCTGTTCGGAGGGTTAAGGAACAGTGATATTGCACTCATCCTCATCTACTCAATATCTACTTGTCCGGGAGGGTTAAGGAACAGTGATATTACGCTCATCTTCATCTACCAATATGTACTTGTCCGAGGGTTAAGGAATAGTGATATTGCTCTCGTCCTTATCTACTCAATATCTACTTGTGCGGGAGGGTTAGGAACAGTGATATTGCACTCGTCCTCATCTACTCAATATCTACTTGTTCGGGAGGGTTAAGGAACAGTGATATTGCACCGTCCTCATCTACTCAATATCTACTTGTCCGGGAGGGTTAAGGAACAGTGATATTGCACTCGTCCCATCTACTCAATATCTACTTGTGCGGGAGGGGCCAAAGAACAGTGATATTGCACTCGTCCTTATCTACTCAATATCTACTTGCCCGGGAGGGTTAAGGAACAGTGATATTGCACTCAACCCTCATCTACTCAATATCTACTTGTCCGAAGGGCTAAGGAACAGTGATATTGCACTTGTCCTTATCTACTTAATATTCACTTGTCCAGGAGAGTTAAGGAACAGTGATATTACACTCCATCTTTATCTACTCAATATCTACTTGTTCGGGAGGGTTAAGGAACAGTGATATTGCACTCGTCCTCATCTAGTCAATATCTACTTGTCCGAGGGATAAGGAACAGTGATATTGCACCCTTCCTCATCTACTCAATATCTACTTGTCCGGGAGGGATAAGGAACAGTGATATTGCACTCGTCCTCATCTACTCAATATCTACTTGTCCGGGAGGGTTAAGGAACAGTCATATTGCACTCATCCTCATCTACTCAATATCTACTTGTAGGGGAGGGATAAGGAACAGTGATATTGCACTCGTGCTCATCTACTCAATATCCACTTTCCCTGGAGGGTTAAGGAACAGTGATATTGCACTCGTCCTCATCTACTCAATATCTACTTGTTCGGGAGGGTAAAGGAACAGTGATATTGCACTCGTCCTTATCTACTCAATATCTACTTGTCCGGGAGGGTTAAGGAACAGTGATATTACGCTCATCCTCATCTACTCAATATGTATTTGACCGGGAGGGTTAAGGAACAGTGATATTGCACTCGCCCTTATCTACTCAATATCCACTTGTCCTGGAGGGTAAAGGAACAGTGATATTGCACTCGTCCTTATCTACTCAATATCTACTTGTCCGGGAGGGTTAAGGAACAGTGATATTGCACTCGTCCTTATCTACTCAATATCTACTTGTCCGAGGGTTAAGGAACAGTGATATTGCACTCGTCCTTATCTACTCAATATCTACTTGTCCGAGGGTTAAGGAACAGTGATATTGCCATCGTCCTCATCTACTCAATATCTACTTGTTCGAGGTTAAGGAACAGTGATATTGCACTCGTCCTCATCTACTCAATATCTACTTGTCCGGGGAGTGTTAAGGAACAGTGATATTGCTCTCGTCCTTATCAACTCAATATGTACTTGTCGGGAGGGTTAAAGAACAGTGATATTGCACTCCGTCCCATCTCTCAATATCCACTTGCCCGGGAGGGTTAAGGAACAGTGATATTGCACTCAACCTCATCTTCTCAATATCTACTTGTCCGGAAGGGTTGAGGAACAGTGATATTGCACTCGTCCCATCTACTCAATATCCACTTGTCCGGGAGGGTTAAGGAATAGTGATATTACACTCCATCCTTATCTACTTAATATCTACTTCTTCGGGAGGGTTAAGGACAGTCATCTTACGCTCATCCTCATATACTCAATATCTACTTTCCGGGAGGTTAAGGAATAGTGATATTGCACTCATCCTCATCTACTCAATATCTACTTGTCGAGGAAGGATAAGGAACAGTGATATTGTACTCATCCTCATCTACTAAATATCCACTTGTCCGGGAGGGTTAAGGAGCAGTGATATTACACTCATCCATATCTACTCAATATCTACTTGTTCAGGGAGGGTTAAGGAACAGTGATATTGCACTCTGTCCTCATCTAGTCAATATCTACTTGTCCGGGAGGGATAAGGAACAGTGATATTGCACCTTTCCTCATCTACTCAATATCCACTTGTCCGGGAGGGATAAGGAACAGTGATATTGCACTCCGCCCTCACCACTCAATATCTACTTGTCCGAGGGATAAAGGAACAGTGATATTGCACTCTGTTCTCATCTACTCATTATGTAATTTGTCCGGGAGGGATAAGGAACAGTGATATTGCACTCCTCATCTCATCTACCAATATGTATTTGACTAGGAGGGTTAAGGAACAGTGATACTCTTATCTACTTGTCGGGAGGGATAAGGAACAGTGATATTGCACTCTCGTCCTCATCTACTCAATATCTACTTGTCCTGGAGGGTAAAGGAACAGTGATATTGCACTCGTCCTCATCTACTCAATATCTACTTGTCCGGGAGAGGTTAAGGAACAGTGATATTGCACTCGTCCTCATCTACTCAATATGTACTTGTCCGGGAGGGTTAAGGAACAGTGATATTGCACTCGTCCTCATCTACTCAATATGTACTTGTCCGGGAGGGTTAAGGAACAGTGATATTGCACTCATCCTCATCTACTCAATATCTACTTGAAGGAGGGATAAGGAACAGTGATATTGAACTCGTCCCTCATATACTCAAATCTCACTTGCCCTGAGGGTTAAGGAACAGTGATATTGCACTCCTCCTCATCTACTCAATATCTACTTGTCCGGGAGGGTTAAGGAACAGTGATATTCCGCTCATCCTCATCTACTCAATATGTACTTGTCCGAGAGGGTTAAGGAACAGTGATATTGCTCTCGTCCTCATCTACTCAATATCTACTTGTGCGGGAGGGTTAGGAACGGTGATATTGCACTCTGTCCTCATCTACTCAATATCTACTTGTTGGGAGGGATAAGGAACAGTGATATTGCACTCGTCCTCATCTACTCAATATCTACTTGTCCGGGAGGGTTAAGGAACAGTGATATTGCACTCGTCCTCATCTACTCAATATCTACTTGTCCGGGAGGGTTAAGGAACAGTGATATTGCACGCTCATCCTCATCTACTCAATATCTACTTGTCCGGGAGGGTTAGGAACAGTGATATTACTCTCGTCCCATTCACTCAATATCTACTTGTTCGGGAGGGTTAAGGAACAGGATATTGCACTCATCCCCATCTATTCAATATCTACTACTCAGAGGGATAAGGAATAGTGATATTGAACCTCGTCCTCACATACTCAAAGTCCACTTGCCCTGAGGGTTAAGGAACAGTGATATTGCACTCGTCCCTCATCTACTCAATATCTACTTGTTCGGGAGGGTTAAGGAACAGTGATATTGCACTCATCCTCATCTACTCAACATCTACTTGTCGGGAGGGTTAAGGAACAGTGATATTGCACTCGTCTTCATCTACTCAATATCTACTTGTCCGGAGGGTTAAGGAACAGTGATATTGCACTCGTCCTTATCTACTCAATATCTACTTGTGCGGGAGGGTTAAGGAACAGTGATATTGCACTCGTCCCTCATTCACCAATATCTACTTGTCCGGGAGGGTTAAGGAACAGTGATATTGCACTCGTCCTCATCTACTCAATATCTACTTGTCCGAGGGTTAAGGAACAGTGATATTGCACTCGTGATATTCACTCAATATCTACTTGTCCGGGAGGGTTAAAGAACAGTGATATTGCAGGGTTAAAGAACAGTGTCCCATCTACTCAATATGTACTTGTCCGGGAGGGTTAAGGAACAGTGATATTGCACTCGTCCTTATCTACTCAATATCTACTTGTCCGGGGAGGGTTAAGGAACAGTGATATTGCACTCGTCCTCATCTACTCAATATCTACTTGTCCGGGAGGGTAAGGAACAGTGATATTGCACTCGTCCTCATCTACTCAATATCTACTTGTCCGGAGGGTTAAGGAACAGTGATATTGCACTCGTCCTCATCTACTCAATATCTACTTGTCCGAGGGATAAGGAACAGTCCATATTGCACTCAGATCCTCATCTACTCAATATCTACTTGTTGTTTCCGAGGGATATGAACATGGCCCCATATTGCACTCATCCCTCATCTACTATCAATATCTACTTGTCCGGTAAAGGTACATGAAATAAAAAACATATATACTTACTCCGTCTTCGAAGTGCAGTAAATAACTAATCTTATCAAAATGGGCATCTAAAACTGGAAGGAACACACACTTTACCGGTACACTCGTAAAATCTATAGGCTAACACCTCATCTACCAACATTGTTCAGGAGGTAAAGGAACAGTGATATTGCACTCGTCCTCATCTACTCAATATCTACTTGTCCGGGAGGGTTAGGAACAGTGATATTGCACTCACTCCACCATCCTCATCTACTCAATATAGTATTGCACCGTCCCATTCACCAACATCTAAAGGAACAGTGATATTGACATTACGCCATTTCATCTACTCAATATCAATTTGAAACCTAGAGGCTATGGAAGTGATACAGCACTGCCCTTATCTACCAATAGGTCCTGAATAGCGGAAACAAAGTGATATTCTACTCCCGTCCTTACAGCCATCAAATATCTAAATGGAGGGTTAAGGAACAGTGATATTGCACTCGTCCTTATCTACTCAATATCTACTTGTCCGGGAGGGTTAAGGAACAGTGATATTGCACTCGTCCTATCTACCTAATATCTAGTTTCTGTCCGAGGGTTAAGGAACAGTGATATTGCCATCGTCCTCATCTACTCAATATCTACTTGTTCGATCGGTTAAGGAATGAATAGTGATATTGCACGCGTCCTCATCTACTCAATATCTACTTGTCCGGAAGAGTTAGGAACAGTGATATTGCTCTCGTCCTCATCTACTCAATATGTACTTGTCAGGAGGGTTAAAGAACAGTGATATTGCACTCGTCCTTATCTACTCAATATCTACTTGCCGGGAGGGTTAAGGAACAGTGATATTGCACTCAACCTCATCTACTCAATATCTACTTGTCCGGGAGGGCTGAGGAACAGTGATATTGCACTCGTCCTCATCTACTCAATATCCACTTCTGTCTCGAGAGGGTTAAGGAACAGTGATATTACACTCATCCTTATCTACTTAATATCTACTTGTTCGGGAGGGTTAAGGGACAGTGATATTACTCCTCCTTATCTACTCAATATGTACTTCTCCGGGAGGGTTAGGAACAGTGATATTGCACTCATCCTCATCTACTCAATATCTACTTGTCGAGGAAGGATAAGGAACAGTGATATTGCACTCGTCCTCATCTACCAATATCCACTTGTCCGGGAGGGTTAAGGAGCAGTGATATTACACTCCATCCCATCTACTCAATATCTACTTGTTCGGGAGGTTAAGGAACAGTGATATTGCACTCGTCCTCATCTAGTCAATATCTACTTGTCCGGGAGGGATAAGGAACAGTGATATTGCACTCTTCCTCATCTACTCAATATCCACTTGTCCGGAGGGTTAAGGAACAGTGATATTGCACTCGTCCTCATCCACTCAATATCTACTTGTCCGGGAGGGTTAAGGAACAGTGATATTGCACCGTTCTCATCTACTCATATATGTACTTGTCCGGGAGGGTTAAGGAACAGTGATATTGCACTCATCCCTCATCTACCACGTATGTATTTGACCAGGAGGGGTTAAGGAACAGTGATTGCACTCCTTCCTCATCTACTGTCCGAGGGATACAAACAGTGATATCTACTCAATATCTACTTGTCCAGGAGGGATAAGGAACAGTGATATTGCACTCGTCCCTCATCTACTCATCTACTTGTCCTGAGGGTTAAGGAACAGTGATATTGCACTCGTCCCATCTATCTACACAATATCTACTTGTCAGGAGGGTTAAGGAACAGTGATATTGCGTCCTCATCTACTCAATATGCCACTTGTCCTACTCAATATTGCACTCATCCTCATACTCAATATCTACTTGTCAGGGAGGGTTAAGGAACAGTGATATTGCACTCGTCATCATCTACTCAATATCTACTTGTTCGTGGAGGGTTAAGGAACAGGATATTGCACTCCTCCTCATCTACTCAATATCTACTTGTCCGAGAGGGAACAGTGATATTGCACTCTGTACTTGTCCGAGACTACACAGTGATATTACTCTCATCCCAGATTCGCCTCACCAATGTCTACTTGTTCGGGAGGGTTAGGAACAGTGATATTGCACTCTGTCCTCATCTACTCAATATCTACTTGTTCGGGAGGGTTAAGGAACAGTGATATTGCACTCGTCCTCATCTACCATCTCTTGTCTGTCCCAATACATCTACTTGTCCGGAGGGTTAAGGAACAGTGATATTGCACTCTGTCCGCATCTACTCAATATCTACTGCGTCCGGGAGGATAGAAACAGTGATATTGCACTCAACTCATCTACTCAATATCTACTTGGTTCCGGGAGGGTTAAGGAACAGTGATATTGCACACGTCCTCATCTACTCAATATCCTACTTGTCCGGGAGGTTAAGGAACAGTGATATTACACCTCATCCTTATCCCTCAATATCTACTTGTGATATCGAGACCCTCGTCCCTCATCTACTTAATATCTACTTGAACTGGGAGGATAAGGAACAGTGATATTGCGCTCGTCCTCATCTACTCAATATCTACTTGTCCGGGAGGGATAAGGAACAGTGATATTGCACTCGTCCTCATCTACTCAATATCTACTTGTCCGGGAGGGTTAAGGAACAGTGATATTGTCATCCTCATCTACCAATATCATATTGAACAGATATTGCTCTGTCCTCATCCACTTTCACTGAGTGGTTAAGGAACAAGTGATACTGCATGCCTACCTTGTTCGGGAGGGATAAGGAACAGTGATATTGCACTCGTCCTCATCTACTCAATATCTACTTGTCCGGGAGGGTTAAGGAACAGTGATATTGCACCTTATCCTCATCTACCTCAATATAGCATACTACTCTGGGAGGGCAAGGAACAGTGATATTGCACTCGTCCTTATCTACCATATACTTGTCCGGGAGGGTTAAGGAACAGTGATATTGCACTCGTCCTCATCTACTCAATATCTACTTGTCCGGGAGGGTTAAGGAACAGTGATATTGCACTCGTCCTCATCTACTCATATCTACTTGTCCGGGAGGGTTAAGGAACAGTGATATTGCACTCGTCCCAGCCCTACTCATATCTGGGTCTTATAGTTAAAAAGAACAGTGATATTGCACTCGTCCCATTCACTCAATATCTACTCTGTCCGGGAGGTTCAGGAACAGTGATATTGCACTCGTCCTCATCTACCACTCATCTACTTGTCCGGGAGGGTTAAGGAACAGTGATATTGCACTCGTCCTCATCTACTCAATATGTACTTGTCCGGGAGGGTTAAGGAACAGTGATATTGCACTCGTCACTCATCTACTCAATATCTACTTGTCCGGGAGGGTTAAGGAACAGTGATATTGCACTCGTCCCTCAGCCTACCTACCATATCTACGTCACTGTTCTGGGAGGCATGGTTACAGCATAGATGCACCAGTGATCACTTGCAATATCTACTCACTGGGAGGTGCCACTCAGATATGTACAGGTTCCGTCCCTCACCCACCACTCCACAGACATCTGTCCGGCGATAAGGAACAGTGATATTGCACTCCTGTCCTCATACTACATCACATGTCTGTCTTGTCCGGGCACCAGTTAAGCTGCACCCCTACCTGCATGATAGTGCACTGTTCATCCTATATCTGCACCATCCCAATCACTCTACACTTGTTCGGGAGAAGTTAATTTCACAGTGATATTTGCACTCGTCCTCATCCTACCTTCAATATGTGCCTTGTCCGGGAGGGTTAGGAACAGTGAGATATTGCACTCGTCCTCATCTACTCAATATCTACTTGTCCGGGATAAGGAAGTCATGCAGGATGAGTGACAGGCACTCCACCATCTACTCAGCTGGTCCTAGAGGACATGGAATATCTACTTGTACCACACCATCATTTGGACAGACAGGTTAGGGATGGCAGAAGATGGATGTGGCACTCGTCATCTGCTCAATATGTATTTGCAGACTGGGGAGGCTAAAGGAGACAGTGATATTGTATACTCCTTAAGTCTGGCTTCATCTGAGACATAGCCTGAGTGAGACAACGTCCTCATCAATCCTCATAGTCCTGTATGTAAGGTTAAAGACAAGGAATTTCCTTAGTGACTGTATCTGAGGGGCTACAACATGGAGACAAATGCCCTCATCTACTCAATATCTTACTTGTCAGGAGGGTTAAGGAACAGTGATATTGCACTCATCCTCACCACTACTCAATATCTACTTGTTCGGGGAGGTTAATGGGGTGAACATGGATACAGAATATCCTACCTATCAATAAGTGTAATTGTCCACTGAGGGGGAAGAAACAGTGATATTGCACTCCGTCTCATCTATCAAGAATATCTACTTGTCCGGGAGGGTATAATGGGTATATACAGAACCTTATTACACTCGTCACACAGACTAACTGTAATATGGTTGTTCCGGGATATGTTATTGCATCATTCCAGTCTACTTCCATTATGTATCAGTCTCGGAGGTCCATGGAACATGACACCTATCCTACCCACTAATATCTACTGCGTCCGGGAGGGGTTGTAAATGGAATAGGTGATGACAGTATCTGTCCTACCATCATACTCATACTATGTATGTGGTGGAGACACTTGTCCGGGAGGGTAAAGTCCACACATCCAGAGTGAAGTAACATTTGAGAGACCATGGGTCCTTATCTACTCAATATGTACTTGTCCGGGAGGGAAGTTCAGTAGGTGGCACTGTGTTCACATTCATTTGTTCGGGGAGCCAAGAACAGTATCAGTCCTCATCTACTCAATATTCTACTTGTCTGAGGGAGGTTAAGGAATGAGTGATGGTTGCACTCTGTCCTCATCTATCATCATGTGACTTGTCCGGAAGGGTTGACATGGAACAGTGATATTGCACATCATATCTCATCTCAATATCTACTTGTCCTGAGGGAGGCAAGGAACAGTGATATCACACTTCATCCTCACATCTAACATTCATATGTATCTACTGGAGGAAGAATTCGTGATATTGTACCTTCTTATTCATCTGTCCGAGGGGACAGTGCATGGCCTCATAGGTGACAGTACCTCCTGTCATTCACTAATATCTACTTGCCCAAATGGGAGGGGTTACAGGGTGATATTTTACCGTCCCATTCACTCCAGTGCATGTACTTGTCCGGGAGGCGCCATGAACAAGTTATTTACCGTCTCTATCTACTCAATATCCACTTGTCCGGGAGGGTTGGGAAGGAACAGTGACATTACACTCATCCTTATCTACTCCAATTGTAGGACATCTACTTGTCCGGGGAGGTAGGAAGCAGAACAGATGACAACTCGTTCTTGGCCCACCACACTGCACTGGAAGTTTGGAGAATGTTATCTTGTACCCCTGTCCCAACATTCGTACCCAATGGTACTATCCTGAGGCCATGGAACAGTGATATATTGGGTACCTGTCCCATTCACTGAAGGTAATTCTGTTCCAGAGGGTTAAGGGAATGGTTAATCAAGTCCACCTGCCTCCCACATCAGCCTTGTCCGGAGGTTAAAGAACAGTGATTTTGAAAATGCCTCGTCACTTATCTACTCTAATATGTACTCTGTCCGGGAGGGTTAAGGAACAGTGATAGTTACTCGTCCTTATATCTCATCAGTCATCCACTTGCCCTGGAGAGGAAGTAAGGAACATTGATGCTTCTCCTCCTGTCCTATACACTCAATAAGGGGTACTTGTCCGGGAGGTTAAGGAACAGTGATATTGCTCGTCCTTACTTCTACTCAATATGTAACTTGTCAGGAGGGTTACAGCACAGTGATATGTACACTCCTTCATGGCCTACTCAATATCTACTTGTCCGGGAGAGGGATAAGGAAAAGTGATAATACACTCATCCTCATGTTCTCACATCTACTTGTCCGGAGGGTTAAGGAAGAGTGATATTACACTCATCCTTAACTACTCAATATGTACTTGTTCAGGAGGGTTAGGAACAGTGATTATTGCACTCATCCTCATCTACTCAATATCTACTTGTCCGGGAGGGTTAAGGAACAGTGATATTGCACTGTCCCTCATCTACTCAATATGTACTTGTCCGAAGGGTTGAGGAACAGTGACATTGCACTCATCCCATATCTACTCAATATCTACTTGTCCGGGGAGGGATAAGGAACAGTGATATCACATTTATCCTCATCTACTCAATATCTACTTGTCCGGGAGGGTTAAAGACAGTGATATTGCACTCTTTCTTATCTACTTGTTCGGGAGGGATAAGGAACAGTGACATTGCACTCGTCCTCATCTACTCAATATGTACTTGACTGGGAGGGTTAAGGAACAGTGATATTGCACTCTTCCTCATCTACCAATATCTACTTGTCGGGGAGGGTTAAGGAACAGTGATATTGCACTCGTCCTTATCTGCCTAATATCCACTTGCCCGGGAGGGTTAAGGAACAGTGATATTTCACTGGTCCTCATCCACTCAATATCTACTTGTCCGGGAGGGGTTAAGGAACAGTGATATTGCACTCATCCGTAACTACCAATATGTACTTGTCCGGGAGGGTTAAGGAACAGTGATATTGCACTCATCCTCATCTACTCAATATCTACTTGTTCGGGAGGGTTAAGGAACAGTGATATTGCACTCGTCCTCATCTACTCAATATGTACTTGACCGGGAGGGTTAAGGAACAGTGATATTGCACTCGTCCTCATCTACTCAATACCTACTTGTCGGGGAGGGTTAAGGAACAGTGATATTGCACTCGTCCTCATCTAGTCAATATCCACTTGCCCGGGAAGGTTAAGGAACAGTGATATTTCTCTCGTCCTCATCCACTCAATATGTACTTGTCCGGGAGGGTTAAGGAACAGTGATATTGCACTCGTCCTCATCTACTCAATATCTACTTGTCCGGGAGGGTTAAGGAACAGTGATATTGCACTCTTCCTCATCTACTCAATATCTACTTGTTCGGGAGGGTTAAGGAACAGTGATATTGCACTCATCCTCATCTACTCAATATCTACTTGTCCGGGAGGGTTAAGAAACAGTGATATTGCACTCGTCCTCATCAACTCAATATGTACTTGTCCGGAAGAGTTGAGGAACAGTGACATTGCACTGATCCTCATCTACTCAATATCTACTTGTGCGGGAGGGATAAGGAACAGTGATATCACATTCATCCTCATCTACTCAATATCTACTTGTCCGGGAGGGTTAAAGAACAGTGATATTGCACTCTTTCCTTATCTACTTGTTCGGGAGGGATAAGGAACAGTGACATTGCACTCGTCCTCATCTACTCAATATCTACTTGACCGGGAGGGTTAAGGAACAGTGATATTGCACTCTGTCCTCATCTACTCAATATCTACTTGTCGGGAGGGTTAAGGAACAGTGATATTGCACTCGTCCTTATCTACTCAATATCCACTTGTCGGGAGGGTTAAGGAACAGTGATATTTCTCTCGTCCTCATCCACTCAATATGTACTTGTCCGGGAGGGTTAAGGAACAGTGATATTGCACTCATCCTTAACTACTCAATATGTACTTGTCCGGAGGGTTAAGGAACAGTGATATTGCACTCATCCCTCATCTACTCAATATCTACTTGTTCGAGGGTTTAGGAACAGTGATATTGCTCTCGTCGTCATCTACTCAATATCTACTTGTCCGGGAGGGTTAAGGAACAGTGATATTGCACTCATCCTCATCTACTCAATATCTACTTGTTCGGGAGGGTTAAGGAACAGTGATATTGTCTCTCGTCGTCATCTACTCAATATCTACTTGTCCGGGAGGGATAAGGGGTTGGAACAGTGATATTGCACTCCTCGTCCCTCATCTACTCAATATGTACTTGTCTGGAAGGGTTGAGGAACAGTGATATTGCACTCATCCTTATCTACTCAATATCTACTTGTCCGGGAGGGATAAGGAACAGTGATATCATATTCATCCTCATCTACTCAATATCTACTTGTCCGGGAGGGTTAAGGAACAGTGATATTGCACTCATCCTCATCTACTCAATATCTACTTGTCCGGGAGGGTTAAGGAACAGTGATATTGCACTCGTCCTCATCAACTCAATATGTACTTGTCCGGAAGAGTTGAGGAACAGTGACATTGCACTGATCCTTATCTACTCAATATCTACTTGTGCGGGAGGGATAAGGAACAGTGATATCACATTCATCCTCATCTACTCAATATCTACTTGTCCGGGAGGGTTAAAGACAGTGATATTGCACTCTTCCTTATCTACTTGTTCGGGAGGGATAAGGAACAGTGACATTGCACTCTTCCTCATCTACTCAATATCTACTTGACCGGGAGGGTTAAGGAACAGTGATATTGCACTCGTCCTCATCTACTCAATATCTACTTGTCGGGGAGGGTTAAGGAACAGTGATATTGCACTCGTCCTTATCTACTCAATATCCACTTGCCCGGGAGGGTTAAGGAACAGTGATATTTCTCTCGTCCTCATCCACTCAATATGTACTTGTCCGGGAGGGTTAAGGAACAGTGATATTGCACTAATCCTTAACTACTCAATATGTACTTGTCCGGGAGGGTTAAGGAACAGTGATATTGCACTCATCCTCATCTACTCAATATCTACTTGTTCGGGAGGGTTAAGGAACAGTGATATTGCTCTCGTCGTCATCTACTCAATATCTACTTGTCCGGGAGGGTTAAGGAACAGTGATATTGCACTCATCCTCATCTACTCAATATCTACTTGTTCGGGAGGGTTAAGGAACAGTGATATTGCTCTCGTCGTCATCTACTCAATATCTACTTGTCCGGGAGGGATAAGGAACAGTGATATTGCACTCGTCCTCATCTACTCAATATGTACTTGTCTGGAAGGGTTGAGGAACAGTGATATTGCACTCATCCTTATCTACTCAATATCTACTTGTCCGGGAGGGATAAGGAACAGTGATATCATATTCATCCTCATCTACTCAATATCTACTTGTCCGGGAGGGTTAAAGACAGTGATATTGCACTCTTCCTTATCTACTTGTTCGGGAGGGATAAGGAACAGTGACATTGCACTCGTCCTCATCTACTCAATATGTACCTGACCGGGAGGGTTAAGGAACAGTGATATAACATTCATCCTCATCCACTCAATATCTACTTGTCCGGGAGGGTTAAGGAACAGTGATATTGCACTCATCCTTATCCCCTCAATATGTACTTGTCCGGGAAGGATAAGGAACAGTGATATTGCACTCGTCCTCATCTACTCAATATCTACTTGTCCGGGAGGGATAAGGAACAGTGACATTGCATTCGTCCTCATCTACTCAATATGTACCTGACCGGGAGGGTTAAGGAACAGTGATATAACATTCATCCTCATCCACTCAATATGTACTTGTCCGGGAAGGATAAGGAACAGTGATATTGCACTCGTCCTCATCTACTCAATGTCTACTTGTCCGGGAGGGTTAAGGAACAGGGATAGTGCACTTATCCTCATCTACTCAATATCTACTTGTTCGGGAGGGTTAAGGAACAGTGATATTGCACTCGTCCTCATCTACTCAATATGTACTTGTCCGGGAGGGTTAAGGAACAGTGATATTGCACTCGTCCTTATCTACTCAATATCTACTTGTCCGGGAGGGATAAGGAATAGTGATATTGCACCTTTCCTCATCAACTCAATATCTACTTGTTCGGGAGGGTTAAGGAACAGTGATATTGCACTCGTCCTCATCTACTCAATATGTACTTGTCAGGGAGGGTTAAGGAACAGTGATATTGCACTCGTCCTCATCTACTCAATATCTACTTCTTCGGGAGGGTTAAGGAACAGTGATATTGCACTCGTAATCATCTACTCAATATCTACTTGTCCGGGAGGGTTAAGGAACAGTGATAGTGCACTCTTCCTCATCTACTCAATATCTACTTGTTCGGGAGGGTTAAGGAACAGTGATATTGCACTCGTCCTCATCTACTCAATATCTACTTGTCCGGGAGGGATAAGAAACAGTGATATTGCACTCGTCCGCATCTACTCAATATGTATTTGTCCGGGAGGGTTAAGAAACAGTGATATTGCACTCGTCCTCATCTACTCAATATCTACTTGCCCGGGAGGGATAAGGAACAGTGATATTGCACTCGTCCGCATCTACTCAATATGTATTTGTCCGGGAGGGTTAAGAAACAGTGATATTACACTCTTCCTTATCTACTAAATATCTACTTGTTCAGGAGGGTTAAGGAACAGTGATATTGCACTCATCCTCATCTACTCAATATTTACTTGTCCGGGAGGGTTAAGGAACAGTGATATTGCACTCGTCTTCATCTACTCAATATGTACTTGTCCGGAAGGGTTGAGGAACAGTGATATTGCACTCATCCTTATCTATTCAATATCTACTTGTCGGGGAGGGATAAGGAACAGTGATATCACATTCATCCTCATCTACTCAATATCTACTTGTCCGGGATGGTTAAAGACAGTGATATTGCACTCTTCCTTATCTACTTGTTCGGGAGGGATAAGGAACAGTGATATTCCACTCGTCCTCATCTACTCAATATCCACTTGCCCGGGAGGGTTAAGGAACAGTGACATTACACTCAGTGATATCCTCGTCTATCTACTCAATATCTACTTGTCCGGGAGGGTTAAGGAACAGTGATATTGCACTCGTCCTCATCTACTCAATATCCACTTGTCCGGGAGGGTTAAGGAACAGTGATATCACATTCATCCAGTGATGTTCATCTACTCAATATCTACTTGTCCGGGAGTGTTAAAGACAATGATATTGCACTCTTCCATATCTATTTGTTCTGGAGGGATAAGGAACAGTGACATTGCACTCGTCCTCATCTAGTCAATATCTACTTGTCGGGGAGGGATAAGGAACAGTGATATTGCACTCGTCCTCATCTACTCAATATCCACTTGCCCGGGAGGGTTGAGGAACAGTGATATTGCACTCATCCTGATCTACTCAATATCTACTTGTCCGGGGATAAGGAACAGTGATATCACATTCATCCTCATCTACTCAATATCTACTTGTCCGGGATGGTTAAAGACAGTGATATTGCACTCTTCCTTATCTACTTGTTCGGGAGGGATAAGGAACAGTGATATTCCACTCGTCCTCATCTACTCAATATCCACTTGCCCGGGAGGGTTAAGGAACAGTGATATTACACTCATCCTTATCTACTCAGAATCTACTTGTCCGGGAGGTATAAGGAACAGTGATATTGCACTCGTCCTCATCTACTCAATATCTACTTGTCCGGGAGGGATAAGGAACAGTGATATTGCACTCGTCCTCATCTACTCAATATGTACTTGTCCGGGAGGGTTAAGGAACAGTGATATTGCACTCGTCCTCATCTACTCAATATGTACTTGTCCGGGAGGGTTAAGGAACAGTGATATTGCACTCGTCCTCATCTACTCAATATCTACTTGTTCGGGAGGTTTTAGGAACAGTGATATTGCACTCGTCCTTATCTACTCAATATCTACTTGTCCGGGAGGGATAAGGAACAGTGATATCACATTCATCCTCATCTACTCAATATCTACTTGTCCGGGATGGTTAAAGACAGTGATATTGCACTCTTCCTTATCTACTTGTTCGGGAGGGATAAGGAACAGTGATATTCCACTCGTCCTCATCTACTCAATATCCACTTGCCCGGGAGGGTTAAGGAACAGTGACATTACACTCATCCTTATCTACTCAATATCTACTTGTCCGGGAGGGTTAAGGAACAGTGATATTGCACTCGTCCTTATCTACTCAATATGTACTTGTCCGGGAGGGTTAAGGAACAGTGATATTGCACTCGTCCTCATCTACTCAATATCCACTTGTCCGGGAGGGTTAAGGAACAGTGATATCACATTCATCCTCATCTACTCAATATCTACTTGTCCGGGAGTGTTAAAGACAATGATATTGCACTCTTCCTTATCTATTTGTTCTGGAGGGATAAGGAACAGTGACATTGCACTCGTCCTCATCTAGTCAATATCTACTTGTCGGGGAGGGATAAGGAACAGTGATATTGCACTCGTCCTCATCTACTCAATATCCACTTGCCCGGGAGGGTTGAGGAACAGTGATATTGCACTCATCCTGATCTACTCAATATCTACTTGTCCGGGGGGGATAAGGAACAGTGATATCACATTCATCCTCATCTACTCAATATCTACTTGTCCGGGATGGTTAAAGACAGTGATATTGCACTCTTCCTTATCTACTTGTTCGGGAGGGATAAGGAACAGTGATATTCCACTCGTCCTCATCTACTCAATATCCACTTGCCCGGGAGGGTTAAGGAACAGTGATATTACACTCATCCTTATCTACTCAGAATCTACTTGTCCGGGAGGTATAAGGAACAGTGATATTGCACTCGTCCTCATCTACTCAATATCTACTTGTCCGGGAGGGATAAGGAACAGTGATATTGCACTCGTCCTCATCTACTCAATATGTACTTGTCAGGGAGGGTTAAGGAACAGTGATATTGCACTCGTCCTCATCTACTCAATATGTACTTGTCCGGGAGGGTTAAGGAACAGTGATATTGCACTCGTCCTCATCTACTCAATATCTACTTGTTCGGGAGGTTTTAGGAACAGTGATATTGCACTCGTCCTGATCTACTCAATATCTACTTGTCCGGGAGGGATAAGGAACAGTGATATCACATTCATCCTCATCTACTCAATATCTACTTGTCCGGGATGGTTAAAGACAGTGATATTGCACTCTTCCTTATCTACTTGTTCGGGAGGGATAAGGAACAGTGATATTCCACTCGTCCTCATCTACTCAATATCCACTTGCCCGGGAGGGTTAAGGAACAGTGATATTACACTCATCCTTATCTACTCAGAATCTACTTGTCCGGGAGGTATAAGGAACAGTGATATTGCACTCGTCCTCATCTACTCAATATCTACTTGTCCGGGAGGGATAAGGAACAGTGATATTGCACTCGTCCTCATCTACTCAATATGTACTTGTCAGGGAGGGTTAAGGAACAGTGATATTGCACTCGTCCTCATCTACTCAATATGTACTTGTCAGGGAGGGTTAAGGAACAGTGATATTGCACTCGTCCTCATCTACTCAATATCTACTTGTTCGGGAGGTTTTGGGAACAGTGATATTGCACTCGTCCTCATCTACTCAATATCCACTTGTCCGGGAGGTTTTAGGAACAGTGATATTGCACTCGTCCTCATCTACTCAATATGTACTTGTCAGGGAGGGTTAAGGAACAGTGATATTGCACTCGTCCTCATCTACTCAATATCTACTTGTCCGGGAGGTATAAGGAACAGTGATATTGCACTCGTCCTCATCTACTCAATATCTACTTGTCCGGGAGGGTTAAGGAACAGTGATATTGCACTCGTCCTCATCTACTCAATATCCACTTGTCCGGGAGGGTTAAGGAACAGTGATATTGCACTCGTCCTCATCTACTCAATATCCACTTGTCCGGGAGGGTTAAGGAACAGTGATATTGCACTCGTCCTTATCTACTCAATATCTACTTGTTCGGGAGGGTTAAGGAACAGTGATATTGCACTCGTCCTTATCTACTCAATATCTACTTGTTCGGGAGGGTTAAGGAACAGTGATATTGCACTCGTCCTTATCTACTCAATATGTACTTGTTCGGGAGGGTTAAGGAACAGTGATATTGCACTCGTCCTCATCTACTCAATATCTACTTGTCCGGGAGGGTTAAGGAACAGTGATATTGCACTCATCCTTATCTACTCAATATCTACTTGTCCGGGAGGTATAAGGAACAGTGATATTGCACTCGTCCTCATCTACTCAATATCTACTTGTCCGGGAGGGTTAAGGAACAGTGATATTGCACTCGTCCTCATCTACTCAATATCCACTTGTCCGGGAGGGTTAAGGAACAGTGATATTGCACTCGTCCTCATCTACTCAATATCCACTTGTCCGGGAGGGTTAAGGAACAGTGATATTGCACTCGTCCTTATCTACTCAATATCTACTTGTTCGGGAGGGTTAAGGAACAGTGATATTGCACTCGTCCTTATCTACTCAATATCTACTTGTCCGGGAGGGTTAAGGAACAGTGATATCACATTCATCCTCATCTACTCAATATCTACTTGTCCGGGAGGTTTAAGGAACAGTGATATTGCACTCGTCCTTATCTACTCAATATCTACTTGTTCGGGAGGGTTAAGGAACAGTGATATTGCACTCATCCTCATCTACTCAATATGTACTTGTCAGGGAGGTTTAAGGAACAGTGATATTGCACTCGTCCTCATCTACTCAATATCTACTTGTTCGGGAGGTTTAAGGAACAGTGATATTGCACTCGTCCTCATCTACTCAATATCTACTTGTCCGGGAGGTATAAGGAACAGTGATATTGCACTCGTCCTCATCTACTCAATATCTACTTGTCCGGGAGGGTTAAGGAACAGTGATATTGCACTCGTCCTCATCTACTCAATATCCACTTGTCCGGGAGGGTTAAGGAACAGTGATATTGCACTCGTCCTCATCTACTCAATATCCACTTGTCCGGGAGGGTTAAGGAACAGTGATATTGCACTCGTCCTTATCTACTCAATATCTACTTGTTCGGGAGGGTTAAGGAACAGTGATATTGCACTCGTCCTTATCTACTCAATATCTACTTGTCCGGGAGGGTAAAGGAACAGTGATATCACATTCATCCTCATCTAGTCAATATCTACTTGTCCGGGAGGTTTAAGGAACAGTGATATTGCACTCGTCCTTATCTACTCAATATCTACTTGTTCGGGAGGGTTAAGGAACAGTGATATTGCACTCATCCTCATCTACTCAATATGTACTTGTCAGGGAGGTTTAAGGAACAGTGATATTGCACTCGTCCTCATCTACTCAATATCTACTTGTCCGGGAGGTTTAAGGAACAGTGATATTGCACTCGTCCTTATCTACTCAATATCTACTTGTCCGGGAGGGTTAAGGAACAGTGATATTGCACTCGTCCTTATCTACTCAATATCTACTTGTCCGGGAGGTTTAAGGAACAGTGATATTGCAGTCGTTCTCATCTACTCAATATCTACTTGTCGGGGAGGGTTAAGGAACAGTGATATTGCAGTCGTTCTCATCTACTCAATATCTACTTGTCCGGGAGGTTTAAGGAACAGTGATATTGCACTCGTCCTTATCTACTCAATATCTACTTGTCCGGGAGGGTTAAGGAACAGTGATATTGCACTCGTCCTCATCTACTCAATATCTACTTGTCCGGGAGGTTTAAGGAACAGTGATATTGCAGTCGTTCTCATCTACTCAATATCTACTTGTCGGGGAGGGTTAAGGAACAGTGATATTGCAGTCGTTCTCATCTACTCAATATCTACTTGTCCGGGAGGTTTAAGGAACAGTGATATTGCACTCGTCCTCATCTACTCAATATCTACTTGTCCGGGAGGGTTAAGGAACAGTGATATTGCATCTACGTTCTTGTCCGGGAGGGTTAAGGAACATCACTCGTCCTCACTCAATATCTACTTGTCCGGGAGGGTTAAGGAACAGTGATATTGCACTCGTCCTCATCTACTCAATATCTACTTGTCCGGGAGGGTTAAGGAACAGTGATATTGCACTCGTCCTCATCTACTCAATATCTACTTGTTCGGGAGGGCTAAGGAACAGTGATATTGCACTCGTCCTCATCTACTCAATATCTACTTGTCCGGGAGGGTTAAGTTACAGTACCCAATACTTACGCGTCCAAAAAGTAGCAAAGATTTGAACGTAAGTGATTATGCATAAGAATTTCAACCCAGACAAATATCAACTGCAACATTTTTTACAGAGAGCTTTTCAAACAGGAAAGCATTGATGTTTTTGATTGTGTTCACTTTAAAATAACGTATCTCCATATTTTGTACACCAGTTACTGAGATCTAAAACATGTTATTGCAGTGGCGTTATTATCCGTGATACGTTAGCAGAGGATGAGGATCAAACATATCATTTTTATCCGTGATCCTGTATACAGAATTTGCCACTCTCTGGAACCTATGGATTCTTCATTATCAATTTTAATGATTTGTTTTACATTCCTGAAGATGAACATACTTCCTATCAAAATGTCAAGATAAATGAATATGAGTGATATGCTATGAGTGTTCATTCAAAATACTACCATATTGAAATAACTCAAATTCTTCAGATAATATTGTGCCGAACAGCTCGAAATAGAAAACACTTATATGTATAACATGAGACAAACCTGTTTACATGGTGTTGAATAATCACACTCACTCTGGAAGTAGAGTGTATGCAACTGAGGAGTTGGTAGTAATGACTGTTTACACCCTTTACACTATTCCCTTCATCGATTTTGACCTCCCCTCGATCAGACGGTGTTTCTGTAACATATTTCAACTGCTTTCATCCCCGATATCAACACAAAGAAACGCCGTGTTCGGAACATACAGAGAGGATAACATCAGGCCACAATAAACATCTAAATTTGATCTTTGATTGGCTAGTAGAAACAGCCAATAGAGACTTTCAGATTAATTTTTATTATCGATTTCCACATCATTAAATAGGATGTTCAAATGATTAAACGACATGAATGTTTAAACCTCGTGGAATTAAAAGATTTCAAAAAACAAATCTCTCATTCATTCCAAATATCTTGTGCGAGTTTGTTAAAACTAGTGTACTCCATACCACGGATTTAGGAAAACAAACATCCTTCTTTTCAATGTATATCGTTTAAGAACGAGCTACATTAAATGAATCCATTTCCCTGATCAAACACGGGATATGGACGCTAATGTTGGTCTGTGAAGCCGTCCGTCACAGCGAGTCCTCAACAGTGCAGCCTGGCGGCCTGCTACCGGGGCAAGGGCTTTTACCAGACTTGTTCAGTCGGACTGAAGATCAATAAAACATCCAAGTAATGACCCTTGAAAACAAAAGTACCTTAAACTTGCCCATATTTCCGAGTTTCAGCTGGTGATGTTTTATTTCTGTCTTTAGATAATTATATGAGATACGCATGTACGCACATACGCAGTCTCGCACGCACACATACACTCACTTGCACTGTAGTCGAGGATAACATTGAAGAACCTGGAACTCAAACAGTTGTGTATTTGGAATCAGTTCCCCATACTTTACGTCCTCGGTAGAATAAATCAGTGACACATGATGTATGAAATGCCGTAGTGATGTCAGTTACATCAGTTCCTACCGTCGTTCCTCGTTGTGATTTATTTCCCTATCTATACTACTCACACTTTGGTAAGGATCACAAAAATTCACAACTTTACTTAAACGTAGATTTATAATATGAAATTGTATCCATTTGAAATTGGATCAATAATAATATGGTGACCCCTCTTTAGGCAAACAGTCTCTTTAATCTAACCTTATGCACTTGATACATGGGTAACCATAGAAATGGTTTTCATGGCACCAATCAACCATTTTGCAAATCATGGAACGAGGCATTGACAAGTACACAACACCTGTCAGTAGCAGGTATGGGATCCACAAGATGAAATGACATACTGAAACCTAGGATCCATGCTTACAATAAGTTTAGACATTTAAACCAAATTAGACCCCACATCATTGTTTTCTGCTGAATCCATGATTTGATCCATAGCAAAATGTGAATAGTATATTTCGACAATTCCTACGTGTCCTTTTGGTACGTACATGAACCAGTCATTATTCGGGTTCTCACTGTTCTCTAACGAAGCAAATGAATAATAAACAGTAGAAACGTCGAACACGAGCATTCGAAGGTCTCAGCATTGTACTAGTTACTATATATGGTATTGTTTGTCTCATGCGCCTGTGGGTGAGAAACCCATGTGAGAAAGCTGGTATCAAACGTTTGTGTGAGATCGACCCGATGGTGATGAGCAAAGGTCAGATCATCACTGTCTACTTTTCTGACTGAAATGTATTTATGAGTTAGTCCAGCTTGTTATTTGTACCAAACACCTTTACACCATCTTAATATGTTCGCGACTGTATTGTAAACAGGTATCTATGCACACAAGAACCTGAGACCAGCTAACTGCATGAATCGGTTGTTTTTTCTTCCAATTCCCTTTATCGTTTGCTACTTTAGATTCCAATCATGAATTCAAAATGGCTTGAGCACAATCAGTAATACCTGTATAAACAGTTATGTAAACAGCAAAACCGTTGAAGACAAAGCACATGGTTCTCTTTAAATATAATAAAGGTACATTAGTACTTTTATTGGAGAAATGGGACAAGTTTCATATATTGTCTTGAAAAATACCTGACACGATAACGTTAGTGCCTGTCCATTGCGCATTTATTGAGAAGCTGAAATAAGGGGAATGACTTTTTTTTCTTTCAATAAACGTGATAATTCTTTAGATAAAAAATAGAGTAGTCCCCCCTTCGTAGTGAACGTAACCTCAGCAATGTCTCAATTCACGCACATGGGTTACACGTAAAAACAAACACTCCTCGATGCTTTTGGCTCAGGTTTTTAGGGGTACATTGAACGTAAACTTTTACACAAGTGCAGATGCCCTACGTGGAAAGATATCCAAACAATCTTCCGATAACGACAACTCAAGAGCGTCATCAGCAGAAACATTTTTTTGTGGAAGGTCACCTTAGAGACGAGTGGTGATCAGGGAGCCTAGTGACGTCACTCATTTATGAACGCTGTGTTGTGTATTAATGCGCCACTGAGAAAAATCAAATTTGAATTTATTCGACCCAAATGTGGTGCAATTTTGTGGTGTGAAATAAACAGATCACTGTACTCGTGTCTGTCAGATACCACATAGATTACAACTCATTCTTGCTCGTTAGACACGGTTTAAACAAACAATAAATGTTATCCCTCCTACATTCTCGTGGTAATCACTCTATACGCTTTACACAGTAGTGGGGTATGTCAGTATTTGATATTCGCTTTACACAGTAGTGGGGTATGTCAGTATTTGTATTCGCTTTAAACAGTAGTGGGGTATGTCCGTATTTGTACTCGCTTTACACAGTAGTGGAGTGTGTCAGTATTTGTATTCGCTTTACACAGTAGTGGGGTGTGTCAGTATTGGTATTACCTTTAAACAGTAATGGAGTGTGTCCGTATTTGTATTCGCTTTACACAATAGTAGCGTGTGTCAGTATTTGTATTCTATTTACATAGTAGTGGGGTGTGTCAGTATTTGTATTCGCTTAACACAGTTGTGGGGTATGTCGGTATTGGTATTCGGTCTACACAGTAGTGTGGTATATCAGTATTTGTATTCGCTTTACACAGTAGTAGGGTGTGTCCGTATTTGTATTCGCTTTAGACAGTAGTGGGGTATGTAAGCATTTCTATTCGCTTTTAACAGTAGTGGGGTATGCCAATATATCTATTCGCTTTACACAGTAGCTGGGTGTGTCAGTATTTGTATTCGCTTTACACAGTAGTGGAGTGTGTCAGTATTCGTGTTCGCTTTACACAGTAGTGGGGTATGTCCGTATTCGTATTCACTTTACACAGTAGATGGATGTGTCAGTATTTGTATTCGCTTTAGACAGTAGTGGGGTATGTAAGCATTTGTATTCACTTTTAACAGTAGTGGGGTATGCCAATATTTCTATTCGCTTTACACAGTAGCTGGGTGTGTCAGTAGTTGTATTCGCTTTACAAAGAAGTGGGGTATGTTAGTATTTGTATTCGCTTTACACATTAGTGGTGTATGTCAGTATTTGTATCCGTTTTACACAGTAGTGGGGTACGTCAGTATTTGTATTTGCTTTACACAGTAGTGAGGTACGTCACTATTTGTATTTGCTTTACACAGTAGTGGGGTACGTCAGTATTTGTATTCGCTTTACACAGTTAAAGGGTATGTTAGTATTTGTATTCTTTTTACATAGTAGTGGGGTATGTCAGTATTTGTATTCGCTTTACACAGTAGTGGAGTGTGTCAGTATTTGTATTCGCTTTACACAGTAGTGGGGTATGACAGTATTTGTATTCGCTTTACACAGGAATGGGGTGTGTCCATATTTATATTTGCTTTCAACAGTAGTGGGGTGCGTCAGTATTTGTGTTAGCTTTACACAGTAGTGGGGTATGTCAGTATTTGTATTCGCCTTACATAGTAGTGGAGTATGTCCGTATTTTTATTCGCTTTACACAGTAGTGGGGTATGTCAGTATTTGTATTCGCTTTACACAGTAGTTTGGTGCGTCCGTATTTGTATTCGTTTTACACAGTAGTGGGGTATGTTAGTATTTGTATTCGCTTTACACAATAGTGGGATGTATCCGTATTTGTATGCGATGTACAAAGTATTGGGGTGTCTCCGTATTTCTATTCGTTTTACACAGTAGTGTGGTATGTCAGTATTTGTATTTGCTTTACACAGTAGTGGAGTGTGTCAGTATTTGTATTCGCTTTACACAGTAGTGGGGTATGTCAGTATTTGTATTCGCTTTACACAGTTGTGGGTTGTGTCACTATTTGCATTCGCTTTACACAGTAGTGGGGTGTGCCAGTATTTGTATTCTATTTACATAGTAGTGGGGTGTGTCAGTATTTGTATTCGCTTTACACAGTAGTGTGGTATGTAAGTGTTTGTATTCGCTTTACACAGTAGTGGGGTGTGTCAGTATTTGTATTCGCTTTACACAGTACTGAGGTGTGTCAGTACTTGTATTCACTTTACACAGTAGTCTGGTATGTAAGTGTTTGTATTCGCTTTACACAGGTGTGGCGTATGTCGGTATTTTTATTCGGTTTACACAATAGTGAGGTGTGTCAGTATTTGTATTCCCTTGACACAGCAGTAGGGTGTGTCCGTATTTGCATTCGCTTTAAACAGAAGTGTGGTATGTCGGTATTTGTATTCGCTTTACACAGTTAAAGGGTATGTTAGTATTTGTATTCTTTTTTACATAGTAGTGGGGTATGTCAGTATTTGTATTTGCTTTACACAGTAGTGGAGTGTGTCAGTATTTGTATTCACTTCCCACAGTAGTGGGGTATGTCAGTATTTGTATTCGCTTTACACAGTTAAAGGGTATGTTAGTATTTGTATTCTTTTTACATAGTAGTGGGGTATGTCAGTATTTGTATTAGCTTTACACAGTAGTGGAGTGTGTCAGTATTTGTATTCACTTCCCACAGTAGTGGGGTCTGTCAGTATTTGTATTCGCTTTACACAGTAGTGGGGTATGACAGGTGTATTCGCTTTACACAGGAATGGGGTGTGTCCATATTTATATTTGCTTTAAACAGTAGTGGGGTGTGTCAGTATTTGTATTAGCTTTACACAGTAGTGGGGTATGTCAGTATTTGTATTCGCCTTACATAGTAGTGGAGTATGTCCGTATTTGTATTCGTTTTACACAGTAGTGGGGTATGTTAGTATTTGTATTCGCTTTACACAGAAATTTGGTGCGTCCGTATTTGTATTCGTTTTAAACAGTAGTGATGTATGTCGGTATTTTTATTCGCTCTACACAGTAGTGGGGTATGTCCGTATTTGTATGCGATGTACAAAGTATTGGGGTGTCTCCGTATATCTATTCGCTTTACACAGTAGAGGGGTATGTCAGTATTTTTATTCGCTCTAAACAGTAGTGGGGTATGCCAGTATTTGTATTTGCTTTA
Organism: Haliotis rubra; assembly: GCF_003918875.1. Taxonomy (NCBI): domain Eukaryota; kingdom Metazoa; phylum Mollusca; class Gastropoda; order Lepetellida; family Haliotidae; genus Haliotis; species Haliotis rubra. The sequence goes on from NW_025767244.1 coordinate 355,965, forward strand.
CATAGTAGTGGAGTATGTCCGTATTTGTATTCGCCTTACACAGTAGTGAGGTATGTCAGTATTTGTATTCGCTTTACACAGTAGTTTCGTTCGTCCGTATTTGTATTCGTTTTACACAGTAGTGGGGTATGTTAGTATTTGTATTAGCTTTACACAATAGTGGGATGTATCCGTATTTGTATGCGATGTACAAAGTATTGGGGTGTCTCCGTATTTCTATTCGTTCTACAGAGTAGTGTGGTATGTCAGTATTTGTATTTGCTTTACACAGAACTGGAGTGTGTCAGTATTTGTATTCGCTTTACACAGTAGTAGGGTACGTCAGTATTTGTATTCGCTTTACACAGTAGTGGGGTACGTCAGTATTTGTATTTGCTTTACACAGTAGTGTGGTATGTCGGTATTTGTATTCGCTTTACATAGTAGTGGGGTGTGTCAGTATTTATATTCGCTTTAAACACTAGTGAGGTATGTCAGTATTTGTATTCGCTGTACATAGTAGTGGAGTATGTCCGTATTTGTATTCGCTTTACACAGTAGTGGGGTGTGTCAGTATTTGTATTCGCTTTACATAGTAGTTGAGTATGTCAGTATTTGTACTTGCTTTACACAGGAGTGGGGTGTGTCAGTATTTCCATTCGCTTTACACAGTAGTGGGGTGTGTCAGTATTTGTATTCGCTTTACACAGTTGTGGGGTGTGTCACTATTTGCATTCTCTTTACACAGTAGTGGGGTGTGTCAGTATTTGTATTCGCTTTACACAGTAGTCGGTTGTGTCCGTATTTGTATTCTATTTACATAGTAGTGGGGTGTGTCAGTATTTGTATTCGCTTTACACAGTAGTGTGGTATGTAAGTGTTTGTATTCGCTTTACACAGTAGTGGGGTGTGTCAGTATTTGTATTCGCTTTACACAGTACTGAGGTGTGTCAGTACTTGTATTCACTTTACACAGTAGTCTGGTATGTAAGTGTTTGTATTCGCTTTACACAGGTGTGGCGTATGTCGGTATTTTTGTTCGGTTTACACAATAGTGAGGTGTGTCAGTATTTGTATTCCCTTGACACAGTAGTAGGGTGTGTCCGTATTTGCATTCGCTTTCCACAGTAGTGGGGTATGTCAGTATTTGTTTTCGCTTTACACAGTAGCGGGGTATGTCCGTATTTGTATTTACTTTACACAGTAGTGGGGTGTGTCCGTGTTTGTATTTGCTTTAAACAGTAGTGATGTATGTCGGTATTTGTATTCACTTTGCACAGTAGTGAGATGTGTCCGTATTTGTATGCGATATTCAAAGTATTGGGGTGTCTCCGTATTTCTATTCGCTTTACACAGTAGTGTGGTATGTTTGTATTTGTATTCGCTTTGCACAGTAGTTTGGTCCGTCAGTATTTGCATCCGTTTTACACAGTAGCGGGGTATGTCAGTATTTGTATTCGCTTTACACAGTAGTGGGGTACGTCAGTATTTGTATTCGCTTTACACAGTAGTGGGGTATGTCCATATTTGTATTTACTTTACACAGTAGTGGGGTGTGTCCGTATTTGTATTCGCTTTACACAGTAGTGGGGTATGTCGGTATTTGTATATGCTTTACACAGTAGTGGGGTATGTCGGTATTTGTATTCGCTTTACACAGTAGTTAGATGTATCCGTATGTGTATGCGATGTACAAAGAAATATTCGGGTATCTCCGTATTTCTATTCGCCTTACACAGTAGTGTTGTATGTCAGTATTTGCATTCGCTTTAAACAGAAGTGTGGTATGTCGGTATTTGTATTCGCTTTACACAGTTAAGGGGTATGTTAGTATTTGTATTCTTTTTACACAGTAGTGGGGTATGTCAGTATTTGTATTTGCTTTACACAGTAGTGGAGTGTGTCAGTATTTGTATTCGTTTTACACAGTAGTGGGGTACTGTTTACACAGTAGTTTGGTGCGTACGTATTTGTATTCGTTTTACACAGTAGAGGGGTATGTTAGTATTTGTATTTGCTTTACACAGTAGTGGGATGTATCCGTATTTGCATTCGCTTTAAACAAAACTGTGGTATGTCGGTATTTGTATTCGCTCTACACAGTTAAAGGGTATGTTAGTATTTGTATTCGCTCTACACAGTAGTGGAGTGTGTCAGTATTTGTATTCGCTTTACACAGTAGTGGGGTGTGTCCGTATTTGCATTCGCTTTACACAGTAGTGGGGTATGTCAGTATTTGTTTTCGCTTTACACAGTAGCGGGGTATGTCCGTATTTGTATTTGCTTTACACAGTAGTGGGGTGTGTTCATATTTCTATTTGCTTGACACAGTAGTGGGGGGTGTCAGTATTTGTATTTGCTTTAAACAGTAGTGAGGTATGTCGGTATTTTTATTCGCTTTACACAGTAGTGAGATGTGTCCGTATTTGTATGCAATATACAAAGTATTGGGTCCTCTCTGTATTTCTATTCGCTTTACACAGTAATGTGGTATGTTTGTATTTGTATTCGCTTTACACAATAGTTTGGTCCGTCAGTATTTGTATTCGCTTTACACAGTAGTGGGGTATGTCCATATTTGTATTTACTTTACACAGTAGTGGGATGTGTCCGTATTTGTATTCGCTTTATACAGTAGTGGGGTATGTCGGTATTTGTATATGCTTTACACAGTAGTGGGGTATGTCGGTATTTGTATTCGCTTTACACAGTAGTGAGATGTATCCGTATGTGTATGCGATGTACAAAGTATTCGGGTATCTCCGTATTTCTATTCGCCTTACACAGTAGTGTGGTATGTCATTATTTGCATTCGCTTTAAACAGAAGTGTGGTATGTCGGTATTTGTATTCGCTTTACACAGTTAAGGGGTATGTTAGTATTTGTATTCTTTTTACACAGTAGTGGGGTATGTCAGTATTTGTATTTGCTTTACACAGTAGTGGAGTGTGTCAGTATTTGTATTCACTTTACACAGTAGTGGGGTACTGTTTACACAGTAGTTTGGTGCGTACGTATTTGTATTTGCTTTACACAGTAGTGGGATGTATCCGTATTTGCATTCGCTTTAAACAAAACTGTGGTATGTCGGTATTTGTATTCGCTCTACACAGTTAAAGGGTATGTTAGTATTTGTATTCACTTTACACAGTAGTGGAGTGTGTCAGTATTTGTATTCGCTTAACACAGTAGTGGGGAGTGTCCGTATTTGCATTCGCTTTACACAGTAGTGGGGTATGTCAGTATTTGTTTTCGCTTTACACAGTAGCGGGGTATGTCCGTATTTGTATTTGCTTTACACAGTAGTGGGGTGTGTTCATATTTCTATTTGCTTGACACAGTAGTGGGGGGTGTCAGTATTTGTATTTGCTTTAAACAGTAGTGAGGTATGTCGGTATTTGTATTCGCTTTACACAGTAGTGAGATGTGTCCGTATTTGTATGCAATATACAAAGTATTGGGTCCTCTCTGTATTTCTATTCGCTTTACACAGTAGTGTGGTATGTTTGTATTTGTATTCGCTTTACACAGTAGTTTGGTCCGTCAGTATTTGTATCCGTTTTACACAGTAGCGGGGTATGTCAGTATTTGTATTCGCTTTACACAGTACTGGGGTACGTCAGTATTTGTATTCGCTTTACACAGTAGTGGGGTGTGTCCATATTTCCATTTCCTTTACACAGTAGTGGGGGGTGTCAGTATTTGTATTCGCTTTACACAGTAGTTTGGTGCGTCCGTATTTGTATTCGTTTTACACAGTAGTGGGGTATGTTAGTATTTGTATTCGCTTTACACAGTAGTTTGATGCGTCCGTATTTGTATTCGTTTTAAACAGTAGTGATGTATGTCGGTATTTGTATTCGCTCTACACAGTAGTGGGGTATGTCCGTATTTGCATGCGATGTACAAAGTATTGGGGTGTCTCCGTATATCTATTCGCTTTACACAGTAGAGGGGTATGTCAGTATTTGTATTCGCTTGACACACTAGTGGTGTATGTCAGTATTTGTATTCGCTTTATATAGTAGAGGAGTATGTCAGTATTTTTATTCGCTTTACACAGTAGTGGGGTATGTCAGTATTTGTATTCGCTTTACACAGTAGTGGGGTATGTCCGTATTTGTATTCGCTTTACACAGTAGTGGGGTGTGTCAGTATTTGTATTCGCTTTACACAGTAGTGTGGTATGTAAGTGTTTGTATTCGCTTTACACAGTAGTGGGGTGTGTCAGTATTTGTATTCGCTTTACACAGTACTGAGGTGTGTCAGTACTTGTATTCACTTTACACAGTAGTCGGGGTATGTTAGTATTTGTATTCGCTTTACACAGTACTGAGGTGTGTCAGTACTTGTATTCACTTTACACAGTAGTCGGGGTGTGTCAGTATTTGTATTCGCTTTACACAGTAGTGTGGTATGTAAGTGTTTGTATTCGCTTTACACAGTAGTGGGGTATGTTAGTATTTGTATTCGCTTTACAGAGTAGTTTGGTGCGTCCGTATTCGTATTCGTTTTAAACAGTAGTGATGTATGTCGGTATTTGTATTCGCTTTACACAGTAGTGGGGTATGTTAGTATTTGTATTCGCTTTACAGAGTAGTTTGGTGCGTCCGTATTCGTATTCGTTTTAAACAGTAGTGATGTATGTCGGTATTTGTATTCGCTCTTCACAGTAGTGGGGTATGTCCGTATTTGTATGCGATGTACAAAGTATTGGGGTGTCTCCGTATATCTATTCGCTTTACACAGTAGAGGGGTATGTCAGTATTTTTATTCGCTCTAAACAGTAGTGGGGTATGCCAGTATTTGTATTCGCTTTACATAGTAGTGGAGTATGTCCGTATTTGTATTCGCCTTACACAGTAGTGAGGTATGTGAGTATTTGTATTCGCTTTACACAGTAGTTTCGTGCGTCCGTATTTGTATTCGTTTTGCACAGTAGTGGGGTATGTTAGTATTTGTGTTAGCTTTACACAATAGTGGGATGTATCCGTATTTGAATGCGATGTACAAAGTGTTGGGATGTCTCCGTATTTCTATTCGTTTTACAGAGTAGTGTGGTATGTCAGTATTTGTATTTGCTTTACACAGTTGTGGGGTGTGTCACTATTTGCATTCGCTTTACACAGTAGTGGGGTGTGTCAGTATTTGTATTCGCTTTACACAGTAGTCGGGTGTGTCCGTATTTGTATTCTATTTACATAGTAGTGGGGTGTGTCAGTATTTGTATTCGCTTTACACAGTAGTGTGGTATGTAAGTGTTTGTATTCGGTTTACAGAGTAGTGGGGGTGTGTCAGTATTTGTATTCGCTTTACACAGTACTGAGGTGTGTCAGTACTTGTATTCACTTTACACAGTAGTCTGGTATGTAAGTGTTTGTATTCGCTTTACACAGGTGTGGCGTATGTCGGTATTTTTGTTCGGTTTACACAATAGTGAGGTGTGTCAGTATTTGTATTCCCTTGACACAGTAGTAGGGTGTGTCCGTATTTGCATTCGCTTTCCACAGTAGTGGGGTATGTCAGTATTTGTTTTCGCTTTACACAGTAGCGGGGTATGTCCGTATTTGTTTTCGCTTTACACAGTAGTGGGGTATGTCCGTATTTGTATTGGCTTTACACAGTAGTGGGGTGTGTCCATATTTCTATTTGCTTTACACAGTAGTGGGGGGGGTGTGTCAGTATTTGTATTTGCTTTAAACAGTAGTGATGTACGTCGGTATTTGTATTCACTTTGCACAGTAGTGAGATGTGTCCGTATTTGTATGCGATATTCAAAGTATTCGGGTGTCTCCGTATTTCTATTCGCTTTACACAGTAGTGTGGTATGTTTGTATTTGTATTCGCTTTGCACAGTAGTTTGGTCCGTCAGTATTTGTATCCGTTTTACACAGTAGCGGGGTATGTCAGTATTTGTATTCGCTTTACACAGTAGTGGGGTACGTCAGTATTTGTATTCGCTTTACACAGTAGTGGGGTATGTCCATATTTGTATTTACTTTACACAGTAGTGGGGTGTGTCCGTATTTGTATTCGCTTTACACAGTAGTGGGGTATGTCGGTATTTGTATATGCTTTACACAGTAGTGGGGTATGTCGGTATTTGTATTCGCTTTACACAGTAGTTAGATGTATCCGTATGTGTATGCGATGTACAAAGTATTCGGGTATCTCCGTATTTCTATTCGCCTTACACAGTAGTGTTGTATGTCAGTATTTGCATTCGCTTTAAACAGAAGTGTGGTATGTCGGTATTTGTATTCGCTTTACACAGTTAAGGGGTATGTTAGTATTTGTATTCTTTTTTACACAGTAGTGGGGTATGTCAGTATTTGTATTTGCTTTACACAGTAGTGGAGTGTGTCAGTATTTGTATTCACTTTACACAGTAGTGGGGTACTGTTTACACAGTAGTTTGGTGCGTACGTATTTGTATTCGTTTTACACAGTAGAGGGGTATGTTAGTATTTGTATTTGCTTTACACAGTAGTGGGATGTATCCGTATTTGCATTCGCTTTAAACAAAACTGTGGTATGTCGGTATTTGTATTCGCTCTACACAGTTAAAGGGTATGTTAGTATTTGTATTCGCTCTACACAGTAGTGGAGTGTGTCAGTATTTGTATTCGCTTTACACAGTAGTGGGGTGTGTCCGTATTTGCATTCGCTTTACACAGTAGTGGGGTATGTCAGTATTTGTTTTCGCTTTACACAGTAGCGGGGTATGTCCGTATTTGTATTTGCTTTACACAGTAGTGGGGTGTGTTCATATTTCTATTTGCTTGACACAGTAGTGGGGGGTGTCAGTATTTGTATTTGCTTTAAACAGTAGTGAGGTATGTCGGTATTTGTATTCGCTTTACACAGTAGTGAGATGTGTCCGTATTTGTATGCAATATACAAAGTATTGGGTCCTCTCTGTATTTCTATTCGCTTTACACAGTAATGTGGTATGTTTGTATTTGTATTCGCTTTACACAATAGTTTGGTCCGTCCGTATTTGTATTCGCTTTACACACACAGTAGGGGTATGTCCATATTTGTATTTACTTTACACAGTAGTGGGATGTGTCCGTATTTGTATTCGCTTTACACAGTAGTGGGGTATGTCGGTATTTGTATATGCTTTACACAGTAGTGGGGTATGTCGGTATTTGTATTCGCTTTACACAGTAGTGAGATGTATCCGTATGTGTATGCGATGTACAAAGTATTCGGGTATCTCCGTATTTCTATTCGCCTTACACAGTAGTGTGGTATGTCAGTATTTGCATTCGCTTTAAACAGAAGTGTGGTATGTCGGTATTTGTATTCGCTTTACACAGTTAAGGGGTATGTTAGTATTTGTATTCTTTTTACACAGTAGTGGGGTATGTCAGTATTTGTATTTGCTTTACACAGTAGTGGAGTGTGTCAGTATTTGTATTCACTTTACACAGTAGTGGGGTACTGTTTACACAGTAGTTTGGTGCGTACGTATTTGTATTTGCTTTACACAGTAGTGGGATGTATCCGTATTTGCATTCGCTTTAAACAAAACTGTGGTATGTCGGTATTTGTATTCGCTCTACACAGTTAAAGGGTATGTTAGTATTTGTATTCACTTTACACAGTAGTGGAGTGTGTCAGTATTTGTATTCGCTTAACACAGTAGTGGGGAGCGTCCGTATTTGCATTCGCTTTACACAGTAGTGGGGTATATCAGTATTTGTTTTCGCTTTACACAGTAGCGGGGTATGTCCGTATTTGTATTTGCTTTACACAGTAGTGGGGTGTGTTCATATTTCTATTTGCTTGACACAGTAGTGGGGGGTGTCAGTATTTGTATTTGCTTTAAACAGTAGTGAGGTATGTCGGTATTTGTATTCGCTTTACACAGTAGTGAGATGTGTCCGTATTTGTATGCAATATACAAAGTATTGGGTCCTCTCTGTATTTCTGTTCGCTTTACACAGTAGTGTGGTATGTTTGTATTTGTATTCGCTTTACACAGTAGTTTGGTCCGTCCGTATTTGTATCCGTTTTACACAGTAGCGGGGTATGTCAGTATTTGTATTCGCTTTACACAGTACTGGGGTACGTCAGTATTTGTATTCGCTTTACACAGTTGTAGGGTGTGTCCATATTTCCATTTCCTTTACACAGTAGTGGGGGGTGTCAGTATTTGTATTCGCTTTACACAGTAGTTTGGTGCGTCAGTATTTGTATTCGTTTTACACAGTAGTGGGGTATGTTAGTATTTGTATTCGCTTTACACAGTAGTTTGATGCGTCCGTATTTGTATTCGTTTTAAACAGTAGTGATGTATGTCGGTATTTGTATTCGCTCTACACAGTAGTGGGGTATGTCCGTATTTGTATGCGATGTACAAAGTATTGGGGTGTCTCCGTATATCTATTCGCTTTACACAGTAGAGGGGTATGTCAGTATTTGTATTCGCTTGACACACTAGTGGTGTATGTCAGTATTTGTATTCGCTTTATATAGTAGAGGAGTATGTCAGTATCTTTATTCGCTTTACACAGTAGTGGGGTATGTCAGTATTTGTATTCGCTTTACACAGTAGTGGGGTATGTCCGTATTTGTATTCGCTTTACACAGTAGTGGGGTGTGTCAGTATTTGTATTCGCTTTACACAGTAGTCGGGTGTGTCCGTATTTGTATTCTATTTACATAGTAGTGGGGTGTGTCAGTATTTGTATTCGCTTTACACAGTAGTGTGGTATGTAAGTGTTTGTATTCGCTTTACAGAGTAGTGGGGTGTGTCAGTATTTGTATTCGCTTTTGTCTGAGGTGTATTTGTATTCATTCACAGTAGCTTTACACAGTACTTGTATTCACTTTACACAGGGTGTGTCAGTATTTGTATTCGCTTTCAGTATTTGTATTCACTTTACACAGTAGTGGGGTATGTCAGTATTTGTATTCGCTTTACACAGTAGTGTGGTATGTAAGTGTTTGTATTCGCTTTACACAGTAGTGGGGTATGTTAGTATTTGTATTCGCTTTACAGAGTAGTTTGGTGCGTCCGTATTCGTATTCGTTTTAAACAGTAGTGATGTATGTCGGTATTTGTATTCGCTCTACACAGTAGTGGGATATGTCCGTATTTGTATGCGATGTACAAAGTATTGGGGTGTCTCCGTTTATCTATTCGCTTTACACAGTAGAGGGGTATGTCAGTATTTTTATTCGCTCTAAACAGTAGTGGGGTATGCCAGCATTTGTATTCGCTTTACATATAAGTGGAGTGTGTCCGTTTTTGTATTCGCCTTACACAGTAGTGAGGTATGTCAGTATTTGTATTCGCTTTACACAGTAGTTTCGTGCGTCCGTATTTGTATTCGTTTTACACAGTAGTGGGGTATGTTAGTATTTGTATTAGCTTTACACAATAGTGGGATGTATCCGTATTTGTATGCGATGTACAAAGTATTGGGGTGTCTCCGTATTTCTATTCGTTTTACAGAGTAGTGTGGTATGTAAGTATTTGTATTTGCTTTACACAGTAGTGGAGTGTGTCAGTATTTGTATTCGCTTTACACAGTAGTAGGGTACGTCAGTATTTGTATTCACTTTACACAGTAGTGAGGGTACGTCAGCATTTGTATTTGCTTTACACAGTAGTGTGGTATGTCGGTATTTGTATTCGCTTTACACAGTAGTGGGGTATGTCCATATTTGTATTTACTTTACACAGTAGTGGGGTGTGTCCGTATTTGTATTCGCTTTACACAGTAGTGGGGTATGTCGGTATTTGTATATGCTTTACACAGTAGTGGGGTATGTCGGTATTTGTATTTGCTTTACACAGTAGTGAGATGTATCCGTATGTGTATGCGATGTACAAAGTATTCGGGTATCTCCGTATTTCTATTCGCCTTACACAGTAGTGTGGTATGTCAGTATTTGCATTCGCTTTAAACAGAAGTGTGGTATGTCGGTATTTGTATTCGCTTTACACAGTTAAGGGGTATGTTAGTATTTGTATTCTTTTTACACAGTAGTGGGGTATGTCAGTATTTGTATTTGCTTTACACAGTAGTGGAGTGTGTCAGTATTTGTATTCACTTTACACAGTAGTGGGGTACTGTTTACACAGTAGTTTGGTGCGTACGTATTTGTATTTGCGTATTTGTATTTGCTTTACACAGTAGTGGGATGTATCCGTATTTGCATTCGCTTTAAACAAAACTGTGGTATGTCGGTATTTGTATTCGCTCTACACAGTTAAAGGGTATGTTAGTATTTGTATTCACTTTACACAGTAGTGGAGTGTGTCAGTATTTGTATTCGCTTAACACAGTAGTGGGGAGTGTCCGTATTTGCATTCGCTTTACACAGTAGTGGGGTATGTCAGTATTTGTTTTCGCTTTACACAGTAGCGGGGTATGTCCGTATTTGTATTTGCTTTACACAGTAGTGGGGTGTGTTCATATTTCTATTTGCTTGACACAGTAGTGGGGGGTGTCAGTATTTGTATTTGCTTTAAACAGTAGTGAGGTATGTCGGTATTTGTATTCGCTTTACACAGTAGTGAGATGTGTCCGTATTTGTATGCAATATACAAAGTATTGGGTCCTCTCTGTATTTCTATTCACTTTACACAGTAGTGTGGTATGTTTGTATTTGTATTCGCTTTACACAGTAGTTTGGTCCGTCCGTATTTGTATCCGTTTTACACAGTAGCGGGGTATGTCAGTATTTGTATTCGCTTTACACAGTACTGGGGTACGTCAGTATTTGTATTCGCTTTACACAGTAGTGGGGTGTGTCCATATTTCCATTTCCTTTACACAGTAGTGGGGTATGTCAGTATTTGTATTCGCTTTACACAGTAGTTTGGTGCGTCCGTATTTGTATTCGTTTTACACAGTAGTGGGGTATGTTAGTATTTGTATTCGCTTTACACAGTAGTTTGATGCGTCCGTATTTGTATTCGTTTTAAACAGTAGTGATGTATGTCGGTATTTGTATTCGCTTTACACAGTAGTGGGGTATGTCCGTATTTGTATGCGATGTACAAAGTATTGGGGTGTCTCCGTATATCTATTCGCTTTACACAGTAGAGGGGTATGTCAGTATTTGTATTCGCTTGACACACTAGTGGTGTATGTCAGTATTTGTATTCGCTTTATGTAGTAGAGGAGTATGTCAGTATTTTTATTCGCTTTACACAGTAGTGGGGTATGTCAGTATTTGTATTCGCTTTACACAGTAGTGGGGTATGTCCGTATTTGTATTCGCTTTACACAGTAGTGGGGTACGTCAGTATTTGTATTCGCTTTACACAGTAGTGGGGTATGTCCGTATTTGTATTCGCTTTACACAGTAGTGGGGTGTGTCAGTATTTGTATTCGCTTTACACAGTAGTCGGGTGTGTCCGTATTTGTATTCTATTTACATAGTAGTGGGGTGTGTCAGTATTTGTATTCGCTTTACACAGTAGTGTGGTATGTAAGTGTTTGTATTCGCTTTACACAGTAGTGGGGTGTGTCAGTATTTGTATTCGCTTTACACAGTACTGAGGTGTGTCAGAACTTGTATTCACTTTACACAGTAGTCGGGGTATGTTAGTATTTGTATTCGCTTTACACAGTACTGAGGTGTGTCAGTACTTGTATTCACTTTACACAGTAGTCGGGGTGTGTCAGTATTTGTATTCGCTTTACACAGTAGTGTGGTATGTAAGTGTTTGTATTCGCTTTACACAGTAGTGGGGTATGTTAGTATTTGTATTCGCTTTACAGAGTAGTTTGGTGCGTCCGTATTCGTATTCGTTTTAAACTGTAGTGATGTATGTCGGTATTTGTATTCGCTCTACACAGTAGTGGGATATGTCCGTATTTGTATGCGATGTACAAAGTATTGGGGTGTCTCCGTTTATCTATTCGCTTTACACAGTATAGGGGTATGTCAGTATTTTTATTCGCTCTAAACAGTAGTGGGGTATGCCAGCATTTGTATTCGCTTTACATAGTAGTGGAGTGTGTCCGTATTTGTATTCGCCTTACACAGTAGTGGGGTATGTTAGTATTTGTATTAGCTTTACACAGTAGTGGGATGTATCCGTATTTGTATGCGATGTACAAAGTATTGGGGTGTCTCCGTTTATCTATTCGCTTTACACAGTAGAGGGGTATGTCAGTATTTTTATTCGCTCTAAACAGTAGTGGGGTATGCCAGCATTTGTATTCGCTTTACATAGTAGTGGAGTGTGTCCGTATTTGTATTCGCCTTACACAGTAGTGAGGTATGTCAGTATTTGTATTCGCTTTACACAGTAGTTTCGTGCGTCCGTATTTGTATTCGTTTTACACAGTAGTGGGGTATGTTAGTATTTGTATTAGCTTTACACAATAGTGGGATGTATCCGTATTTGTATGCGATGTACAAAGTATTGGGGTGTCTCCGTATTTCTATTCGTTTTACAGAGTAGTGTGGTATGTCAGTATTTGTATTTGCTTTACACAGTAGTGGAGTGTGTCAGTATTTGTATTCGCTTTACACAGTAGTAGGGTACGTCAGTATTTGTATTCGCTTTACACAGTAGTGGGGTACGTCAGTATTTGTATTTGCTTTACACAGTAGTGTGGTATGTCGGTATTTGTATTCGCTTTACATAGTAGTGGAGTGTGTCAGTATTTGTATTTGCTTTACACAGTAGTGGGGTGTGTCAGTATTTGTATTCGCTTTACACAGTAGCGGGGTATGTCCATATTTGTATTTGCTTTACACAGTAGTGGGGAGGGTCCATATTTCAATTTGCTTTACACAGTAGTGGGGGATGTCAGTATTTGTATTTGCTTTAAACAGTAGTGATGTATGTCGGTATTTGTATTCGCTTTACACAGTAGTGGGGTGTGTCAGTATTTGTATTCGCTTTACACAGTAGCGGGGTATGTCCATATTTGTATTTGCTTTACACAGTAGTGGGGAGGGTCCATATTTCTATTTGCTTTACACAGTAGTGGGGGATGTCAGTATTTGTATTTGCTTTAAACAGTAGTGATGTATGTCGGTATTTGTATTCGCTTTACACAGTAGTGAGATGTGTTCGTATTTGTATGCGATGTACAAAGTATTGGGGTGTCTCTGTATTTCTAGTCGCTTTACACAGTAGTGTGGTATGTCTGTATTTGTATTCGCTTTGCACAGTAGTTTGGTCTGTCCGTATTTGTATCCGTTTTACACAGTAGTGTGGTATGTTAGTATTTGTATTCGCTTTACACAGTAGTGGGGTACGTAAGTATTTGTATTCGCTTTACACAGTAGTGGGGTACGTCAGTATTTGTATTTGCTTTACACAGTAGTGTGGTATGTCTGTATTTGTATTCGCTTTGCACAGTAGTTTGGTCTGTCCGTATTTGTATCCGTTTTACACAGTAGTGTGGTATGTTAGTATTTGTATTCGCTTTACACAGTAGTGGGGTACGTCAGTATTTGTATTCGCTTTACACAGTAGTGGGGTACGTCAGTATTTGTATTTGCTTTACACAGTAGTGTGGTATGTCGGTATTTGTATTCGCTTTACACAGTAGTGGGGTATGTCCGTATTTGTATCCGTTTTACACAGTAGTGGGGTATGTCGGTATTTGTATTCGCTTTACACAGTAGTGGGGTACGTCAGTATTTGTATTCGCTTTACACAGTAGTGGGGTACGTCAGTATTTGTATTCGCTTTACACAGTAGTGGTGAGCAGGAAGACATGGACAGACACACAGGACTGGAGACACACCAGGACAGGAGGACACAGTGACTGAGCACTTGTGACCACAGACGGAGGAACACAGGACTGAGCAGAATCCCACATGGACTGAGACTGCACACAACCACAGGACCAAGGACTGGAGCAGAAGGCACACAGACTGGACAGGCCACAGACTGGAGCACAACCACACTGGAGGAATGCACACAGTGATCACTGAGCAGCACAGTGACTGGAGAACACACAGGAGGCACACAGACAAAGGACTGGAGGCACAGGACTGGAGAACGCACACAGGACACAGTGGACTGCACAGACAGCAGGTGGACACTGGAGGCACACAGCAGTGGAGGAGAACGGAGCACACACGGACAGGCACACAGTGACTGAGTGGACACTGAGCACAGTGACGGAGCACACACAGGATGGAGGAAACCACAGGTAGCAGGTGGATGGAGCAGGAATGGCATGGATTGGAGCAGGAATTCCATTGCACCGAATTTCCGATCACAGGGCTTTATTTAATCAGGCTTGTTGTCTATCACAGATGTTAGGACTGCGAGAGACTATTGGCACATTGGCTCGCATCTGTCAGCGCGTGCCGCTCGTGCGACCCGTACGCCTTGACCTTGAAATAGAGCCTGCGTTGGGCCAGTAGTCTTACTCCCAAGTTGACATGCATTTCAAGAGATAAAGGGTCGACTGGGTGCAAAAGTAAATTGAAATTCTGGCGGTGACGAATGACATTACTAAAGGAAGGAGCAAAACTCGATGATAAATGTAATCGAGATCCACAGGGAAATGGGATAGAGGCATGCACCGTTTTACATCGATTTTGGCTGGAAGAATTTATATATTATACTACACATACTTGCCGAAAACCAGTCCGTCATGCTCTTTCGTACACATATGTTTTCCCCCGATGTCAGTGCTTGGTGAGTCGCAGTATGTAGCGATACTTTTCAAAGTTAAATAATGTATCATGGTACCTTTTTCGTCATTATCTCAAACATACAGAAGGAGTAAAATCTCTGTAGCAACAGGTGGGGGGTGTGTGTGTGTGTGTGTGTGTGTGGCTGTGCACTAAACCATCGTGTTGCATCAACTTCAGACTGGAAGGGCGACAGAATGAATGCTACAAAACAAACCCATCAAAATCAATCAAATTAAATTTCTTACTTACATTAAACCTAGAAATGTGTGTATATTGACTAACCAATCTTTGTAAGTTACGACATACCATAATGTTCAAAACAGAAACAAAGACCTTGTGCATTAGCTACCCAATTTATATCGTAGTCTCCTACAGTTTTTAAGATGATACCACCGACTATTCATAAAGGCTGGAAGCTGTAACAAATCACTTATAACAGTTCGGATTTAGGCGACGAATATCATATACTCTTGTTTGTGTTTCTACTTAATTTATCACCGGAAGTTATGTTTACATCTCACTTTTATAGTTTCCCTAAATCACCGTTGTACATCCTCACACTCTCTGTTTACTTCGATAGTAACCTTGAAAATAAATCAAGTTCAGTTCAGCTCAGAAGTTGCTGTCTTCAGACCATCCAACATCCACTACAACATCCACTACAACATCCACTACCACTACAACATCCACTACAACATCCACTACCACTACAACATCCACTACCACTACAACATACACTACAACATCCACTACAACATCCACTACAGCATCCACTACAACAGCACCACAGAACTACACTACAACATCCACTACAGCATCCACTACAACCACTGCAACATCCACTACCACTACAGCATCCACTATCCGCACAACATCCACTACAGCAGCATCACTACAACATCCACTACCACTACAACATCCACTACAACATCCACTACAACATCCACTACCACTACAACATCCACTACAACATCCACTACCACTACAACATCCACTACAACATCCACTACAACATCCACTACAACATCCACTACAACATCCACTACAACATCCACTACAACATCCACTACCACTACAACATCCACTACAACATCCACTACCACTACAACATCCACTACAACATCCACTACAACATCCACTACAAACCACGCTTTTCTGCGTGGGCCTTGAGAAGCTCCGTTAGACTAAATCGTGGGATTATGTTTACCCCTCTAGCTCTTCCATTTACCTCCAAGTCCATGAAATACAACCTGATCTTTCATTTGCATATATATATTTTCGTAAGAGGTATGTGTAACGCGGCAACATTACGGGTATGTGACGGTGGTGACAGTAGGGACCTGGCAGTCCAGTGAACAACATTATGAGCTATATGGCTGGAAATCAACTAAGCAGCCCCGACTCTTGCCTCAGCTATGATAAAGTCAACAATGTTCTGTGTTTTCATGGGGAATCGAGTATAAGTAACCACTGCTGTCCGAATGTTTAATCTCATAAAGACAATCCATATATTCAAAATCAGTGCCGAGTCTGATCCCGACATGCCCAGGTGACAACCTCTACCCTTCTCCTTCGCCCGGGGAGCCTTTTGATGAGGTGAAGGAGTAACTGATGTCCCTCTCAATGCAATGCAGATCTAAAGGGATGCAGTGGTGGATCCATTCCCTGTTGCCGACATTCAAGAAGGTCTCAAACATCTTCCAATGGATGCAAATCTTCACTGATGCCAAGGTGAAATGTCGAGGGCTTTCGTTCGCCGACATATATGCTGTGACGGGAGCGAGGGGCCTTGAATTGTCATCAGTAAGCAGGGTGCGAAATAAGTTTCCAAATTTTGCTAGCAATGCCTGAAAGTTACTAGCCCACAAAATAATTCACTAGCCCAAATTGGAATGTAGAAACTAAGCAAAAGCTTACAAAAATAGATGAGAATAAGATATTGTCGGCATGACACGGGTTTCATCATTAAGCTGCCAATATCGTGAACATTTTTATCAGGCCATAATCTTGCATGACTTAACAAGTCGGTGAGAGTGATATATTTACAAAGTGACTCCATGAAATTCAGTAGCCAGTCGGGCCAGTGACTGTGGAGGTTTACTGGCCCAGCTGGATTTTTAATAGCCACAGGCTAGCAGGCCAGTGGCTATTTCACAGACTGACAGTAAGTACAGGTCGTGAACGTGTGTCACTACAACTGCATGCATGATATTTTCATATTTTGCCATTCCAGTTCGTTTTCCTCGGACTGTCGCAGTTATGAGAATTGCACCCTACATCCTGACAGAGACTCCTCTATGCATCATATAGGCTAATGTTACTAAGGGCGTTTTGCCTATACACACAAGCATATGTCCATCTGTGACATGCAGCAAGAATCCGCTCTCGCCGGACCAATGGATCTGTTGTAACGTCGCTGGTTTCGAAAGACACCGTAGCATACATCATGCCAAATGATATTAATAACCGACTTGGGACAGTTCTGATTGGTTGTAAGAGAAGTGTAAAACTGCGCACTCCCTGCTCACAAGTTGTTTTGTGTTGAAAACCTTTAAGTTTCACGGTATCAATCGCCTGGACAATTTCTTTACAGATGGTGTGATATCGCTTGGATAATGCGAACTGCGGGCCGAAAGTAGACTAGATTGCAATTAAGAGCCAGGTGAAACAGCTTCAGCCATTATATCACAGACGACATTGCCGCACAACGCCGGCAGAAGGGAGTACGATGCGGGTTCTTGATGTCATCGGCTAACTGAAATGCTTAGAAATTCGTGGTTTGCTTTGACTAATTTTAAAACACGTTTCTAAAATACAAAAAATTAACCCTAACCCGAACCCTAAACCTTACCCTAACCCTAATTTCATAACCCTTGCCCTAACCCGAACCCAAAACCTTACCCTTACCTTGCCCCCTAACCCTAGGGTTAGGAAGGTATCCGGTATTCTGTAATCTTACCAATCAATTTATTATCAGCTTTCGTCAACGATATCGCCACTGATCTTGATCCGGTAACGGAGGATGCATTAACATCGAACGCCGAAGAAATTTTAATGCCTTCCGTCCACATAAATAAACAGTTGGGTTATCAATTCAAACAAAATGATATTTTGAAATTTGTACTGTTTCAAATTTAGCGGTAGTAAAACACAATTACAGAATCTGCAAACCGTTCTGTTTAGCCCAACATATTTTTTTTCTAAAAGTATAATATCGTTGAAAAAGTTATTTAGCTTAGTCATGATCCCTCTTATCCATTACACTGCTTGATCTAAAGTAGTCTATTAAAGTATGATTAATTACCTTACCGTGTTTATGCCAGAGGTACACCCTCATGCATGTCCTGATCCATCCTTTCGGAAATATCACCACAAATCTGGCTCTTTGTCAACAGACTCGCGAACATGCCAGTGAATCCGATTCAATTTGAATTCACTACACTTTGAAGCCACTAAGTCACAAAACACTTTCCTAAATGTAGAAAATAATATCCGTAGAATCGAATTTGAGCACAAAGTACACACATGAGTGTGTAAAAGTCACCACAGCTGTCGCACGCAGACGTAGAGGTGCGTGAAATCGTCAAGTTGACAGGGCGCAAAATTCAACAGTATCTAAATTCACGGTACAACACGGACTTCTCGTTACAGCAAAAACGCCTCTACTCTTAAGTTTTGTACCAGTACCAGTAATTAGATATCAAAGACTATCTCAGTCATACAATCAGGTTAACCTTGCACAAACTGTCAGAGGCTCTCCTGTCACATCTTTCCAAATTTGCACGTAAATGCAAACAATGACTTCCGAGAAAAGGTCAAGGCCATGAGGTTGCTGCCATTATTCTGGTGGGGAAAGGGTGTACGGTGGAATTTTCAAATATGAACCAAGCTTTTTAAACTTATTTGATATATGTTTTCCAACTTATCAGTTAATGATTGGTGATTAATGCATTGAAAAAACAAAACGTGATTTGTTATTACTGAATCTGGAGTTTGTTAGTCATTGACGGTTTGCCACCAATCACCCCGTTTCGGGCAATGCCACTTGAGATTGGAATGCGAGGCCGCTTCACGTATTGACTCGTAACCAAAGAAAGAGCTCCACCTGAAATTGTTCATAAAATTGTCATGGTAGAATGGAGATAAACATACTGTGTTGGAAAATCAGAGGTATATAACGAAATTATAATAGCTCTAAATGAAAATTTAGAGCTATTATAATTTCGTTATATACCTCTGATTTTCCAACACAGTAGGTTTAATAATCCACCGTTAGCTTCGGTCTGTAATGTACAATTAACGTAATGTGATAATGATTCGAGGATAATTCAGAGAATACATCATGTAGTATCGAGGCGTTTCATAGTTCTAAACCAGTTTCACTAAACTGGGATCAACATTCATTCCGGTATCACAAACATGTTTGTTTAACGTAACGTTACACCTCAGGAGAGAAATATTGCTCTGAAAAGCCTTTAATATAAACAATATAAACATTTCGACAATTTTATTCACATACATATTGCAACACACATAACATATCTTGCATGAGGTTTACACACGATTACACTACTAACACATTTAAGTTCTATTCGAGACAATAATAATTACGAAAGTCAACCCATTTTGAATGTATGTTTTACTTGTTCCGGATATTTTCGGAAAAAGGTAAAGAGTAAACGAGAATGCCAATATTATCTCAGCAAGGAATTCAACAAGTAGAAATTACATGTGAATCTTTTGTTCAATTGTTCCTATACTGTAACCATGTGCACTTAATGTATATGGGCCTATGGCTTTTCATACAATAAACATTTGACTTTGAACAACCCTAAAACGAATCATAGCGGAAAATGTGTAGATAGAAACCTTTCCTCAGAAAGGAAAATCATCCACTTGATAAGGTGATGTCCAACGAATAAATGAACTGCAAATATTTTTGCATACCATAATTATATAGAAACACCTTGTACATTATACGAGGGGCGTTGGGGTAGCCTAGAGGCTGAAGTCTTCACACGTCACGCCGAAGCCCCGGGTTCGGTTCATCACATGGGTACAACGTATGAAGCATGTTGCCCGTAGTGATATTGCTGGAATATTGCTAAAACCAGCATAAAACACACTCGCTCGCTCACCGACTGTCTCGCTTTGTATATGAACACAAATATGATATATCCCCAATATAAATTAAAGGCGGCGCCAAATATGAACATGAGTGTGAATCAAAGTAAATGAATAGGGAAGAAAATGAACACGGGTTGCCTTCGTTTTCAGCTCAGATACAAACAGACATGGTTTAATTAATGTTTAACGTACACAACGACCCTTTAAAATAACTGGATACAAAGCAAACAAGTTATGCAGCATATCTCAAAAAGAAAAGAAAAAATATGGTTTCAATAAAACTTTGAACATGTTTAACAACTGACTTGAAAGAAACCTTGGTTGAAAAGTAAATTTTGAAATAGTAAGCACAGTATAAACGCACTCTTCAGAAATGAAACGCATAGTGTAACTTTGAACATTTTACTCTGTTCAATTATGAAGCTTTGCATGGCGATATTCACCTGTAAACACAATGGCAATAGTGTCTGTCCGGTCACTTGGACGAGGAGGTGCGGTCCGATCATCACCTCGTCTTCGCACAGACTCAGCAAGTCCATGGTTTCTGTCAGACCGAAGTCTCCTCCATTCTTCCCGTGACTGGTGGTGGGGTAGCCTAATGGTTAAAGCGTTGGCTCGTCACGCCGAAGACCCGGGCTCGAATCCCCACATGGGCACAATGTGTGAAGCCCATTTCTGGTGTCCCCCGCCGTGATGTTGCTGGAATATTGCTAAAAGCGGCGTAAAACCAAACTCAGTCAGTCAGTCTTCCCGTGACACGTTGGCCAGTTGCACAAGCAGCGTATGTTGACGTCGATGTACACGTCTGTCGAGTTCATCCTATAGTGTCACGATCGTATGGAGCCGTTATACTTCTTGGTCTTCTTCTCGGACGACATTTGGTTGAACTGAGACAAGTATACCGATATCATAAAGGTATCTTTGGTGTACGTTGAAATGATAACGGATTGGGATTCTCTGGGTTCAAGACGTTCTATGGTGATGATGCAGTTGTTTCATTTAGTTTCGACACTCTACACTTCCACTAAAGCGACACTCGCATGACAAAACTGTTGGGTTTTGAATCCATTTATGGACTGTCACTGCACATGATTGTTACAACTTGCAGGTGCATTGGGATTTTCATTTCCTTTCCATAAATTATCATGCAGTCATCTAAATCTGCGGCGTAGAGCTATACGAGTTTATTAACATGAAGAAAATGGATAAAGATTTACAAAGATACATATGAAAATTACTCAAGCATCATCTAATTCATAGACCTATAATTCCATGAATGAAGAAAACAGCATTGTTCTGTATGATCTATTGACATTTTGCATTTTTTCGTGAGTCAGGGCTCCAGGTTTGCGCAGAGACTTTCGATATGGAGTTTATATGTTATCGTAAACTATTTCAGACCATTACGCAGACTGATAGGAGCAAGATGTCTTCTTGCGGAGTCTCAAAACTATCCCGGACCGTTCGCCTCTTCTGGCCAAACAGTCTCCAGTATATGTGAGTCGGCTGGATACATTCCCTTTCCCCGCTGACACAAATCTGCTGATAGGGATGAGGAGGATAGCCAGCCGGAGCCACACAAGGACGGGTTGATGCGGGTTCGATGCAATCCTGATGCTACATTGGCTAGCGTGGTCGACTATAGAAATGACTATGTAATGCGGCAACAGATTCTTGCAACAATTAATTAACATGTAAGTCTATGGAAATTTCACAAATGATGACTCACTTATGGCCAACTACTGTAGTTGTCGAGCGGTACTAGCAGTTACTGTGTACCGATGGTACCAAACACTCACATTTCTGTGCTCAAGAAGATTGAAATATGTGACTTCTTGTAACGATATTATCCAGATTTCAAGCCAGAAATATTTTTGTGCTTACATAAACTCTGTCAAAAAAGAAACGCAACCCCTGTATTTTAGAGATTTTGATCTGAAGTTTTAGGACGACACGGCATTTTTTATTATTTAAGACAGAAGTCTGAAATTTGGCAGAATAATAACCCAGATGGGCATGTTTAAAATTGTCATTTCAAAAGTCATCTCACAGACACCAGTTTGTCACCAGGGGGGGCGTCTTTCTCAGTATCTCGTATGAGCACCACGCGCTGCAATCACTGCACGGCATCTCCTTGGACAAGAACGGATAAGACGCCGGATTCTTTCCTGGGGAATGGCTCTCCACTCCTCCTGCAGTGCAACGGCGAGCTGTTGCAGCGTCTGTGGCGGCGGCTGACGTTGACGTACGCGTCGATCCAGAGTATCCCACAGGTGTTCAATAGGGTTGAGGTCTGGTGATTTAGAGGGTCATGGCAAGACATTGACGTTGGAATTCTGCAGAAAGTTCATTGTTGCACGTGCAGTATGAGGCCGGGCGTTGTCCCGTTGAAAAATCTGTGTCTGTTGGTCAATAATCGGGAGAAGGTGAAGCTCTAACACGTGGTTGATGTAACGTTGGGCTGTCAGGTTCCCTGGAACGATCACCAAGTCTGATTTCTGGTTGTATGAGATGGTTCCCCAAACCATGACGCTTTCTCCGCCAAATCTGTCCACCTGTCGGACGCAGATGGGCGCAAAACGTTTATGACGTCTCCTATACAGACGCTGTCTTCCGTCGTGACGTTGCAAAAGAAAACGTGATTCATCAGAAAACCAGATTCGCCTCCAGTTTTGTAAAGTCCGTATCCTTACGTTGTTGCACCACCTGAGTCGTCGGCGTCGATGTAGGGGGCGTAGTACAGGTCCAACAACTGGTCTACAGGCACGTAAACCCGCTTCTTTCAGACGGTTCCTAATCGTTTGAGCTGACACTCTCCTCAAACCTGGTATTTGTGTGGCAGTCACGGTTGGTAGGGCATGCCGTTTACGCAGGTGATGGACCCGGATGTACCGATCTTGAAGGGGGGTCGTGATTCTTGGCCTTCCACTTCTCGGGCGATCGTTGGTCAAATTGAAGTTGTTGTAGCGGCTCCAAAGTCGGGATATCGTTGTTTTGTGAACATTTAGGTGCCGTGCAACAGTTCCAAAACTTTCTCCGGCTTGAACACGACCAATGGCGATATTTCGGTCGGCAGCACTCAATCGTGGCATTTTAACACAGCTTTTCGGCGACAAATGAATGAATATAATACGGAAGCACATGGGCTTTTATACACCCCTACATTAACTGCCATTTTCATGATTTGCATGTGTTTTTTTTGTGCGAAGTCACCATGAGGGTCATTTCATGCGTTGTGACGGAATAAGCAATAAAATACACTTATGCGTACAAATGCAGTTGTTTGGATGGTAATCTTCATTAATTACGTGTATCATTTAAATACATTCGAATAAAATTTAGTTTGGAAGCAATAACTTCATTCAAACGAATTTTTCATATCTGAGGACAGGGGTTGCGTTTCTTTTTTGACAGAGTTTATTTTATTGACGTGCCTGTTTATCGATCTTGACATTCCTTATAGGGGCAATTGCTACAAGTACAACTTCTTAAAGGATCAGTTTAGTCATGGACATTTAGCCTTTGACCTTCCATGTCTACGTGAGAAACACCTTCCTTGTCTACGTGAGAAACACCTTCCTTGTCTACGTGAGAAACACCTTCCTTGTCTACGTGAGAAACACATTCCTTGTCTACGTGAGAAACACCTTCCTTGTCTCAGTGAGAAACGCCTTCCTTGTCTACTTGAGAAACACCTTCCTTGTCTCAGTGAGAAACGAATCCCCACATGGGCACAATGTGTGAAGCCCATTTCTGGTGTCCCCCGCCGTGATGTTGCTGGAATATTGCTAAAAGCGGCGTAAAACCAAACTCAGTCAGTCAGTCAGTCAGTGAGAAACGCCTTCCTTGTCTACGTGAGAAACACCTTCCTTGTCTACGTGAGAAACACCTTCCTTGTCTACGTGAGAAACACCTTCCTTGTCTACGTGAGAAACACCTTCCTTGTCTACCTGAGAAACACCTTCCTTGTCTACGTGAGAAACACCTTCCTTGTCTACCTGAGAAACACCTTCCTTGTCTACGTGAGAAACACCTTCCTTGTCTACGTGAGAAACACCTTCCTTGTCTACGTGAGAAACACCTTCCTTGTCTACGTGAGAAACACCTTCCTTGTCTACGTGAGAAACACCTTCCTTGTCTACCTGAGAAACACCTTCCTTGTCTACCTGAGAAACACCTTCCTTGTCTACCTGAGAAACACCTTCCTTGTCTACGTGAGAAACACCTTCCTTGTCTACCTGAGAAACACCTTCCTTTGTCTACCTGAGAAACACCTTCCTTGTCTACCTGAGAAACACCTTCCTTGTCTACCTGAGAAACACCTTCCTTGTCTACCTGAGAAACACCTTCCTTGTCTACGTGAGAAACACCTTCCTTGTCTACGTGAGAAACACCTTCCTTGTCTACGTGAGAAACACCTTCCTTGTCTACGTGAGAAACACCTTCCTTGTCTACCTGAGAAACACCTTCCTTGTCTACCTGAGAAACACCTTCCTTGTCTACCTGAGAAACACCTTCCTTGTCTACCTGAGAAACACCTTCCTTGTCTACCTGAGAAACACCTTCCTTGTCTACCTGAGAAACACCTTCCTTGTCTACCTGAGAAACACCTTCCTTGTCTACCTGAGAAACATCTTCCTTGTCTACCTGAGAAAACACCTTCCTTGTCTACCTGAGAAACATCTTCCCTTGTCTACCTGAGAAACACCTTCCTTGTCTACCTGAGAAACACCTTCCTTGTCTACCTGAGAAACACCTTCCTTGTCTACCTGAGAAACACCTTCCTTGTCTACCTGAGAAACACCTTCCTTGTCTACCTGAGAAACACCTTCCTTGTCTACCTGAGAAACACCTTCCTTGTCTACCTGAGAAACACCTTCCTTGTCTACCTGAGAAACACCTTCCTTGTCTACCTGAGAAACACCTTCCTTGTCTACCTGAGAAACACCTTCCTTGTCTACCTGAGAAACACCTTCCTTGTCTACCTGAGAAACACCTTCCTTGTCTACCTGAGAAACATCTTCCTTGTCTACCTGAGAAACACCTTTCCTTGTCTACCTGAGAAACACCTTCCTTGTCTACCTGAGAAACACCTTCCTTGTCTACCTGAGAAACACTTCCCTTCCTTGAAACACCTTCTACCTGAGAAACACCTTCCTTGTCTACCTGAGAAACACCTTCCTTGTCTACCTGAGAAACACCTTCCTTGTCTACCTGAGAAACACCTTCCTTGTCTACCTGAGAAACACCTTCCTTGTCTACCTGAGAAACACCTTCCTTGTCTACCTGAGAAACACCTTCCTTGTCTACCTGAGAAACACCTTCCTTGTCTACCTGAGAAACACCTTCCTTGTCTACGTGAGAAACACCTTCCTTGTCTACCTGAGAAACACCTTCTCCTTGTCTACCTGAGAAACACCTTCCTTGTCTACCTGAGAAACACCTTCCTTGTCTACCTGAGAAACACCTTCCTTGTCTACGTGAGAAACACCTTCCTTGTCTACCTGAGAAACACCTTCCTTGTCTACCTGAGAAACACCTTCCTTGTCTACCTGAGAAACACCTTCCTTGTCTACCTGAGAAACACCTTCCTTGTCTACCTGAGAAACACCTTCCTTGTCTACCTGAGAAACACCTTCCTTTGTCTACCTGAGAAACACCTTCCTTGTCTACCTGAGAAACACCTTCCTTGTCTACCTGAGAAACACCTTCCTTGTCTACCTGAGAAACACCTTCCTTGTCTACCTGAGAAACACCTTCCTTGTCTACCTGAGAAACACCTTCCTTGTCTACCTGAGAAACACCTTCCTTGTCTACCTGAGAAACACCTTCCTTGTCTACCTGAGAAACACCTTCCTTGTCTACCTGAGAAACACCTTCCTTGTCTACGTGAGAAACACCTTCCTTGTCTACCTGAGAAACACCTTCCTTGTCTACCTGAGAAACACCTTCCTTGTCTACGTGAGAAACACCTTCCTTGTCTACCTGAGAAACACCTTCCTTGTCTACCTGAGAAACACCTTCCTTGTCTACCTGAGAAACACCTTCCTTGTCTGAGAAACATCTTCCTTGTCTGAGAAACACCTTCCTTGTCTACCTGAGAAACACCTTCCTTGTCTACCTGAGAAACACCTTCCTTGTCTACCTGAGAAACACCTTCCTTGTCTACCTGAGAAACACCTTCCTTGTCTACCTGAGAAACACCTTCCTTGTCTACCTGAGAAACACCTTCCTTGTCTACCTGAGAAACACCTTCCTTGTCTACCTGAGAAACACCTTCCTTGTCTACCTGAGAAACACCTTCCTTGTCTACCTGAGAAACACCTTCCTTGTCTACCTGAGAAACACCTTCCTTGTCTACCTGAGAAACACCTTCCTTGTCTACCTGAGAAACACCTTCCTTGTCTACCTGAGAAACACCTTCCTTGTCTACCTGAGAAACACCTTCCTTGTCTACCTGAGAAACACCTTCCTTGTCTACCTGAGAAACACCTTCCCTTGTCTACCTGAGAAACACCTTCCTTGTCTACCTGAGAAACACCTTCCTTGTCTACCTGAGAAACACCTTCCTTGTCTACCTGAGAAACACTTCCCTTCCTTGTCTACCTGAGAAACACCTTCCTTGTCTACGTGAGAAACACCTTCCTTGTCTACCTGAGAAACACCTTCCTTGTCTACCTGAGAAACACCTTCCTTGTCTACCTGAGAAACACCTTCCTTGTCTACCTGAGAAACACCTTCCTTGTCTACCTGAGAAACACCTTCCTTGTCTACCTGAGAAACACCTTCCTTGTCTACCTGAGAAACACCTTCCTTGTCTACGTGAGAAACACCTTCCTTGTCTACCTGAGAAACACCTTCCTTGTCTACCTGAGAAACACCTTCCTTGTCTACCTGAGAAACACCTTCCTTGTCTACCTGAGAAACACCTTCCTTGTCTACGTGAGAAACACCTTCCTTGTCTACGTGAGAAACACCTTCCTTGTCTACCTGAGAAACACCTTCCTTGTCTACCTGAGAAACACCTTCCTTGTCTACCTGAGAAAACACCTTCCTTGTCTACCTGAGAAACACCTTCCTTGTCTACCTGAGAAACACCTTCCTTGTCTACCTGAGAAACACCTTCCTTGTCTACCTGAGAAACACCTTCCTTGTCTACCTGAGAAACACCTTCCTTGTCTACGTGAGAAACACCTTCCCTTGTCTACCTGAGAAACACCTTCCTTGTCTACCTGAGAAACACCTTCCTTGTCTACGTGAGAAACACCTTCCTTGTCTACCTGAGAAACACCTTCCTTGTCTACCTGAGAAACACCTTCCTTGTCTACCTGAGAAACACCTTCCTTGTCTACCTGAGAAACACCTTCCTTGTCTACCTGAGAAACACCTTCCTTGTCTACCTGAGAAACACCTTCCTTGTCTACCTGAGAAACACCTTCCTTGTCTACCTGAGAAACACCTTCCTTGTCTACCTGAGAAACACCTTCCTTGTCTACCTGAGAAACACCTTCCTTGTCTACCTGAGAAACACCTTCCTTGTCTACCTGAGAAACACCTTCCTTGTCTACCTGAGAAACACCTTCCTTGTCTACCTGAGAAACACCTTCCTTGTCTACCTGAGAAACACCTTCCTTGTCTACCTGAGAAACACCTTCCTTGTCTACCTGAGAAACACCTTCCTTGTCTACCTGAGAAACACCTTCCTTGTCTACCTGAGAAACACCTTCCTTGTCTACCTGAGAAACACCTTCCTTGTCTACCTGAGAAACACCTTCCTTGTCTACCTGAGAAACACCTTCCTTGTCTACCTGAGAAACACCTTCCTTGTCTACCTGAGAAACACCTTCCTTGTCTACCTGAGAAACACCTTCCTTGTCTACCTGAGAAACACCTTCCTTGTCTACCTGAGAAACACCTTCCTTGTCTACCTGAGAAACACCTTCCTTGTCTACCTGAGAAACACCTTCCTTGTCTACCTGAGAAACACCTTCCTTGTCTACCTGAGAAACACCTTCCTTGTCTACCGTGAGAAACACCTTCCTTGTCTACCTGAGAAACACCTTCCTTGTCTACCTGAGAAACACCTTCCTTGTCTACCTGAGAAACACCTTCCTTGTCTACCTGAGAAACACCTTCCTTGTCTACCTGAGAAACACCTTCCTTGTCTACCTGAGAAACACCTTCCTTGTCTACCTGAGAAACACCTTCCTTGTCTACCTGAGAAACACCTTCCTTGTCTACCTGAGAAACATCTTCCCTTCTACCTGAGAAACCTTCCTTGTCTACCTGAGAAACACCTTCCTTGTCTACCTGAGAAACACCTTCCTTGTCTACCTGAGAAACACCTTCCTTGTCTACCTGAGAAACACCTTCCTTGTCTACCTGAGAAACACCTTCCTTGTCTACCTGAGAAACACCTTCCTTGTCTACCTGAGAAACACCTTCCTTGTCTACCTGAGAAACACCTTCCTTGTCCACGCAGGTCACACCATTCCCACTATGTTCAAACCATCTCTCTGTGAGGTTCGAGTGTGTTATGTTGCAGAATAACTTGTTGTAAAATGATGTTGTAATTGTAGTACATGGTTTCTGTTGAGGTTCAGTAGAGTATAACCTAATGTTCTGTATAATGTTTCTGAAGACATGGCATTAAACATATTCTGCTTAGACAAGTAGACATGTCTTTACTCAACTCATGTTTGGACAGGACTCGATTCAATTCCACGATCACAATGCAGAAAGTGACCTAATCTCCGAACTCAGATAGAGTATCATGACCATGACTGGCAAGCAACAACCATGCATAGCATCGAACATCCATGATTGGCGAAGACGCAAGATTTCGGAGTCTATCAGCATAAAAAGATTAGCGCCACAGATAAACAGGGATCAAGGGTTTTACCTACCCAATGCCTGGGGAATCAGTTAGGTTCATGGCTTCACCAATCACCTCTTAATCCACTGTCACGGCCTCAACCCTGCCTTTTGTATCTTATCCCTAGCTTTTGTATATCATTAGACTATCAGCCACCCTTTTGTACACCAATTAGACTCATTGGCTTCTATCACTTACCCACTTAATCCACTGTAACAACACAATATCTGCTTTTGTATATTTTATTCTCTTTCATCTTATAATCCCCTATTTATTGTATATACATGCTTAAAATCACTCTGGCTTCATGTACATTACTAGTATATATATCCTGTATATCTGTTAGTTAGCATTCACCTGACGAAGGGGCAAGTAATAGCCCAGAAACGTTGTGTATACAATAAAGAAGAAGTTGACATCCATAATATTTTGTCTTATACATGACCCTTGTAGCTTTGTTAGGTTGTTGCTTGAATATTGCTGAGTGCGGCGAAAAACTAAATTATTTTGTTAGGTTGTTGTTTAACGGCACATTCAGCAACCGCCTAGCTGTATGTCGGCGGCCTAGCTGTAAACGCTTTGCAGAGACAGAGTGGAAGTGAGCTATCGTAGACCACTGTCTCCAAGGACTCCATGCTACTCGGTGCCGTGATTACATGGGAGTTAGCTTTAACGTGATGACAAATGACTTATTTCAAACCTTTGCTTGTGTTTTAATTTGTGCACTGACTGCAGCATTTCCAGCGGTTTTCTGAAGGATTTTTAAAAGCCGTTTTCAACGATGGTATTTGGGGAGAGTTCTGTTTAATGCGAGGCAGTTCCATCATTTTAAATAGAAGATAAGGGAATTAAGGTTCCGACGAACTTTCCGTATTCCAGACTTTCATTTTATTCCATAAAGGACTGTCCGTTCCCTCACATTTGAGATCCCTCCTATTTGGTGAGCGTCGATTTTTATCAGTTTCCCGCTCTGATTTGGCCGTCTCGAGGAGGGGGCAGTCCAGTGCACCTCCCCAATATGACGGCCTTCACATCGATTTTTGGACAAATTGCCCCTTTTAGATGAGAAATAATGATACAATGATTATTCCAGAGAGTACTTGGCGAAAAATTACTTTTGTTGATGGGAGACCTCGTTTACTGCATTCAGTGACAAAATATGATTTAAATCTTTGGACTGGAACAACCCAACTGTATGACGTCATGTTACGAGGGGAGGAGAAATGAGAGAAACGCCGCCGCTGTGTGGCGCTAGCTCCATGCCGATCAGTATCGCGGCAACAACAGAGGAGCTTTTTAAAATCCGGAGAAATCACCGAGGGGCAAATAAACCGGAGAGAGCAGAGAGCCCTATAACACAACTAGTCAGTGGTCTTAAAGGGGCGATAACGACACATTGAAAGCCACTGAAAAGGCTTTTATTTTAGGTCTGATGTGTGTCATATTCAACATGTCTTCTTTCATTGAACCTCTTTCGTATAGTTTGTACCACGGGTGTATATTCATTGAAACAGATGAAGCGCCAATGTACATATATGTTGTATAGTAAGTATTTGTTCGTCCGAGCAGTATAAATAATTGAGTGGTACGAAAGTCAAAGTAGTCTGTATTGTGAATGTAAGTGGATGCAATGCAAAAGGATAACTTCGT
Source organism: Haliotis rubra (assembly GCF_003918875.1). Classification (NCBI taxonomy): domain Eukaryota; kingdom Metazoa; phylum Mollusca; class Gastropoda; order Lepetellida; family Haliotidae; genus Haliotis; species Haliotis rubra. Next base: position 386,239 of record NW_025767244.1, read on the forward strand.
CAGAGTGAAATGTAAATGTACTGTAGATACAAACAATACGTAGGCGCGAGTGCTAATGTCACTTGGAAGAGAGTGGGGTGGGGGATGGGGGTGGTTTGTTGAGAATTGCTCATGTGACACTGATGATTAAGTCGATGTGTGAATTTCATTTAGACAGCTATACAGCCATATTGTTTACATAAAACATCCATCCTGTCAATGAATATATGTGCGACCTATTGAAGTAATCTGTCATTCTGTGAGCAAACTTCTGCGTTCCTATTCAAGTTTCACAGCATATGTCAACAGTGAGACAATTGGAATGGAATAGGACGGAAAGGTCAACGGTTTAGCAATAAAGAAAGCACAAAATATGTTTCTAAGCCCACTAAATTATTGTGAAAATTATACATGATGCTTGCTACTTTTAAAATAAGGTATAACCATGCATTTACCATCTGACAAATGTTCGTGGGCGCAAACATAGACCATCAATTGCTTCGTGTTCAAGTGGAGATGTTGCACAGGGCAATGAGCACATGTAAATAGTGTACTATGTTATCAGCTCATTGTTGAGTATTATTCTGGATTTAAACATATCTAATCCATTCAGACTTTACACGATGAGATATGCATTTACAAAATGAACATGAAAAGGTCTCTACATATATTTTCAGGACACGTTTTTGCAATGGTGGTGATGCACTAGGTTTGTTGATAAAAGAGCTGGAATTGACTGCTTATGCTGACTGCCGAGACCCAACAGAACAAAATATATGCTTGACAAATTCAGCATGTTAAAGATTATGTCCGTTAGGTACGCCTAATGCTGTATGTAATAGGTTGTACATTCTCAGCTACAAGATCCCACCGTGAATTATCAGATGCTTATAAAATATCATCGTGCACAGAGGGATCAAACTCGTGTACATATCATTGTGCACAGAGGGATCAAACTCGTGTACATATCATCGTGCACAGAGGGATCAAACTTGTGTACATATCATCGTGCACAGAGGGATCAAACTCGTGTCCATATCATTGTGCTCAGAGGGATCAAACTCGAGTACAAACCGTCGTACACAGAGTGATCAAATTCGTGTACATAAACTGAATTAGATATACATGGTTTCATGATTAGGAATATTTTGCATGCATATAAATGAGTAATAACGTCAATCATTTCAAACTCCACTCCACACAACATAAGTAGACTTAAAGAATGTGTTATAGGACGTATTTCCAAGAACGTTCACATGTTGTATAACTCCAGTGAAGATACTCCGAGCATGTACAGCAGCTTGTCAGCATGCATCTTCCCAGAGATACTGTTTGTACAATATACACTTAAGTACTTAAAAATTATACATCTTCATAAAAACCCCTTTTCTCTGTAGTTTCAACTTATGCATGTTGACAGATTTCCATGGTTGACAAAAAATATTCCAGTTGATAGATTTGCTTTTGTAGTGCAGGTATTGTGCTGGAAAACATGGCCATATCACCAGTATACGAAAGAAGAAATAACTTTACAATTTCCAAGAGAAAGTGGGACGCCATCAGAACAGTTTTGCTACTTCATTGATGAAGAAGGAAGAACAAATGGACATATAATGCATCATTGCTTAAAAGGTATTGCTATTGCGTCAAAGGTATCAGATATAATAATAATGTTATTTCCCAGTCAAACCTTTATTTTCTTATACATGAAGCAGTTAGCTTTCCAATTGTACTGCTAAGACCATGTGTTTTGAGACGTGACCATAATCTATTTCTGTTTAAAGATTCAAAAGATTTAGAAACATCGAAGAATATTGCATATACTTTTTTGCTAAGTACCTTTGCATTATTGTTTGCAACATAAATATAAAGTATCAATTCCTTAGCGAAAGGAGATTACGACTCACTAATCGTTTCAAAACCAACAACCCAGAACAGTATTCTATTTTGAATGCTATATAGGAATGTTTTGAAAGATGCCTGATAGCATAATGTATATTTGTATCATTCACATTCCATCGTTTGGGGAGGAGCGATCATACCAAGTGCCCAGAATTCAGAAAAGTGTGATGTTGCCAGCATAAGATTATTGATAAACACATCAGGCATAATCTTGATTTACCATTTTTCAGGTGAGAAATGCCTTCCCTTATTTCATCACTTGTAATCGGAGTCTCGAGTTATGTCTGTGATATGTCTCGACATTATCACCCATGCTAGTAATGGCTCAGATGGGCATATCATATAATCAGCCACGACAAGAATATAGCACACTTATAAAAAGTATTTACCAGATGTATTTATAGTTGAATCAACAGATGATTGTTTCATGCTAAGCTATTCTTACCTTCAATGTATTCAATTACATCCAATGGCAATATGCACATCACGACATTGCGTTAAGATATACGTACAGAAGATAGTCTTGTAATGCACGTTTTAACATTGACGTGAAGGGATATTATAACTGGTTAAGAAGACGTGTTCCTAACCATCACCGTACTCACCATCCTATGTGTATACTAGTAAATACTACTCCAAGCTGTTCCTTCAACCATTTACGGTTAGCCCGAGTATTTCAAATAGGTTTATTAAGTTAAGAAATTCATAATCATCCACGTTCCAGAAATTATATTTAATGGTCCAGTCAGCAGAGAGGAGACGTAATAGTGGTGGTGATATCCCATTCAGTGGTGATGCTGTGATCTCTTGTAATAGTGGTGATATCCCATGTAGTGGTGATGCTGTGATCTCTTGTAGTAGTGATATCCCATCTAGTGGTGATGCTGTGATCTCTTGTAGTAGTTGGTGGTGATATCCCATCTAGGATATGACTTCACTCAGGTCCTCCTTCCTAATGAACAAACTTTTGCAAGTGCATTTTCCCAAGCGGGACTCGAACCCGCTACGCTAGCATTTCAAGTCCCGCTCTCTACCGATCGAGCTACGGGGCACTCGAGGATGTAGGGTTCAATACTTAGGGTCATACTTGCCGTGTGTTCCGAGGTCAAACGACGTGATTTCCGTTACCACTCGGCATATTATTGACGCATGCGTCGTGTCGCGATGGAGGCACGTGCACTAATCAATAACGATTGTGTAATATCCCTATACAGTGACCATGTCACGACTACCGGCTTAAAAATTACATCTCTACGCCACGCATATTTTTGATGAGTAACTGCATATATAATATACTTACATTGACATGCGTGTAGTGTGCTGCCCCGTCCATACCCCTTCCCCACACCTCTTTCCCTCCCCACCCCCAAATTAAAAAGGCACTTCTTTATTTTAGAAGGAACTAATGAAAGTAAGCGAAATCTTAAGGGGACAACAACCCAAGCCCAGTCCCCACACCCCCATAAAACAACAACAAAGACAAAACATACAAAAAATAAAAATAAAAATGTAATCAACACTGCACTGAAACCTAGCTTACACAATCGTAACGCTGAGGCCAGTCTGAACACTGTCACCATGGGAACACAGCCGAGTGTCGGTGTAATGGGGTCTTCCCACTTGTCCAGCACCTCTCGTTTCAGGTGTAAAATCACCCATGCGTGCTGATTGGTCAGACAATAGGGGAGTTAAGAGAGCATCTCTAACATTTAGAGCGAAGTTTACTCAATTAATTTGTAGGAGTGAAGACGTTTCACTTAAGTGCTGGATTGCTGGATCTATTGGTGAACTTTATCTAAACTAAAATGATGTCATTGATGAAACTGGAAGTTCATTAGATGATTAATTGGTGAACTTTATTTAAAATTGGTGAACTAATGTCATTCATCAGTATAAATTATATATTGGCTATATACATAGGGAATCTTTAGAGTTAAAGGTATTCAAAATAGCTATGGCTAATGTTCAAGTAGGTGTAATACATTTGTACAACATTATTGCAACGTCATAGTTAAGAATAGGGACGGGTCGTGAAGTCAACAATGTTCTGAAACAAAAAGATACAAATATGTTTGATTTCACGTGGGCTTATTTGGTGGGGGGATTCTAAAGGCAGGTCGTTTTGTCGACAAACGTGTCTTGTAGCTATATTACTGAATTCCAGTTATACATTACTTTGAAAAATTGTTTATGATATTATAAATTTAGTTTTGAAATGTTTGTAAATTTGTCTCGAGAAAAAGACAGTGATTTTTTTTAATAACGCCAAAAACGCGACTGAACTACGTTACAAATTTCTTAAATTATGTGAAATAACCCTATAGCTAGGTACGCCTAGTTGTGACTTTGCAAATATACTGAACATCATTGAAAACGCACCAGTCTAAAATTGTCCATATTTTCATCAAGATGGATTTCAGCAGGACAATGGTCAATGAATATAACTAACACGAAGTCCAAGGGCATTTCCAGTTGAAAAAAAAGCTTTAGAAACAAATTAATGTCCACAGTATGACTCTTAATTCCAAAATGCACCAACATGCAACCACGCCATGAAAAAAGCGCGAATTTCATTCTGAAATCATACTGACTGTGACATTAAAAGCGGGTGTATGAGACCCGATTCTCATTGCTTCACTAACGATTGTGAAACGAGGAGAGAGATGCCGAGGTTAACACCTCACGAAAGAGAACGTGCAATAGGCATGATTCAGGTTGGCACCAGCAGCAGGGATATTGCTTGACAACTTGGACCTGGCCACTCCACCACCGTTAGGCTTCATAGACGACATCAGTAGACAGGCAGCACCCGTGACCTTCAATGACCTTGGCAACAACGTGTTACGACGCTCCATCAGGATCGCCATATTGACCTTGTCCAAATCAGTGATTGAACACTGCCGACTGCCAGGACTGCTGTACTAGTTCAAGGTTGACGTGGGGGTCTTCAGCGCTGACTCCATGCGACGCCGTCTACGACGCTACAGGGCTCCATGCTCGACGTCCTTACGTTGGACCAATTCTGACTGACAGACACCGTAATGAGCGTATACAATGGGCTAGCAGGCATTTTCAGTAAAGGTTACAACAATGGCATGGTGTGGTAGTCACTGACGAGTCACGTCTTCATCTACGTAATGCTGACGGTCGATTACGTGTTTGGCGTAGACGTGGTGAACGTTATGCTGATGAGTGTGTGATTCAGACAGACCTTTGGGTGGTGGGAGTGTCGTGGTCTGGGGTGGAATAAATTACAATCACAGGACTGCCTTTATGTCTGTCAAGGGAGAGTTAATGCCCTTTATTACCGTGAGCAGATTCTTCAGAATCACATCGTATCTGTCTTCAATCACCACCAAGATGTCCATACTTTTCAACAGGACAACGCACGGGCACACACAACAAGACTTTCCATGCAGTATCTGGCCCAGCACCACATCTAGGTTATTCATTGGCCAGCACAGTCGCCAGATGTATCCCCCATGGAGCACTTGTGGGACGAAATTGGTCAAAGTCTTTCGCGGCGACAACAGATGCGAAACATCCGGGAACTTGAGGCTGCACTACTGCAGAAGTGGAATGCCATCCTCAAGAACTCTATTCGGACGCTTATTGACTCAATGAGGAGACGTTGAACTGCATGTGTCAATGCAAATGGCAGTCACACGTGATATTGACTTTTCGATTTGACCCCACGTGTGTTTGATCCTTTCTGACTGTGGAACATTTCAATGAATGAGCGTCTTTTCTGTGTTGTTGATTTTGTCAGTCGTCCATCTGTTATTATCCTCTCAAAAAATATCAATTCCTTACACGTGCTTTTAATAATCTGAACTTTTATAAGTGGTGCGTTTTTCAATGATGTTCAGTATATAAATTATAGATTGTGGACCGAATGAAAAACATTATTCACTAGTTTCAAACACAAATACATCAGTCAAGTTAGATGATACAACTGACGCATTGTCACAAGCGGCATCTAATAGAAGTCGCTCATCCGTCCGAAGACGTGCAGTGTGCGCCGGCCGCCGATGGGGATGCATTACATTTGACATAGAATATTCGTTCACAAACCAGTAGTTAATCTCAAGGTAATCTGTTATTATTTTTCCTCGACACAAGATAAATCGTGAAACTTTCTTTGCAAAAAGACTTGTCACTGATATGGTTTCAGCTATTTAGTCTACTCCACCAGCATCCTTCGTCGTGAGCGAACGTGCTATACAAACCACGTACTCCCTTTCATATCCAAGTTTGAGATGAACCTTTAAAACTATTTATGAGCTGTTTTATGTTTCCTCCGTCATAAACAGCCGCTATGTTCTTATAATGCCAGCTCGCCATGTTTTGACACACTAACATGATATAGACTGCTGCAGAGGAACATCAGGCCACAGTATGATAAACGTTGTTGCGAATATAATCACTTCATGTTTCAAAACAGTTTGGAACAAAAGGATCACACATAGTTGACTAGTTGATGCATATACATACTCCAAATACAGTAAAAACCAGGCTTGATTATATGTTTTATATATTTTGGACCACCTGCGCCAAAAAAGCAAATGCTTGCTCCTTACGTCTTGAGCAATAATGTATGAGAAGAGCCCCAAAGCACACTGACTTCGCCGTGTGCGAAATACGCATCATGCCGGAAAGCGCACGTAAAATCTCCAAATCATCGTCATCATCCTCATTAACATTATCAGGGCAATGCTTTCGGTGCACTAATATTCCAGAAGACCAATAGGATGATGAATTTCTGTCTAATACTAGCCCCAAAGTATCTTGGCTCTCTATTAGGTCCCCACCAACTGGACACGGAGGTCGGTGCTGGGCCTGACTGTCCCGTCAGGGTGGCTGTTGCAGCAACAGCTAGTTATGCTGCAACAGCTAGTTAAGGTGGTCGCTACGCTGGTGGCAATCCTGGCAATCCCCAGTGGGACCAATGTTTTTTTCTACGAAAGCCTTATACTGCCACTTTTGTAGCATAAACATTTTTTTCAGCAAACTCATTGCTTCGATTATTTTGTCGGTCCATGGGAGTATTTTCTCGATATTTCAATTATTTTCTAGTTGTTTTGAGTATATTCTCGTTACTTCAAGTTTCTAAAAAAAATTATGACTTGGAATTTCGAATATTCCCACCCCCCCTTCCCCCCTCCTCTCCTACGATTATTTTCTCGTTAATTCGAGTATTTTCTCTTTTTAAATAATGTTTTGACAATATAATTTCTCGTTGCTTCAACTAATTTTTTGTTGATTAGAGACGGTATATTCTCGTTACTTCAAGTTTCTTTCACTTAAAATTTCGGATATTTTCTCTTTGCTCCAAAAATGTTTTCGGTAGTGAAAGCAACGAGATAGAAAATTGAAGCAACGAGAAATTAATCGGAGCAACGAAAATATAATTGAAGTAACGAGAAAATATTTGAAATGTCAAGTTTTTGAAGGAATAAACGAGATAATAGTTGAAACAACGAGAAAATACTCGAAATGACGAGAAATCAATCGAAATTTCAAGTTTTTGACTGAAAATTGAAGTAACGAGAAATACTCGGAGCAACGAGAAAGTAATCGAAGTAAGGGGAAAATATTCGAATCAGCGAGAAAATACTTGAAATAACGAGAAAATACATGTACTGCCAAGCACCGACCAAATTATCGTACCAACGAGAAATTTCGATGACTATTTTATGTTACAAAAGTGGCAGCATTAGGCTTTCGTACTTTTTCTACCAAGTATATTACCTTCACCTGATGCGATACTGCGCCTAGTATATGACCTTCACCTGATGCGATACTGCGCCAAGTATATTACCTTCACCTGATGCAGTACTGCGCCTAGTATATGACCTTCACCTGATGCAATACTGCGCCAAGTATTTTACCTTCACCTGATGCAATACTGCGCCAAGTATATTACCTTCACCTGATGCAGTACTGCGCCAAGTATATTACCTTCACCTGATGCAGTACTGCGCCTAGTATATGACCTTCACCTGATGCAATACTGCGCCAAGTATATTACCTTCACCTGATGCAATACTGCGCCTAGTATATTACCTTCACCTGATGCAATACTGCGCCTAGTATATGACCTTCACCTGATGCAATACTGCGCCAAGTATATGACCTTCACCTGATGCGATACTGCGCCTAGTATATTACCATCACCTGATGCAATACTGCGCCAAGTATATTACCTTCACCTGATGCAATACTGCGCCTAGTATACCAAATATGTTTGGAGTGCGTTGTACAAACAATTCTTTGCAAACACAATACTTTTTAATTGTACCGTATTCTTTTCCCACTCGAACTGTGTAGAAAAGGTGAAGGTCAGTTGCCACAATATACGGTGTAATCTACCAATATTGTGGTACAGGGTGTCACAAGTAAAGACATTTATTATTAATGCCGTATTCCCAATATTCTCACCCACTATATGGCGGCAAGTTTTCTACATCTAACTACCTTTAAATAAGCGATAAGTGTGATTTATGGTGTTTATCTATGACTCTCATTTCTTTCAGACACAGGAATCCTGATGTATTGTCAATCTTGCCTGTTTTTTTTATAGTAGTTTCATTATTAATCTTGAACATAATTAATACAGAGACTTAAAAGTAATTGGTTAGCTCCCCCTTCCCCAAAACACCCCTCCCCAACGACTATGTTCGTCGTATAGAAGGCAGTTGAGGTTGTAAAGTACGCCTGCTTTATCACCGATGGGTTCACATGACAATCGTATACAATTTGTGCCTGCATTTTAAAGTTCCAGGTTCATACTGATTTGAAACCCGAATAACGACTAATGAAATTATAGTTGCTTGTTTTACACCTAAAATCTTGTGATTCATGAAAATCTACCTCGAGCAAAGGAAAGTGACTTTCAATAACAGTTGGCGTGATAACGTTGTAAGAATCCACGCCGAAACGTCGCTCTATGCCATACATAAGAAGTCGTTATCCATAAATTCGTATGCTTCATTTGACTCACCAACTTCTACAATACCGATCAAACAATCAACCCTAAAGTTAATTGTACCAAGTGACAAATTTGTTAAATGATGTGAAATAATTATTTTCGGTGCACATAGTTTGCACAAAAAATTGCGAAAATATTGTATTTTCAAACATGTATAACTAGTCCACAAATATACTTTAGTACATGATTTTGCATCAGTATACAACCAAGTAATACTTTTAGATAATGGAGACGCTGAGCGCCATGATGATGAAGTAGCACGGGCCCGACGTCAGATCTCCTGGCCTTCAGTCCAGTTATTAAAATGCGAGTGTTGGGGAATCAGCTCGCTTGGCAAGAGGTCTGACCATACCAACACACACACAACACAACACCTGAGTAAATAAACAAGGAGTTTATTACACACCAGTCTCAGGATCATCTTTACATATTCAACCAGTAATAAAATGGTTTACAATTAATTATTAGAACATGTAGACAATGTAATCAGTATAAAGTATATAAACACCACACAAGCTACATTAATCACGATGCATATTCAAAGGTATACATTGTTCAATATTTTACACACCATCCCAGTGTGGGTTTATACAACTACATTCTATAACAGTCATAAAGAGCATAGTATTCACACCGCAATACAATGTTTAAGATACCTGACACGCTCTATACATTCTATAATAGTCACAAACAGCATAGTGCTCATAACGCAATGTACTAGCCAGGGTACACACTCTATACAATCTAGACATCACCCCAGTGGGTGTTCATACAATGTGCATTCTACAACAGTCACTAAACAATATAGTGTTTGCACGTAATGCAATAGTTAGGGTACACACTCTATACATACTGTAATAGTCACAAAACAATGTAGTGTCAATCAGTATTAAAAAACAACAATCCTAAACGGTAATACAGAATGTATGAGACACATGATAAAGCATGCCTCCACATCAACCTGAAGGAAGAGACCAAGCGTAAAAAAGCGTAAAGAGATGTCCGATAACTTAACATAGCTAACGTATATTAGAATACCTTACATATCTAAGTGAATTTACTGGACAGCCACCCCCTGATTTGTGACTGTCATCCGTATTTTATACCTATTCTAGCTATCGCAGAAAAAAGTGTTTACAGATAACGTTGTTATTGAAAGTTGAGATTATGTCATTTAGTTTGACCAAAGCATCGATGGCCAGTCGAGAGTATGCCACGAAGGTATATGTGACACGCACGGATTTGACCAGCGTGAATACAAACAGCCGTAAAGACAGATAAACGTATTGCACCTTGGTTCTATTAGCTTTAGAGATACAGGTCCCGGATTAAGTCCGATGTTCGTTATCAGTGTGACCCATTGGCAGGCTTAAGATTGAGGAACGTGGTCAGTTAGTCTGTAATATTCCCAGTTTTCAATAACATATACCGTTACAAAATATTGGTAAACCTTTGTCCAGTTTTTCCGTGTTAATACAATCTCTCTCTACCTGTTCCGTACAGTTTGACCGGACATCCTTCGAAGGCCAGGCACCTTGGCTGCTGTGCTCTCACCCATGGCAGTACGATCACGCAAATGTAGTACCCGAATGTACCGATCTTGGACTACAGTGATGACTCGAGGTCTGCCTGTACGGGGACGGTCATTTGTTATGCCTGTTTGGTTGTAACGAGCTGCAAGCCGTGATATCGTGTTCAGGCTAACATTCAGACGCCTGGCAACAGAAGATTGGTAATCTCCAGCGTGCATTCTTTCAATCGCGATGTTTGGTGTAGCAGCGTCAATAAGTGGCGTAGTGATTTGACCTTGAAACTCCTTCAAAACGAATGCCGATTTCCGAAAGTAATCTGGATTTTTATAGCCAGACAGTGCATGCTTTTTTCTGCACAATTCCAACTGGAAGGTGATTTCTGTTGCGCTGTGGTGATGCCGTTTTAATCCTTGTAAGAAATCTCATCAAAATCATCATTTTCAGGTAAAGTCGATTTTTGTCTTGTGCAATTATGTAAAATCATGTTGTCAACACTTTTGTTACACATTTGGACGATTGTTTGACCACAATAGGTAATTAATAGATTTTTAAAAATACAAAAATACAAAACGTCTTTCTTTTTTTGGATATGTATATATATATATATATATATATATATATTTGGATAGCGGCATCAGATACAATCCATTCATCAGTCTGAATACATTCACTGTGCGGCGAGCGCTAATGGGCATATTCAAAATTATAATATCCCAACCACGGATGAAAGTTGAATGAAATTGTGTTTGTTTTGGGTTCTTTTTTTTTATTGAATCCACCCAGCAAAACATGTCACCATCGGTTGAACTTGTAACTGTAAATTGGGAAAGCATGACATCTGTATCTTATCAGCTGTATGTTTTCTGCAATCAAATATATTGGGTGTACAAATTTCTGATTTTTCATATATAAACACGATATTGTTATAAAGGCAGTCTATTTATAAATATTTTTCTTGGCACATGTTTTAAAAACTTTTTGTTTGAAACTGTCTTTGTGCAAGTCTTTGTTGCTGTGTTGGTTTCAGCTATTTTTGTTGCCTATGTTTCGGGTTCGGGCTCGGGGACTGGGAATATGTTATGTGAGGTTTGCTCTTTGTCTTCTCCAGCATCTTCAGCGTAAACGTGCGGCGAGTCCTATACAAATCTTTTGCACGCCTTCCTTACCCAAGTTTTACATTAGAGAAGAAAAATAGAGGGAAATAAGTTTGAGATGAGCATTTAACAAAGTGCACTGCTTTTCCGACGGATTTGTTGTCTAATGGTGTCTGGCCCAAAGTCTCTCGGCTCAAACTTAGGTCTCCGCCGGCTGTGGCCCGGGGAAGGTTCCAATGAGAGGGGTCCAACTGTCCCGTCAGGATGGCTGTTGATGCAACAGCCGAGCTGGTTATGGCTGCTGCACTCGCTGGCTCGATCCGTCTTTCTCAGCATTCCCCAGCAGTGGGTAGGATCTATAGGGACCATTCATAATGCTGTTATATAGATGGCATAACTTAGGGTTTACCTAATAAGTCCTTTAGTAGGTAGTTCCCAGACAGAGAAAGTATCGGCTGGCGGCTTGAGGGAGCAGTGTGCAGGCTGACTTAAGGTGGTGAAGAATTGGAATTCATTTTCATATGTCACATTTGTTTTTAACGACTTAGAGTATGCTTACTATTCTTTACTTTCACCCAGGACGCAGTCATCACCTGGTGGCGTAATTGACAGTATGCCTACCAGGAGACAAAGAACTGCCCGAAGAAGACCTCCGGACTCACAGGACTGCCAAGAAGACCTCCGGACTCACAGGACTGACAAGAAAACCTGTGGACTCAAAGGGCTGACAAGAAGACCTAAGGAATCCCAGGACTGCCAAGAAGACCTGTGGACTCACAGGACTGACAAGAAGACCTCCGGACTCGCAGGACTGACAAGAAGACCTAAGGAATCCCAGGACTGCCAAGACGTCCTCCGGACTCACAGGACTGACAAGAAGACCTAAGGAATCCCAGGACTGCAAAGAAGACCTGTGGACTCACAATTACTTCCGGACTCACAAGACTGCCTAGGAGACAACCTGATGCCGGAAGAGGACAAAGACGTCCCCCAGAGTTATGACTACAAAGATCACCAGGTTGACAAGCATTCCTTACAATTATTTTTAAGACAACATCGAACCATCCCCTACATTGTCTTGAGCACAAAACATGCGAGATAGACCGATCCAGACTGTCAATCAAACATGGCGCATGCGTCAATTTGAGCTAATCAGACGGCCGGGCGCGCTTTATGCATTTGTCAGACTTACTTCCGATGCGATGTGCCTTCGAATTGTGCCATTTTCACTCGTGATATCCATTCCGTATTGTCAGGATTTGATTTGGTCCTTCAACAAGACCCATACCCAAATGATCAAGGCGCGCAATAGCACTCACGGGCAGTGTCGGCGCCACCGTCCACGAAACCAACGTCTGCTCGAAGATGAGAATTTCCGCACTTTTGCATATGCTTATTCATTACCAGTAGATGACAACCAATAGCAAGTTAAGACTTTGCAAGTGTTAAAATCACGGACCATTATTGTAACTACAAAACGTTTTTAGTCAATATTGGGCATTGAGTTGATAGGTCATAATGCTGAAATGAGACCGGCGAGAAAACCATGGGACAATGTCGACAAATCTAATCCAGGGTGGGTAGTCAAAATGTCCCAATTTATTCAAACTCATTAAATATATGCCATAAATGCACAATTTTTGTCAACTTTGATATATTCTTATTATTGATATATATATTCATATATATTAGCGAGTAATATTTCTGATAAATGTTCAATTAGTAAACTCATAAGAGCAAAAGGAATATTCCTGTATAGAAAACACTGTAATGTCAATTATTACCAAATTTGCTGGGGTATTTTGTAGCTCGGGCGATTCGACTGGTACCCTTACTGACGTCCTCAATACGTATAATGTTTCTCCAATAATAGTCGAAAGAATGGCGAGTGTCAAGTTTTCAGTTTTGCACAGTATACAGGAAGACAGTTAGCCAAATATTTGGGCAATACTTTTGCGTCGATGTCCTTCGATTCAAATGTACAGCATTGCACGAGTGTAATCTATAATAACAGATAACTGACTCTCAGCACTAGCATGCTGTTCGTTGATAGCGTTTTCAACAGGTTTGAATATATGACATTTGCATCCTCAAAGCACTTACTTACACTGGAGGTCCTGCAGGTTTGTCACCCACATCTAGCCATTCACACTGAAACCAACTGCCATGGACGATCAAAGTCGAGGATAACTATATTATTTGATATTAGACAAATACATTATGCGATCCTTTGTGCTTACGTTCAGACTTTTTGATGCGCGTGGAAGTCTCTGATCAGACGTATTATGACGTGGTTCTCATATTGGTTCAGGATACCAACCCATCTGACAAGAATGGGAAACAGTATATAATTGATCTTGTTGGTGATCTTTCCTTTGCTGAGGATGGAGGGCGATAAATGCGTGTATTTACTATGTGTCAGAAGATGTTCAATAGACTCATAGGATTGTGCTGCTTGATGTGAACATGTTGGAACCACGATGCTCAGGTAGTCTAAATGTCGTTCACCACCACGTTGACTGACATGTGCGTTGCTTAAAGCTGTAACAAGGAGGCAATAGGACTGATACAGTGAATTCATCTCAAGAATTATATAGCCAGGTATCCGTTGAAATGAAAATGTCAGCTTCTTCGTTTGTTACTAAAACTACAGTTTCATCAACTTTGTTTTTTCATAATCATGTATTCAAACGAAATGGAAATGTTGTCCCAAGACTGGCCATTCGATTTCAAAGTGTCCTATACACAAGGCCAAAAACAAACCCTCCTCACCCCGTGGCCATTTCTGCTAACTCATACGATGTTGCATTAGAGGATATTGTTTTCTTGTTACTTGTTATTGGATACTTGTGCATCTCTCCATGTTGGTTACTTTCACTCGGAGAATACTCTCCCTGTCCAAGAGTTGACTTGCACATCAGAAGCACTGAATCTCCTCAGGCGGATATATATTTCAGGCATATTCTGGCGAATGTCATGTCTGGGTTGTTTTAGTAGGTCATGTACGAGGTTGGCATTGAACATGTCAGGTGTAGTGCTTATCACACTGAACCACAGTGTGCCCTGGAGACATTTCGTCAGGCTTCAAAACATCTCAGGAGGGCTCAGTGCTTTGAAAGTAAGAAGCAGTGGGATGATGGCATACACTTGATGTTTGCAGTTGGGGAGTCAGTTCAAGAATCTTTAGAGTTCTGTCCCTTTGAGTTAGTCAGATGCCCTGGTAAGCATTTGATTTTTTTGGGCATGTGTAACCTGACTCAGGCAAATATTGTGTTCTTAGGTTACACAGTTGGTCCACATCAACTACAACTGATGAATGCATATATAAAAGGCATTACATATTTGAAAATGTATTGTGTTAGAGCACAGTGCAGTTTGACTATTAATCACATGCATAATGAAAACATGTTATTTTATGTTCATTTAACATGTTTTACAGAATCAGTTAGGTAAACCAAATTTATCAAAACTGTCCAGATTTAAGAAAGTGTGACATATGTTATATTTGGGATTACACTTTCTCAGTAAAGTGCAGATTCTAGTACTTTTGTTGGGTTTAGACCCATCCAGGATTCAAACCCACACCCTCAGAATCAGGCACTAATTGCCAGTTCACAAAGTCAGCCATTTAACCAACTCAGCCACCACTTCTTTCACAGAAAGTGCTTTATTGATTTTGTTTGGCTATTTAATGATTTGAACAATCATATCTCTATACAAACAGCATTCATTTGATGTTAAATACCAACTGCTTCAGTGAAAGGGAGGAGACAAAATAGGAAAAGCACACAAATGACATGAAACATTGGCTGTTCATGCTCAATGAAGTCATATGAATCATATGAATTAATATTAAAATATTTGCAATAGTTGTAATCAGTAGTTGCATCAACTGTCCCATGAATTGGACACTAAGTTATCCTTGATCACCCACAATGTTGCAACATCCAGTAACACACACTTGCTGGTTGACCTTGACAGTCTGCATGGGCTTCTACTGGGCGTGGAACCCTGATTGCTGGTACAAGTCTGATGCTCTCCATTGGTGTCAATGACCTGTGAATTGGTAGCTGATGATTGTATTTTTACTATGTTGTTGTATCAGGCTGAAGAAGCATTGACTTGAGGTTTTCCGTGGCACAGTCAATTGGAAGAACACCATCATTGTCTCTAATGTTAACGTCAGCACCATGTGACAACAACAGCGATGTCACATCAACATGTTCACAGCTCACGGCTGAAACATCAAAGTAAAAACAGCATGTATTGTCACAGTCAGAGGGACAAACCAGTATAGTGATTGTCTCTCTTTATCTATCAAATATAAAGCCATAGCACTGTAGTTCACCATTCAACATAGAAGCAAAGTTCTTGTGAGTATATTTGTTTGTTTGTTGTTAAACATCAAACTCACCAATATTCCAGCTATATGCAGCTGTAAATAATCATGTCTGGACCAGATAATCCAGTGATCAAGAGCATGAGGATCAATCTACACAACTGCCATGCAATGACACATGTCAACCAAGTCAGCGAGCATGACCTCCCGATCCTGTTAGTTGTCTCTTATGACAAGCCAGATCTTCACGGGTCATTATGAGTATAATTATTAAAATAAATAAACAATTTGAAGAGTAAAGGGCAGATATCAATCAAGAAACAAAATCAGAACCTGTTGGGGATAAAGATGTTGTGTTTTCATCGTAAAGTGAGGTTACCTGAACACATGAATCCATTCAGACCCTGACAGGGAAAGTTTGCCATTAGGCAGTTCTTCTCCAGGAATGAGATATCCTTGGTTATCCCCTTGGTTGAAATCGCTTGCATATGATACTACATCACTGATTTGTTGAGTTTGATTTTGAACATAATTGTACGAACTATTTTGTGTGTTTTGAAAATATTTGTAACGTTATGATATTGTGAGTGCATGTGAATGGTGGGGCATTATGTGAGTGATTGGGTGAATAATCTGAGAGAGATTGCATGATGGGTGATTGTGAGAATGAGCTTGGGAGTGATTGCATGCATGAATCATTGTAAACAAGGAGGGTTAGCTAATAAATTATATCTACTTCCAAATTAGTTTGTGATTACACCAGTATGGTATGTGACTGTCAGCTGTAAGCATCCCTCTATTTGTAATGTTTCAGCAGTGTATGAAATAAGGCCCGTCCGACCGCCCAAGACTGGTATGATGGTCTGGTAATTTTTTTAGATAACATGTTCCATATATCTGAGTAAATTCACCACATCTTTAAATCTAATTTTCAAATTGAATGTTACATTTAGATGTGACAATTACTGTTTGAACATTGAACTGTCCTATCGCAAGCTCAAAGTACTGCTTTGACATATATTATCACTAAAACAGCGACACCTATCGATGTGCAGAGAAAATAAATGTTCATTAAATTATTCATTGTTACCCAAAAATTTGTACATAATTATGCTTAGAAATTATGGGAAGGGGAGGGGGGTCATTGATTTTGTACATGACATGCAGGGGGGTCATTGATTTTGTACATGACATGCAGGGGGGTCACTTATTTTGTACATACATTTTAGTGGGGGTCATTCACATTGTACATGCTTCTCCACAAAAATCATCATAACCCCCCCTAGCCATAAATTATGAACGGTCCCTAAGGTCATCACCATCTGGATAGTTGACAACTGTGGAAGTAGCTGAGGGCATATGACATCACAAACCACATGGTTGAGCAAGCAAACTGATGTAGTGTATGCTGAATGTTTAGCATTGGTACAATAATCTGTGTTTGTCGACAATTAGTATGTGATAAATGCAACACGATGCTGTGTTTTTTATTGTTGTTCTTTTTAAATAAAAAATAAAAAATCCTCTGTGTGGTTAAGACTTGTCCAACACCAGAGTTGCTCAATTCAACTCATGACATCAGATATCACTCTTAAAATTCTAAAGTTTTTTCCTCAACTAAACCTACCGGTAAACAAAATTTTGAAAACACCAATCCCACCAATTTCTGTTTTGACTTTCACCCATATTCTGTGAACTTAGAGGAAAGATGATATTAATTCGCACAAAAGTATTGTAGAGCTATGTGACCGATGATGTCTTTTTTCAGCCATGTCCAGACAATAAAGATACACAGTATACAAGTAAATGCAAAACATACTTGCCTATACCTACCTATATGCTCAATATTGACACCTGGTCCAAAGTTGTGTATGTCTACAGACACTACTTGACATCCAACTTTTCATCACAAACACAATACAAATACCTTGAAATACTTACCATAATGCAGCGGAGTCTGGCCGTCCTGGTCCTGAAAATAGAATGTACAACCTGAAAGTGCCAGTATTTGGAACCAGCAAACCGAATATAGCCAATGCAGTGATTTATACATACATACATCAGAGCTGTTGTGACCAGAGTTTAACTCCTATCAGCAACAGCAGGCATGGCTTCCAGAAATGTCATGTATTACAGTTTCAGTACATCAACACAACAAACTCAAGTCATTACAACTTTAATGCCTATACCTTGTTTCACATGCAATACATGATCAACATACACATAGGTCCCCCATACATAATAAACCCAAACAATCACCAGAAACCATTGGCTACACAATTTAAACAAACAGTACTCAAACGTATTACCTAAACTGGCAAAAATCACTCAAAACAAAGATGCATTACTGGATGTTGGGTATTCCAACTTCTGGTAATGAGATATTTTACGAAGCTTCATTAAGTTTGTATGACTACAGGCTAAATAAATCAATGTCACAACAAAGTGAATTCATTACTTTAATACCTAGAGTAAACTAGTTTAAACTATTCAACTACAAGAAACTATCATACTGCAATTATTGAACATCAACGACAAACCTAAACACTGTAAGCACCTGTCAAAATTTCAAGGAACCACTAATGTGAGAAATATCTCAACCAGCAAATTCATGAATTTATGGGCTTTGCTTGATATGTCTTGACAGCTAGTTGTACCCTGTTATACTGACCCTGTTTCTGATTGGACCTCTATATCAAAGTTCTGTGTACTTTTGTTGTGATCATAGTATTCAAGCTTCACAGCCCAAGCTATCTGATTCGTTCTTTATCCCCAACAGTATCACAGTTAGGGCATACTTTTTTTATGTGTTTCACGTAGCCACCAAATTCTAAACATGGGTTGGTCGGGGAAAAAACAAACAAAACAAAACAACTTAATAAAGACAAAATTATCTGAATAATGTTCTTGATTCTCATTTATTGTAATTCTTATTACAATATCTCGTGTTCTTTGGACTTGTGGCAGCGACTGATTGGAAGATAAACATTTTATATGATTGGGCGGTACATTTTAGGTTTGAGTCGGCGGTGCTGGATGGAAAAAAAAATGTTTTAGAAGGGTCGGTCGGGCGATGAGAAACATAAAAACTAAAAATGCTGCCCTTAGGGAACCATCACTATAAAACTCTTACCGACTAGTCGTAAACTCAACTGGTATACCAGTTTGTGACTCTGGTTCATGATGCACTGCATTTTGTACACAATCTAAACCTGGGCCTCCTTTCACAAAGCACTACGGTGATTGTAAGTCACTTAGGTAACCTTAGTGCAATGTTAAAGAATGGGAATTAAGGTTAACCTTAGTAAAGGTTGCTTCGTGAAAGGAGCCCCTGGTCATTAAACATAGGTCAAGCAGAGTTACGACCTTAGTCTCAAGTCTTTTGTTGGTAACTCAGTTATCTTCTGCCTAAGATTCAAATCTCTAATCTGGCATTACATATGTTCTGCGACCTGCTATTGATGAAGCAGACTTGACCAAGGTCTGGAGCTTGTAGTCGTTGATATGCAGTGCCCCAGGATTCAGGGGCTGCATCTCCTATCAGTTGTGTGTCCACTTTGTCGGGTTGGACAACCACACATTCCAGGAGCAGACTGCTGGAAACCACCAGGTCAGATCCTTCACAGCTGGTCAATCCAACTGAAGAATGTCTTGCCATGTTCATCTTTCATGGAGACATGCATAAATATTTCGATTTCCCAATGGTAATTTTGCCAGAAGAATGACATTTGACACAGAAATACACTGTTCCTCTATTCTTGTTACTGTTTGTACTGAACAGTCATTATGAATATTTGCTACTACTACCAAGATTGCACCGAATGTTGACTTTGGATCAGATTACACATCTCTCACAAAATGATACTACGTGTCTAAATGAAGTGTGGCTAAAGAATAGAAATCATTTCTCACATATTTTTAAGGATCATTTTGTTTCTCATTTTCTTATAAAGAATAAAAAGTGTACTTAATAGAAATTGAGGCCATATATATATGTAATCAAGTCATTACATCTTATTGTCATCAGACAGCAAATTCTCTTCAGGTGACATTATCAACTTTGACATTAAACCTTTTGTTTTTTTCCTAAATGAGTTCTCAGAATGATCGATATGAGAATGCTTATATTTTTGCAGAGGTTTTCTCGTATCTTCCACATAGAGATGACTAACCTATTTCCAATTTCAATTTGACTAGATATTGAAAAGATTTTACAATCCACAGCTTTGGTAAATTCACACTAGATTTAAGCCAAACGCTTGGTATCCCCTGTCTGAGTGACAGTGACGATGAAGGTGATACAATTACATTTCACGCCTTGCCAAAAGAATCATAGATCTTCACACTTTTTCCAAATTGTTTCCAAGTTTTACCAAGGGGATCATTCTATCATTTCCCTTTAACAAGTGAACATGAGCCCCACATCTTTCTTCTGATCACAGCAATCACTGTCAGAGTTGGAATCAACACTTTGCATCTTGACCTGTCTACACTGCTACTGGTGTAACATTAGGTTGTTTATGAGATATTGTTGATGTTGACATCATGCTGTTTTCTTATTAACCTACAGAATTGAGGGGACTGCTTTGTTGAGATCACAAAACATTCAGTTAACACTGAGAACCAACCAAAGTAGTGGGAAGCTGAAGACTTTATCATTAACTGAAAGCAAACATTACTGATAGTTAATCCATGAACAACAACTACAATAACTGGGACTCATAATGGCGAATGTGGCTGAAATACTACCAGTATTGTGACTTTAAGTTTTTACTCATAATGTGAAATTAAATGCAATTATATGTTCTCAATCCCCTCTATCATTTTCCATCTTGAAATGGTGCACAACTGTAACTGCTTGCTCTACAATCTTGTAGTTTTGGACATTTCACACATACACAGTTACCACCGAGTGAAAGAGACATCCAGGACAATTTTAACTCAATGAAAGATAAGGACTATATTGCAAGATATCAGAAGGTTCTTGTTTTGCTGCAGAAACAAACACAAAATGTTTGCGTACTGGTGTCCAACAACAACCAAGTAACCATGATGATTTATTATTGGCCGGTGTGGCACAGATGAAATGCTCACAGTTCGTGATTCCGGGACCAGGTGGTCTCAGTGCAAGACCCCAGGCTGATGGCTGTTTGAAAACAGCCAGGATGTCCTTGATTTTATCATTTAGGAGCTAAGCACAGGCATGAAGAACATGCTGTGGGAATATCTTACACAACAGGAATTCAGTTGAAGTAGATAATTGTACTGAAGACCACAACAACCTAATGTTCAGAGAAAGACGTTTTCATTAAACACCTGACCAAACTATATATGCAGTCTCTATTGTTGGGAGATCCAACTGTTGTCATAGTGACTGGTTTCTCTCTGTCAGGCAAATAAAGCCTACCCTGACTGCAATGTTGACTTACTGACCTTGACATTGACATCAGCCTTGTGTACCAGAAGTAGCTCCACCATGTCTTTGTACCCCCTGTCACTAGCCCAGTGCAGCAATGCCAGACCCTGAAATCACAATCTCACTATTCAAAACCAATAATTAAGTGTAACTACAGGCTATCTCCAAATGAGAACGATGACTGGCAAAATAACCCTAAATTAGGAATAGTCTATTAATTGTCAACATGGTGCACAGCAACGAATACCCTCTACCCAACAACATCTGCTGATGTTACTATGATACCAATCACTAGAAAAAGTTATCTAAGGAAGGAACTATCCTGTTGTTTTGTGTACAAGTTGAAGTGTTCAACGGAGGAACAGCACAACCATGTCCTGCACTTGCTACATCATATGTTGACATATGAGGTGTGTTTCTCACCTGTTTCTCATCAATAAAAGATTATAACTTCTTAGCAAGCCTCAAAATTTCAAACTTTATAGACTGTGTGTTGAAAATGACGGTTTAGATTTCAATAAACTCTCCCAGGAAATTTTCGGTTCTTCAACTCATGAACAACAAGATGATATTCCTGAAGCATGCACTATGTTTAAGAAATATCAGTTGTGTAAACCTTGATGCTTACAGTTCCTCTCAAAGTGTAAGAGCCAAGCCAACAGATCGTGCATATTTAGTGTTGTCTAATTAAAAGATTAATATATTGTCCACACCAGTTAATCCATGCCCAGGTCATGACAAGATTAATATATTGTCCACACCAGTTAATCCATGCCCAGGTCATGACAAGATTAATATATTGTCCACACCAGTTAATTCATGCCCAGGTCATGACAAGAGAGCCTGACCAACAGTGAACACTGAGAAGTCAAACTGACTTCCAGGTTCTGTAGGAGTGATATCAGTTATGTTTGACACATACTGTAAGGTTGTGGTTGGTAAAATATGTTGCGATAACATCCAGGTCAATAACTCTGTAAAGAGACATGATAGCTTGCTCAGGTCATTGTTTTACCTCAGGATCCAGTTTGTTCACGCCAGTATCATAGGTGGCAAAGGTAAGGCACACCTTTTCTGTATTTCCTTCTTTACACCAGTCAAACACTGTCTTGTCTTGATCAGCCAGTTGTTCATCTGTGTTTGCCATTGTGCTCACACATATTCCCATTCCTGTGGTATGCCTACTACCAGCTGATTGTCTACTGCCAGACTGTAATGGAACAAGGGCATAACGTCAAAGACACCATTATTTCAAAGACTCTCAATCAGCTTCTTGACTGTAAAAGAAAAACATCACACTGTCATAAAGACTGTAAATTCTAACACCACTAAAACTTTAATCAGGAGTCTAATCAGGTGGAACAACCATGTGAAACATTAGTCGAGTGACTTCTGAGATGTTTACAGACAATACCAATGATATCCGTACAGCCAGTGGTGAAGCTCAAACCTCAGTATTGTCCTGAAACAAAACCTGAATGACTTCTGCTCCTTTCTGATGCCTCTCTTAAAGGCCCTAAACTGTTTTTTTTCACAATATGCCTGCATCAGAGCTATACTGAACAATGGGATTTGCACCTCTTTATAAATTGGTGGAAACAAGTACATTAAATTGATCATAATTGTGTTGGTAATAGTTCAACTAATATCACCTATATCACATAAATGCAAAGTTCCTAATATCTGGTTTTGTCATCCCAGCAAAAATCTTCAGAATTTCAACAAAAGTCAACTATCTATGATCAGGTTTGCTGGACAAAGTATTTTGCTTCTCTAGCCATGTAACCCATGTTATATATGGGATTAAACTTTTATGTTATTTACATGCAGTTACATGAGACCACTTCCTAAATGGCATTGTGTATTCATAGCTTTTGGCTGTGGGAGCTGTGCCAATTTACACTTGTCAGAGGGGTACACAAAGTCCATGGTCCAGACTACCGTTTGTCCGATTCCATAGTGGAAGCCTCAGTGCCTGAGTGGGTTAGATGGCTGGCTTTGTGTGCTAGCGATTAGGTGCCTGACACATACCTCAAGGTGAATAACCCTCACTTCTTTCCAAAATATATATTCTAGATTGAGATTATTCAGGAAGTGTGAAGGATTACTTCAAATGTACAGTGGCAGTATGCTTTGAGATGTTAACACTGATAACTATTTGGAGTACCTGTATCACATCAAATCTTAATGTGAGGGATTGGTGTATTCTGACATCTAGTGACCTATAACATAGTTGGTAGACTTTGGAGTCTATATGAAAAAACTTTTTCACACCTGCAGACAAATGTTCAGTTTCAGTTCAACTATTGAGATACTGATTTGCCCTTAAAACATATCAAACCCTGTTCTTTGGGGCTAATTCAAAACAGAAAAGTGGACATGTAAAGTCCAAACAGAAATAAATTGTTCTGAGGTCATTCTGAACCTTGTTTGTCAATCTCAAGTGACTCGTGAGTATCACTACATTTGGTTCTGCTGACATTGCTTCCGTTTCTTGTGACGTCATTTATAGTTCCACTTTCCTTCACTCACTTTACCGCACTTTCGAAAACATATACCACCCTAAGTTTGCTCCAGATTAAGTTTTGATGACATAAAACACATCCAACAATTAATGCCTGAAATATCCGATGCACTATGAATTGATTTGCATGAGGTGCTGGAAAACTTGTGTGCGGATGTCAGGTTGCAAACTCCTTTAGAGTTAGCCACACTGTGATGAAAGCATGCATTAATAACAGATATATGGATCTGCTACCATGTGATGCAGGTGTTGACGGTGTCCCACTACACAGCGACAAGATATCATCTCTTTGTGACTACCCTCAGAAAAATTGCCCAGACTTTACAGATCGTCATGCCTGAATGTGGCAAGAAGATTAATGACTTCAACGTAGCCGAACATGACCACTTTGGAGGGGCTCAATCACAAATTGGCATTGAATCCCTTAACTTCAAGAACAGAGGACAAAAGAATCAAGCTATTATTACTTGCTAAACAAATTATGGATAGTTGATCTCATACTGACAAGCAAAATAGCAGGAACTCGGCATTGATGTAATACAGGTAGTATATTTGCAAGAACTTTCAAAATTTGTCAACATACTATTTTCAATGTACAGTCAATTACTGCTATAATGAACTCAAAATGAAACTGTTTTTTCCTGGCACCTCTCATTCTGAAAAATGATGAACTTAAGTACTTCAGGCAAAGTTTATGCATCATTTAATGTCAATAATAGTAGGAGATTGCCATTGAAACTTTGATATGTTTACTTATTTTCAGAAAATAGTTTCATAAACTATGAAGATTTACTTCCCTCTGAACCTTTTATTTCCTAAGATAAAACAATGCTGTAAAGCTATGGTACCACAGTTGGACTTCAAGAGGTACATAAGGCAGCAGCTAGAATGAATGTTGAAGCTCAACTATCACAGTGTTCTCCACACCCAGAGCCATGTTCTATTCCTGATAGCCTGACCCCCTACTCTCCCCATGGACGACATTCTCGGAAAACTAATACTTCCAGAGAGATTGAATCTCCTTGGATGACAGCAGTCCAATTTAGCGAATCACAAGTTATGTCTTGACAGTGCAATTACAAGGAACTTGACGGTGAACTTCGTGGTCCTTTTTTATGCCTCAAGTAAACAGTAAAAGGTAAGTTTTTACAAACAAGTTCTGAAAGTCTGTGAACAAGAGGGCAGATCAGACAATATGTCGATAGCCAGATAACACACCATATCACCAGAACTTCATCTGCAACTCATGAAACAGACAATGAATTTGATGTTAGTGTTATTGCAACCAGAGATCATGTCAATGTGTCCAATATGTTCATTCAAACATGAAAATGTCAGACTTTGAACATTTTGAATGCAGTTCTTCAGATATTATGGACACAGAAGCCAGTAGAACTGCCTGAAAAAGGTGAACCTTCTAAGGATAACACTGGAAAATGTCTGTAGTTGCTTGGCATTGTTGACATTCTGTCAAACCTTTTTAACACATTCAAAACCTTTCTTCTCTCACCAAAGCTCCTCTATGACTGAAATATTGGTTGATACAGCAATGTTAAGTTTAGGTTTAAACCTGTTTAATCACACACTATTTCAATGTTGGATTACTTCAACATCTTCAATCTTCTATATGTTTTTTGAAGAATTTTTTCAGGTAACTTATGGACATCCACATGTACGTATATCCCTTCACAATCAAATGAAACACTGTACCCTCTCTGACAGCTTTTTCAAGGAAGATAACTGTGTCAACCCTATAAGCAGTGTGTATGCCACAGTTGTACAGTACATAGGAGGTAACTCTGCCCACTAGTTTTCATCTGACATCCCTTTATTTATTTGGGTTTTTTTGTTCACTGCTTAACAATTTTCTTGACACATTCACATTGAATTAGGTAGTCTCAGACTTTCGAATTGTAATTTTCAAAAGATCTGTCCTGTCAACCTGTCACATTGTATTTACTTGATTTCTGTGGGCATGTTGTGTTGTTAATTCACTTGCAGTAAACCTGAAGCTCTTCTAATGTGTCTGACATATGACAAGCTCAAAGCTTTAGAATGTGGCATTTGTTTTCTGTCAGACAAGTTGTGATAGATGAATGTTTATCTCTGTTTCATTTTCAAACCTTACAGTCCATTAACACTTGTTTCATAAAACAATTTCATAACATCATGATCAGCCAAAATTGTTCAAGTAATTCTACTTACATGCCTAAAGTGTTCTCATTTTAGATGTATATCTGATGGTCAAAACAACATGAATTCTTGATAAAAACATTACAATGTGGTACATATCTCTTAGGGGTGGCTATTGAGGGGGAAACAACTATTGCGATAGTGATAGTCTATTGCAACCAACTATTGCAACACTACTGCAATAGTTTCTTTCTCCTTTAATTGTTTCATTTGAAGTCATTTCCCAAATGAATGTGTAGTTTGTATGAAATAAAACAAATTGAAGGAGTTTCAGTCTTTTTTAAATAACTGGCAAGAAACTTGAACAAGATAGAGTAAAAAGTTAAAACATAAACTCAATGAAGCTGCAAGTCTGCACCCCAACATTCAAAAACTCAAAGTGAACAAATCTGGTACTTCCTGTATTTTGTGCTGTGCATTTATCAACAAAAGTCAATTACGAAACTATTGATAGTCACACATACTATCGATAGTTTTTCGTTTCTACCATCAATTAATTGCTATTAGGGACCGTTCATAATTTATGGCTAGGGGGGTTGATGATGATTTTTATGGAGAAGTATGTACAATGTCAATGACCCCCCTAAAATTTATGTACAAAATAATAATTACTGAGTCCCCCTGCATGTCATGTACCCCCCCACCCCACCCCCATAATTTCTAAGCGTATATTTAAACATATGGTCACAATACCTGTGATGTTAAAGTAAATTTCTGAAAGGTTTTAATTTGTCCAACAAAATAGCTGATTGATCAATCAGTGTTCACTGAAAGGACACAATAGGCTCGTGTTACATACAGTTAACACACACTGCAGACTGTCAATACTGTCAGACTCATATAGCAACCATCGGTTCTGGGTCGTTTCACCCCAAGTCGTTTCATCCCAATTCCAAACTAGGTCACCCCTAATTTAGAGTTGTTTCACCCCAACTAATTGAGTATACATGTACATGGAGAATGATATCAATGCTTATATCTGTTAATCCTAATTAGGCAATGTTTTCACAACAATCAGGTAAATGCTCCTGTGTAAATGCTATTTGTAGATATAAAGCACTTGGAGGAATGGAATCCACAACTTATACAAAGTTATATGATACGATGGTGTGGTCAGGTTTAAGTTAAAATGCCGTAAATGCTGTCCACATCGTGCTTTGAGATTTTTCCTTGGGGTTGGGTAAATATGCTCCAAAAGTTGCTGTGAAACTTGTGTGTTAAACTTGTCATCGCCATCAACACAGAATATGTGGCACAGGCAATACTTGGTCATAACAACTGTTTGATAAGAACGTTGCATGCATGTTAGTACACAACGCTTGCTAAATAATGTTTAATTGATACTGTAGGAAAATGGTTTTTCTCTTTTCCGACGTGATATTTTTCATCCTATTGTGTATTGGGTTCGTAATGTAAATTTAGAGGGAAGTTGGACGTGTCATTTACCGGAAATAAGTGATTTCTGAAGAGGGTTGCTTGTAGTTTATGAAATTCCACTTGTTACCTTTGTTTGGCAGTAAAATTTCCGTTGGAATTGTCCTTTCCCCCGGTCGGTTTACAGTCGCTGCCATGCCGTGCTTGGTTTGCCGTGGCCCGGTGTGTTTTCTGTTCGCATTCCAAGTGAGGTATGGTAGAGCTGCCGTGATTGGTGCAGATTCCATTGCGGGCCAATGGATGGTGGGGTGGCTACCCGACCAGGGTTAAAGGTTAGCGCACGGTGTATATAAGGGCCTGTGGCACTCTCGGAAGTCGCTTGCTTCAGGACACCCTGACCGAACAGTAAGTCGGGAGGTCTTCCTCCTTTCCTTAGTTATAGTGTTTTTTTCTTTAGATAGGAGAATATTTAGTGGGTTGGGGGGAAACAATAGGATTAGAGTAGGCTTTGTTTTGTAGGAATTAATTAGTTAGGACTTTTTTTCTTTGGGTTTCATAGACCATTAGGTGTGAGTGTGTGTGAGGCTGGCTTCTGTTTATTTTGTTGAGTTTGGCTCAGTTTATTATAAATAACAACATCGAACCTTGATACATGACTGACTGACTGACTGAGATTAGTTTTACGCTGCTTTTAGCAATATTCCAGCAATATCACGGCGGGGGACACCAGAAATGGGCTTAACACATTGTGCCCATGTGGGGAATCGAACCCGGGGCTTCGGCATGATGAGCCAACGCTTTAACCACTAGGCTACCCCACCACCCCTTTAATACATGAACCATACTGTCACTGGGCGACCTCCCTCAGCGGAGGCACCTATTACAATACCTTTTAAATATAGGATTGTTGAAATGACACGTAAATAATTATTTTGATATTTTGAAGGTGAAAGAAGCTGCCCGTTGATAATAATAATATTTTTTTGCCGGGGAGAAACAACCTCTAAATGGGGTGAAACTGTATGGGGTGAAACAACCTGGCAGAAGCAACTTGGGGTGAACGTGTTTGGGGTGAAATGACCCGTTGCCGCAACCATCAATGAGGTGATAGTGAAACTTGCTTCACAATGTAACCAGATTTCAGTCTGTCATGATTTACTGCAGCTCTTAAAGTTTTATTCCTCCCAAAGTAGCTACATGGCTCCTAAAGTTGTTTTGCTAGGTAACCAAACACAATATTTCAGGAGCAAAACACAATTTTATAAGGATCTGAAACAAAATGTAAGAAAATCATACAAATCAGAGATTAGATTCTGACAATATATGAAAGTAAGTTATGCTGTAATTTTCTTGTGTGTTTCAAGCACTATATCTATAGAATATACATGTGTTTAGTGTGTAATGGTATACTGTAGCATGCAGCAGTGAGTCATAAACTCATGGAAAATAACTACTGAAAATGGTGTCCTGAATTCCTATGGGTTACTGCATTATTAGTTTATATAAAGAGTCCAGTATGTCTCTGACTTCAAGTTTTAAATGCAGCTCATTAGTTTATATAAAGTGTCCAGTATGTCTCTGACTTCAAGTTTTAAATCCAGCACATCAGTTTATCCCAAATTTCATTTAATATTGCAGAGCTCTAGATAAGCATTTTCCAATCTGGGTATTTTACCCATGGTGTCTGTTACAAATGGGTACTACTGATCTTCAGTGGGTACTTAAATTTTTCAATACCCACCTTGTTTTTAAAAAGTTGGGTATTTTCTATGTCAGTAATTTAAACATGTTAAAAAAGATAACCATAGCTAATTTTTTGTACTTCAGACATTAACCTGGTCATTGTTTAAAGAGAAACAAAAAAATGTGAAGTTTTAAGTTACTTTATTATTTGACTTGTGCAGTGACCACATTGAAAAGCAAACATGTTGGCATGATAATCTACCCGGTCTCGTAACATTTGACAGTTAGCTACTTTCTGTTACGCATTTGTTTTTTACCGGTAAGTCAGGGTACGCAAGTCATCATAAACCAAGACGTTTCTGTAATTTCTTTGCGTATTTGGGACGCTACAGATATATTTCAGTGCGTATTTTGGAAATTTCAAGGAGTATTTTACGTAGATACGCAGCTTATCTAGACTTCTGATATTGTGTAAATCAATTTCATAAAAATCATGTGCGAGTGAAAAAATAGGCAGAGAATAAATTCAGTGATCATATTACAGCTGACGATACCTTGATCACGTGAAACAAACACCAAAAAAACTGCCACATTCTCACTCAATATGCTTGATACAAGTACTAATTGCTGCTTATTCACTACTGCATGCCAAAATTTATAACATAGTACTAAGCTTAAGATATGATTAAACTTAAGCTAATTATATAATAGCAAACTCTTTAGAGTTTGTTAGTTAATATACTTATATGATATAGATATAATGCTGAGCTTAAGATATGAATAAGCTTTAGCTACATATATAATAGCAAAAACTCTGTAGAGTTTGTTAGCTAATATATTTTTATAATATGAGTATAGTACTGTGCTTAAGCTATAATTAACTTAAGCTACATATATAATAGCCAAACTCTGTAGAGTTTGTTAGCTAATATATTTTTATAATATGAGTATAGTACTGTGCTTAAGCTATAATTAACTTAAGCTACATATATAATAGCCAAACTCTGTAGAGTTTGTTAGCTAATATATATTTATAATATTAGTATAGTACTGAGCTTAAGATATAATTAACTTAAGCTACATATATATAAGCAAAACTCTGTAGGGTTTTGTTAGCTAATATATTTTACAATATGAGTATAGTAGTGTGCTTAAGATATAATTAACTTAAGCTACATATATAATAGCAAAACTCCGTAGAGTTTGTTAGCTAATATATTTTACAATATGAGTATAGTAGTGTGCTTAAGATATAATGAACTTAAGCTACATATATAATAGCAAAACTCGTGAGAGTTTGTTAGCTAATATATTTTACAATATGAGTATAGTATTGTGCTTAAGATATTATTAACTTAAGCTACATATATAATAGCCAAAAAACTCTGTAGAGTTTATTAGCTAATATGTTTATAGTGTAACCATAGTACTAAGCTTAAGATAAGATTAGACTTAAGCTAAAAGTATATAGCAAAATAAACTCCTTAGAGTTTATTAACTAATATACTTTTATGTTAAAACATAGTACTGAGCTTAAGTTATGATGAAACTTAAGCTATATATATATAATAACAAAACTCCATTCGAAGTTTTGTTTAGCTACCTTTATAATGTAAAACATACTGCTTAAGATATGATGAAACTTAAGCTAATTGTATAATATGAAAACAACCCTTTAGAGTTTGTTAGCTATGATATAAACCTAGTATTGAGCTTATGAAGGAAAACTTAAGCTACATATATAATAGCAAGAACTCCGTCAAAGAGAGTTTGTTAGCTAATACATGTTATAATGTAACCATAAAGCTTAAAATATGATGAAACTTAAGCAGAAATATATAATAGCAAAACCCTCTTTTAGAGTTTTGATAGCTAATATACCTATATGATATAAACATAGTACTGCGCTTAAGATATGAATAAGCTTAAGTTACATATATAATAGCTAAAACTCTGTAGAGTTTGTTAGCTAATACATGTTATAATATAACCATATTGCTTAGAAATATGATGATACTTATAGCAAAAAACTCTTTAGAGTTTGTTAGCTAATCTACTTATATGATATAAACATAGTACTAAGCTTAAGATATGAATAAGCTTAAGCTACCTATATAATAGCAAAACTCCTTAGAGTTTGTTAGCCAATATATTTTAATAATATGAGTATAGTACTATGCTTAAGGTATAATTAGCTTAAGTTACCTATATAATAGTAAAACTCCGTAGAGTTTGTTAGCTTAATTAACTTAAGCTATGTATAAAATAGCCAAAAACTCTGTAGAGTTTGTTAGCTAATGCATTTATCATGTAACCATAGTATTACTCTTAAGATATGAATAACTTAAGGTAAATATATATAATAACAAACTCTGTAGAGTTGTTAACTTATATATTGTATGATGTAATAATCATAGTACTGTGATGATAAAAGGAACTTAAGTAAATTATACATAGCATGAAGCTATTTAGTATTGTTATAAGATAAGTAAAAATCTGTTAGATTGACTTATCTTCTCCGAGGAACTGTCAGCTGTTGTGCGAGGACCATGGGATCGAATTGGTGTATACCTGAGACGTCCTCGGTGGTGATATCTCTCAGATAATGGTTTGCAACCACCATATCGGATTTCCAGAAATAACCCTCCATTATTTCAATCACATTTGTGTAGAACAATTGTAGAAGTTAGCGCTATAATATCATGAGTATTAAGCTCATGGAGGGTCGGAATAGGTCCATCCGCATATGCACGTAGTATGACAGTTCTGATCCAAATGGAGATATAGTACATGAGACTTCACTCTGCGTAAGTTGATGATAGAGGAAATAATCTGTTGCATTTTTTCCTCCTGTTTGGTTTGGTGGAGATAAATTTACAGTGCTCTTGCTGGCCAACTTGATAGAATCATCGTATCATGGGGTCCAAGTATGTCATCCAGGCGTGTTCATAAACCTCACTTGTGAGGTGTTGGAGCACTATATTCATATCCCCAGGTTGGGCGTGAAATTTCCGTTTTATTCTCCAAACAGAAGTTTAGTAGGTTTACTAACCATCTAGTTGTGTTAGTCGCTTGATGAAATTCAGCTGTAGTCTGAAACGCTGTGGATTTAGATCCACTTGTATCTTCGTCTAGGTAATTCGCTGCGAAGTCCTTGACGATGTAGGTGCACAACCAGGTGTGTCTGTCCTCGTTGAACTTTATGTAAAATCGCCTGACTGCCGATCCCTCGTCTTAACTTGACAGGGGAGGTCTCTAACTTGAAGAAAGGCAGTCTAATCATGAATGTTCAGGTTAACTGGACTGTAATGAGGCTTGCTCGTTCACTGATATATAGTTGTCACTTGTGACGTAAGTCTTGAACTGTGAATTGAGATCGACCTCTGTGTAGGTCGTTGTCCCTCGCGGTCCAATCAGAACAAGGCATTTTGATTCTGTATAATACCCGCGCTGTGATGTCACCGGTGTAGCGGGAAAAAACCCACCTTGAATAAATTCTTGTCGTCGTTGATATTAGCATAAACGTCGGTCTTCACCGTAGCTTCCCGAAGTTATCCGAGTGACCACGTGTTTCGAGGGTTAATGGTAATCGCGCGAAAACCTCCGGCGCGAAATATCTCGCTCTGTAATTTTATGCTGGGTAGGTTATTTTCCTGGTTGTCGTGAAAGTAATTTCAGTTTTGAATATAATTCCGACTTCCTTATATATAAGGGTATAAACAACTTGCAAGTTGTGAGCTTGTAGACTGTATACATGAATGTATCGTCATAATTGTAGAATTAACGTTGAACTTGTTGTACATATTTCTTCTCAGAAACTTTGACGATTAAGAGTTATACTCGCTGTAACAAGGCTGCTGTTCAATTTTGATATTGAATTGTCTGCAGATATGCGTAATGGTCACGCATGTAGATAATCGTATCGTCGTCCGGGATTGTATATTAGCAATTTATACGGAATAGTTGATTTCTGTGAAGATCTATGAAATGTCGTTGACTATTAATACAGCGACGTTCTGTGTTGTAAATAGCCTGAGCAATTATCTTCGCGTAGGCTTATAGACGGCATCTGGCATACAGTTGATAATCAACTTATGCGACGTCTTGAACGGACTGACGAGTAGCTATATATGACGAGTGGCTAGTATATGGAAACCTTGGAGGAGACTTCCTCGGTGAACGCCGGAGACTTCGCGAAGTTCTCGAAGTATCCCTTCTAGATCTTCTGGGTGAAGTAGACTTGGAGCCACTTAGCCTTCGCGACCATCGCGAAGGTGTCGAGTCAAAGCCCGATTAGTATATATATATATATATAAATATATATATGAGCGCTTGCTTCGTGAACAGCCTCTGTGTTTAACAGGATGTGGGATCGGCGAAGCGCTTGCCTAAGTAGGGCCGCATGGATCATCTTATCATATTCAGAAGTCGTGTTACGAAGTCTGGTGATAAGTGTCTAATTGATCGTTCTAGATCTATTTAGGCCAGCGAACATACGTCTCGTCATGGATTCAACAGAACCAATATACGATTGTAGTTCTTATACTTGATATCGATGATCAACTTGTCTATGGGTTGATCTTCTCGGAGACTTGTGAGGGGAACGTTGATAGTTTCGCGAAGCTCTTGTATAGTCCCTCGATGTCCTTCTAGATGATGATGATCTGGATTCAGGTGTCCTTCGCGCATGCCTTCGCGAAGCTTCCTCTGCGTCCGGTCCGGGGGAACGACGATATGACCTTCGCGAAGGCTTCCGTGATGTCTGATGGTCCGAGTCCACATCTAGGGATGAAACCGCATAAGGTGATGATCTATCCTGCCGCGAAGTCCTTCGCCGGCGGGCTGTATTTTATCTAGGTTCTTTCGCCTTCCGCCAAGGCTGTACATCTAGGTCCTTTCCGCCTTCGCGAAGGCCTTCGAAGGCTGTACATCTAGGTCCTTCGTCAAGTTGGTCCGTGACTTCCTTCGCGAAGGTGACATCGTCCTGGCTGCTACGTTGACGGGGGGTGCCTCTGGGGTGCTGTCTACGTTGGAGCCTTCGCGAAGGCTCGGACCCTGCTACCGCAGATATAGTGGTCCTCCATGATGTTCATGGTCTGCGACGAGGTCGTCGGTGCTTTATCTGCGGTGTTAATGGAGGGGTCCACCGGAAAATCGTCCGACATCAGTGTAGAGGCATCAGGCTGCATGGTGATCTCTGCTGATGTCGTTGTAGCTGTCACCGGTCGTTTCTTGTGGCGTACGTCGGGGATGATGATCAGCTGATCATCGTAGAGGTCCAGGTCATCGGCTGGAACAATCTCGGTTGAGAAAGTCCTAGTAGACTTCGTTGATTTTCCCTCAGAGGTCGACGCTGCCCTGGGTGTGCGACGTCTGCGTTGAGTGTTGGTAATGATGGGACCCTCAGGACGATCATCGCATATCTGCGTTGGTACATCAGGCTGCATGCTGATCTGAGCCGACATCGGTCAATCTTTGATGTACTGGTAGAAAAACCCTCTAGTCTTCTGCTGCGACGATGGGATGTCTGGGGAAGCAGGATGCTTGGAGATGGCGGACTTCGCCCCACACCTCTCCACCACTCTAGCGAACACCACACGGGAGGG
Source organism: Haliotis rubra (assembly GCF_003918875.1). Lineage (NCBI taxonomy): Eukaryota > Metazoa > Mollusca > Gastropoda > Lepetellida > Haliotidae > Haliotis > Haliotis rubra. Next base: position 420,872 of record NW_025767244.1, read on the forward strand.
GAGTCGGCCAACAGCAGTAGACTGGCGAGGGGTTCCGTGTATCAGTCATACTAGACTCTGCATACGCGACCTATCTGCTGTGCGTGCCAAACGCAAAGTAAATATTAATAAAAAGGTAGAATTGGATAAATTAGTACCGCCAACTGCAATGTGAATATAATAAACATGGGCCGTTACATCATATTAAAGGCGGATCAGCAGCAGCATAAAAACGTAATCTGCAATAGTACAGAATTTTCATCAACGTAATCCACTGAAACAAACACGCGGCCCCCGTGAATAAACTGTAGAAAAGCGACTAAATATCAATATATAATCGTTGAAGGATACTAGCTAAACCTCTATAGATGTCTATACGAGGTAACTAACTAAATATATTTCAAAAGGATATAGTGTGTCGGGAGACACAGGCGCTCTCACGTCCAGCTCACTGGGCGAAGAAGGAGAGAGTGTGGCACATGGGTAGAGGTGACGCCCTCGTTCCCGCGTTTGTGAAAAGGAGGTAACTCGTGGTGAATACTAATTAGTGATTTTAAATTGAAGGGAGCTTCAATTAGGGAGATACAAGTGTTCCACTATGTTCGCAAGAAGAAGAAGACAAGCAAAAAGAGCATGAGTCAGGATAAGGAAAAATATATTGTTTTCACGAATGAAAAAGAAGATCACGTGATGCCTTCATATAACAAAATCACTGAGTGGTTGATTTTAAAAGGTGATTTATCAAACAGTTTCACACGTAAGATGTAAGTTTTCTATTTCTTGTTCATTTAAAGTACAGTCAGTCCGCGTTAATCCGAACACTTTCTGTTTTTCATCAAAAACGTTTGGATAGTGAAACGTACAGACTACTGAAACAAACCATTATGTACGTCACTACAGTAGAGTTACTGCCCTTTGACATACCGAGACAAGACTATAAGAATGTATATATGTCCATGTATCAAATGACTTCATTACAGTTTGTATAACAATCAAAACTCTGAAACCTATGAAAATCAGCGCTAATCAATGGTGCTCACGAGGTAAGTGGATTATCCGAACCTTTTGGATGTACCGCCGGATTAATGAAGCAAAACCAAGTGTAATTAGCTAATCCGTTACCGCTAATTAACGTCCGGATCAGGAGAGTGAAGCATTGGATTAATGAATCAACAATTAATGAGTTTACATAGTTAACAAGATTGGTTACAGCTAGCTACTGTTCGTATATCTCGTGAATCGGATTATCGGGGTCCGGACTAACGAGGCCTACTGTACTTATCAGATTTCGTCTGTGTTCAAATTCAGAATCACTGGAGCAAAGTGTATGTAGGATAAAACAGAATACCGATAGCTTGAAACAGTGAGATGTGGGAGCTCACCTTGTCTTCCCAATGTGGATGGATGTCTGATAGGAAAGACACATACTCCATCATGGCTTTCTTGCGACTCATCGTCCCCAGCTTCTTCCATGCCTCCCTTGAGTAAAAGAGTTCAGTTTGTTGCATGACTAGCAAATAACGTATATCTCCATGGCAATGTTGGTGAGTGCTAACAACCAAACTGAGATGAATAGTTACATAGTAAGTAAAGGAACTCTGATCTCAGACAGTTTGCTGGTACTGGTTGTTGCTTTTGTTTTGTTTTTTCCTGTACATACCAAGATGATATCCCATAAATATTGTGCACTTCAATATCAAACATCGGTAGATAATGGCTAAGTACGGTAACAGCTCTTTATACTAACCTCACCAGTCTCTACTAATCCTTCGGAAAAGTAGTTATGCAAGTTAATTCAGATTAGTTAGTTTAATTAGTTCACATATAGCATGGTCTTAGCCTACATGATAAGTACATTATTTATTTTGTTGACAAGTTATTCTTGTGTAGTTTATGCGCTAAACTTAGATTAGTTTAGTTGAATCCATCAGTTGTAGAGTTTTGTATCAAGTTTTATACTGGTACACTCAAGTATTAACTTTGTTCATTTCTGAGTAAGTATGTAATTTCCTGACCTCCTTCACATGACTGACTGACTGAGTTTGGTTTTACGCCGCTTTTAGCAATATTCCAGCAACATCACGGCGGGGGACACCAGAAATGGGCTTCATACATTGTGCCCATGTGGGGATTCGAACCCGGGTCTTCGGCGTGACGAGCCAACACTTTAACCATTAGGCTACCCCACTGCCCCTCCTTCATATGAAATAGTGGTTAGCAATACACAGGTTCATTATGAACAGACAGACAATAGATCCCATGTCCACACACCCCAACCACCTCTTTCGTTACTGGGTCCCTGGAGGAACAGGTCCCAGCACCCCAGAATGTGTATAGAGGAACAAAACAAGTTGTGTGTCTACTTTGTCAGTGGTCGCCAATATGGCTGTCTTAGGGTCATGATTACTGGCTGGTTAGCTGCTGGGCCAGCACTAGTGGGCCGAAGCAGTGAGTATGTCCCCTCTAAGTCAAACACAGAGAGACATTGTGGAGGTAATGCCTATAGAAGACAGTTGTGGACCTCCAAAAATCTCCATGATAGGTCGAACATAGATGTTCTCCTGGAGGGCCATTGTTGTCAGATCTCGTGTGGGTTGTTGGGTGCTAGAGCTGGCAGGGCAACCTCAAAGCTGGTTAAACAGACACTGTTTACGACATTTGATGGGATCGGCCAGCACTCAAGATAAGGGCACAACACAACTGAATAGCAGACTTTGTTGAGGCTACTGCTGAAGGATAGACAGAGTCACGAAGTGATGAACAGAGTCCACAGTTGAAGAAGGTGCCTCAGTTGAGTATCTGTCGTGGGAACTGAAGACTGACTGACTACCCCACCGCCCGGGGAACTGAACAGTCCCCACATCCCCACACATCCTCAGGAATGGGAGGATGGGCATCTGCAAAGTCAAATGGAAGGGCTGAGTATCCTCCCTAAACTTTGGGAGATCAATGGAGGAGAGAGCCAGCAGATCTGCAAAAGCACCATCCAAAGATTGGAATATGTCAACAATCAACAGATCATGAGAAAGAAGGGAAATCTCTTGGATATGATTCTGTATTGTCTCCAATAATGTTACTGACTCCTCCAATGATGACATCAGTGCCTTCCTTGAAGCTGACACAATTATGTCTGGTTTCTGCCCCTCACAGACCACTGACAGACTTTTCAGGACCATCAACACACAACATTTGACGGATTGCCATGAATATGTATGAATAAATATTTTATAGAAGTCCTTTTATAGGTTGGCATGCTGCTAAACTTGCAGGGTCATTCCTTTAAGCGGATGAGCAGAAAGAAAGTAAATGGATAGATAGAAGAATTGGGACAAGGTGCCATGCCATAAGCTTACTTGGAGTCACTTTGATATTATAATCTTGTTCCACATCAGTTGCAGAAGTAACAGACACAAATGAAGTTTTAGTTATCTGCATAACAAGTTTACTGAAATTTCATGTCTCTGTAGATGTTAACTGCAGATGTTTACAATAATTATACAGCATCTATACAGTCCTAGTGCATGGGAATTACTCCTTTTGTCATTAAACTAGATTTGGTACAATTTCCATTAAAGATGCACATCCTGCATTTAGTTTGTTGTATCATGCGAAACTGTCATCAAATAACAAGGAGTAAGGATTACTATAACTTGTATTATTTGTAAAATTTATCATTAAAAACTGTTGTATAACCACCCCCCACCCCCAGCCTTAACAACACACTATCATATCCATGTACTTCCAGACCCGTGAAGATCTGGTCTTCAGCAAGACATTAAGAGGCTTGTGGTAGGTGACAAATGGGATCAGGTGGTCAGGCTTGCTGACGTGGTTGACACATGTCATCGTATCCCAATTGCGTAGGTCGATGCTCATGATGTTGACTACTGGATTATCTGGCCCAGACTTGATTATTTACAGACGGCCGCCATATAGCTGAAATATTGCTGAGTGCGGCGTTATACAACAACCAACCAGCCAACCAACCATATACTTCTAACTTACCATTTCTGCTTACCCTGGAAGTCAAACATCCCTGGTTTGGGAACACGGCAGGGTCCTTCCTTCACCTGAAACATTCATGTATACAAAGACGTATATACGTCCTTGATGTATATAACCAACTCAGGAGGTTTCATCCCCAACATGAAGAATAGCAATAAAATATCATAGCTATATGGGTCATTCCTTTCAAACATACATTTGATACATGTTTTCCTGTTTGGTTTGGTTTCTACTTTTTTGGTTCACACAAAATGGTTTCGGGTTAGTCCATCCTGCACTCACCCCTGTATGGGGATTTATTGATTCCCATTTCATAGTTTGCTAATCACAGAGTATGAAACATGTGATCCATAGAATGTATTGAGGACTAGTTGCAGAGGCATAATAATGAAATAAATGAAGTAAATCATAACAATATCAAAAGTAAAATGAACAGAAATAATAGTCCAGAGAGATTAATTAACCTTCCTTGAAAGTGTAAGAATCTGGAGTGACATCCCATGCACTACTGTATGCTGTATGTGCAAAAAACAGACATGAGAGTTCCTGCGTAAGATCTTTGATGTCAACATTCTTTGTCCTAATACTTGGTATTAATGTTTATATTTCATGATATCTACATGTTCTTAAGTGTATACAGAAAGCAGCTTATATCAAGTGTCTATCTTTATTTATATGTTCTTATGCTGACTACATATAAAAGGAGAGCTACAGTGATACATACAGTACTTATCTCCTTCACTGAAGTAACATGGGTTTACACTATGGTAGCAACATCCTTTCCAAATAGTGACAGGCAAGATGAGTAGCCAGATACTATTCTACAATGTGTTGGGATCTCATATGTGTGCATTAGGTCATACAATTAAGCAAAATATTTTAATGTTCGAAATAGACCTATGTATCTGCGAAGTCTGTTGAATATTGCCGCCATTTTCAATCAATAATGAAATTAATATTTTATACTTATCCTGACTCATGCTTATTGCTTGTCTTCTTCTTCTTGCGAACATAGTGGAACACGTGTATCTCCCAATTGAAGTTCCCTTCAATTAAAAAATCACTAATTAGTACTCACCACGAGTTACCTCCCTTCCACAAGAGCGGGAACGAGAGCGCCACCTGAACCCATGTGCCTCACTCTCTCCTTTTGTTTCGAGCCCGATACTTTATTTTTCCGAAGAAATCCAAAGTGTTAAGTGGGGAGGACGGGAGGGCTTACCTCATGAGTCAGGATAAGTATAAAATATTAATTTTACTCTAAAAATTTCATATTTTTCCTTATCCTGACTCATGCTTATTGCTTGTAGAATCCGACGGAAAAGGAGGTGGGAATATATATACTTTGGATTTTAATAATTAGTGATTTGAACTGTGATGATTGTAATAACCCTATGGGAACTTCATAAAGGCACTGAACTGATGAATTCCTGCTGTTTAACTTATCAGCTGCCATATAAAGGTTCTTACAATTTATTGAATATGATAAAAGCATATACAACATTAATGTAAGCTGAAGCTATTAATGTGATAGTATAAACTTCTGTGAGTTTATAGTGGATACTTTTATAAATTAACCAAAGTATTAAGCTTAAGATATGCATATATTTAAGCTATAATAGTATAGTACTGTGCTTAAGATATAATTATAACTTAAGCTGTATAATAGTAACCAACTCCTTAGAGTTTGTTAGCTAATACATTTATGCACATGACCATATGACTGAGCTTAAGGATTGATGAAACTTAAGCTGAACATATATATAGTAGCAAAACTCCTAGGAGTTGTAAGCTTATATATAGTATGATATAAAAAACCATAGTACTGAGCTTAAGATAATAAATCAAACTTAAGCAAAATATATAGATAGCATGTAGCTATTAGTACTGTTATCAGATAAGTATAAAATCTGTAAGATAGACTTATCTTCTCCGTGGAACTGTCAACTGTTGAGCGAGGACCATGGGACCGAAATGGTGGATACCTGAGGCGTCCTCGGTGGTGATATCTCTCAGATAGTGGTTGGCAAACACCATATCGGATCTCCAGAAACATCCCTCCATTATGGTATTCAACGAGCAATGCCCATGTAGAGCGAGAGTTGAGGCTAGCTCTAATTTAAGTGAGGATTAGAAGCTCTTGGAGGGTCGAGTCCTGCAGCCTTGTAGGCGCGTAGTATGACAGTTCTGATCCAGATAGAGATCGTGAGTGCACATTGAGACTTCCGTCTGCGTAGCTGTAGATATAGGGATAAATAATCTCTTGAATTTCCCTCTGCTCTGTTTGGATCATTGGAGATATATTTTCAGTGCTCTCACTGGGCATAGTGATAGATCCATCGTATCATGCGGTCCAAGTATGGATGAGAGAGCTGGGGCGATGGAATAATCTGTCTGGTTGACCTGGCAGTTGGTTTTCGCTATAAAATCCCAGCGAAGTCCCAGATGAGCGATGTTATGAATATCATCAAAGCGTGTTCTCTAAGTAATCCAATGCATGAATCTCTGACATCCTGGCGGCCCGTAGCTAGTGCTAACAGGAATAAGGTTTTGTGGGTCAGTGATTCAAGCGATGTAGATAGCAATGGTTCATAAGCCTCACTAGTGAGGTGTTGGAGCACTATATTTAGATCCCAGGCTGGGGCGTGAAACTTCGTTTCTGATCCTCCAATCGAACGCGTAACAAAGCAAGTAACTCTGGTGTTTTTGTTAACTTGGCCCGTTAAGCATAGTTATGACAGAACTTATAGCTGCAAGATAAGTGGACAAGGTTGAGCCTTTTAGATTCTTAGTTTGCCGTAGATAACATAAGAAATCTGCCACTTGAGGATGTGTAGCATATCTGGCTGTAAATCCTTTCTTAGCAGCGTAATTGACAAAACTGTGCCATTTGTCATCGTATAAGTTACGAGTTGAGTTACGTAGTGCAAGCGTGACCGCTTTAGCCGCTCTGGCAGAATAACCTCTCTTATTCAGACATGCCTTGATACAATCCATACGTGAAGTTGGAATGCTTCTGGTGTTTCGTGCACTTGTTTGGTGTGCGGATGTATCAATAGATTGGCACGTTGTGGGAGCTGAAGAATTGGTTTTCCCATTACTTGAATGAGATCTGGAAACCAAGTTCTCGCTGGCCAGACGGGAGCTCTGCGTTTGACTGATTTTCTGTAAGACTTGTGGGATCAACGCTGGAGGCGGGAAAGCGTACGCGTTGAGTCTCTCCCACGATATGCTTAGTGCGTCCGTTGCCCATGCTAGTGGGTCTGGCACTGGCGACACGAATGTTGGCAGTTGCTTGTTGAATCGAGTGGCGAATAGGTCTATCAGTGGAGATCCTATTTCCATGATTATTTGATTGAATATCTCTGTGTAGAGCATCCATTCTGTCGGCGACGGTTGGTGTGGCCGAGAGAGAGCGTCTGCTAATACATTCTTTGCTCCTGGAATGTGGCAAGCTCTGACGTGTATGTTTAGATTGTCGATTAAATCGAAGAGTCTGAAACATCGAGTCAGTAGGTTCTGTGACCTTGTTGAACCTTGTTTGTTCACATAAAACGCCACTGTTGAATTGTCTGTGTGAACCATCAACTGAGCGTTCTGTAGTAGGTTGCTCCAGTGACTTATGGCGTTTATGACTGCTTGCATCTCTAGCAGATTTATGTGACATTTGCTCTCTTGATTGCTCCACAGGCCTGACGCTGTCCTGCCAGCAAGGTGGGCTCCCCAACCTTGTAGAGACGCGTCTACGTAGAGATGTGTTTTCGATTCCGGCTCTACTAAGGAGACGACTGCGCAAACATTCAATCTCTTGGTCCACCAGAGTAGATGTGGTTTGACATAATCTGGTAGACTGAATGGTAGAGGGTCCTCGAGATGAGCATTGATGAGGACTTGTAACGGACGTAATTGAAGCCTGCCTCTGACTGTCAAGTCTTGAGCTGATGTGAGTAGTCCCAATAGGCTCTGCCACTGTCGTAGTGGTAACGGAGAGAGTAGGGCTTGAGGAATAAGTTGTTGGATCTTTATCCATCTGTCCTCCGGGACTACAATACGATTCTGAGCTGTTAGAAATCGTATACCTAGAAATTGCAGATCCTGCGTTGGTTCTAGGTCCGACTTGAGTAGATTTACTAAACATCCTAATTGAGTTAGTAGCTTGATTATAAAGTTCAGCTGTAGTCTGAGACGCTGTGGATCTGGATCCACTTGTATACCGTCATCTAGGTAAAAAGAGCTGCGAAGACCTTGACGATGTAGGTATGTGACAATAGGCTTGGTCACTCTTGTGAATACCCAAGGGGCCGATGTGATTCAGAGGGGAAGAACCTTCCATTGGTAATGTTTCCCGTCTAGGATAAATCTTAGATATTTCCTTGAGTTGGGATGAATCGGAATGTGTAGATATGCGTCTTGCAAATCTATGCTGGCCATGTAATCTTTGGGACGAATTAAATGCCGAAGTTGCGGTAAATGTATCATGCAAAACGTTGGTGGTTTGCATAGATATTCTCTGTTGAAGATGCTCATGTTGTATATGAGACAAAACTTCTCCTTGGAATTTTTCTTCGGCACTAGAAAAACTGGGGAGTAGAAACCTGGTACGATGTTTCGTTGATCCAAAACTTCTAAGGCCTGTTTGTTTAGTAGAGTAAGTACTGTTTCTCTTAACATAGGTAGTTGTGCCGGTTGAACGTTGAACCCTGTTAACGGAGGCTTGACCTTGAGTTGTATTAGATATCCGTGCTGTAGGATGTTGGATACATATGGATCTTGTAGTATTCCCCAGTTTTCCCAGTGTAGCTGAAGGCATCCACCCACTTGAGACGGTTGTACTGGAACGGCTGGGGGTGGAAGACTCCAGTCGTTCCGCCTGAATTTCATCGTCTAAATCCACGGGCACCTCTGGATGATCTGCCTCTAGCTGATCCTCCCCTAAATTTGTTGTATGGGCGACGAAAATAATCCTTGGGATCTTTAGCTGCAGCTAATTTCTTGTCCCGTGCTTTCTGTAGCCCCGAAAACTTAGACTTGCCCGAGTATCTCTGTGTTGACTGTTTAATGACGTTCGCTAAGGTATCCATGGATCTGATCATAAGTACCTCTCTCGAGTCTTTAGATACTTCTTTGGAGACCTTGTCTATGTTGCCACCAAACAGTAAGGGCGATGACCATGGAGCTGTGTATAGAGATTCTGTAAATTGCTTATCCCAAGAGCAGGAGGCTAGTAAGCCTTGCCGACGAGCCATGGTAGTAGTTTCAGTAAGCGCTGACAGGTGCTCTGTAAGAAAATGGTGGTCTCTTTTCTGCATGAGTAGAGCTGACTAGATCATTCTATCTTCCTCCTCTGTAGAATTCTTGAACTTGGTGATGAGAGTTTCATTAATCGTTCTAGATCTATTCAATCCAAAGAACATTCTCCTGGCGATGGTATCTAATTGAGCGAATTTGCGATTGTCTACTTTGTAACTTCTGGACTTGGCATCGCTGATTAATTTAAAGTTGTCATCAATATCCTGGGCCTTGAAAAAGGGGTCCATATTGTGTCCAGCAAATTTCTTGGCATTGAAGACCGGGAAATGTGTAGATTGGACTTTCGAAGATTTGGAACAGGCTGTATCCAGATTAGCTGGTACCGCTGCAATCGGGTCAATAGGAGGTAAGGTGATATTGACTACATCATCATCCTTCATCAGGTAAGTCTGAGTTGAATTCTCGTTCTTCGATGGGGAAGCAAGTTGTAACTCATTCACCATCCAGTATCTAATCTCAGCATCTGAGAAAATGATACCTTCTTCCTCTGCTTAGGGTCACATGTCGGAGTCCTAGATCTGTAGGAAGATCTATGAGAGGACTGTGGTGAACGGACTGACGAGTGGCTAGTGTAAGGAGACCTTGGAGGAGACATCCTCGGCGAACGCTGGGGACTTCGCGAAGCTCTTCTAAATCTTCTGGGCGAGGTAGATATGGAGCCACTTAGCCTTCACGACCTTCGCGAATGTATCGAGTCAGTGTCGAATCGACATATGAGCTTGCTGCTTTGAAGCGACCTCTGTGTTCTACAGGGTGTGGGCTCGGCGAAGCGCTCCTTCTCCGCGATGTCCCTCGCAACTGGAGAGGCTCTAGCTCCTTCGCGGAGGCGGCCTGGGACTTCCTTTGCGAAGTGATCGCTACGGGCTGGGTTGCCCTTCGCCGAGGCACGTTTGTGGGCTCTGGGGCCCTACGCGAAGCCAAGGCGGGCTCTGGGGCCCTGTATGACTTATTTTGGGTTGGGCTCTGGGGCCCGTGGCTCTGGGGCCTCTGTAAACCGTAACGGTCCTCCATCAGTCTCATGATTTGGTTAACCAGGTCGTCTGGGACGGTCTGCGCTGGCGTTGAGGGTGGCCTCTCTGTGAAAGTGACGGGACCCTCAATCATAAACTCAGGCGTCAGCGTAGGCATCTCTGGTTGCGCGTTGATCTGCGCTGTAGTGACGGTAGCAGATACTGGACGTTTCTTATGATGTACATCTGGAATGATAATCGGAATATCATCATCATATAAACATAATTCTGAGTCAGGTAGAATATCGGAGGCAAAATTATTTGTAGCTTTCGTAGATTTCCCTTTTGACGAAGCTGTGGACCTGGGGGTTCGAGGCGTACGTTGAGATGATGTGGACGCTTTCCTAGTCTTAGACAGTGAAGACGGATATCTTGAGATGCAGGTCGCTTCTTGGACATAGCGGACTGCGTCCCACGCTTATCCCCCGAGGGAAACTCCGGCAGGCCACCAGCCGGTGGCGGGTCGTCAGTCAACAGTTGACAGGGTATAAAGCTTCCGATCTATTAGCCATGACTGAAGATTGTTTGCGAGATTTATCTGCCTTCCGTCTCAAAACGGAACATAAATATTTATCAAAGGCAGAAATTGGTAAATTAATACATAATTTACAACGAGAAACAATAGAACATGGAGTAATGCAAACTAGGGCATTTTAAATGTGGATCGGTGGCGGAATAGCGAAGTTTTCAACCTGTGCAGATTCTCGTGCGTAAACTGCTGAACAAACACGCGTGAACCGTGAACAAATCAGCAGAAACACGACTAATAATCAATGCAAGTTGAATAAGGATACTAGTTACACCTCTATAACTGAATATAAGAGGTACTAAACTAAATATAAATAAAGGATATAGTGTGTTGGGAGACACAGGCGCTCTCACGTCCAGCTCACTGGGCGAAGAAGGAGAGAGTGAGGCACATGGGTTCAGGTGGCACCCTCGTTCCCGAGCTTGTGGAAGGGAGGTAACTCGTGGTGAGTACTAATTAGTGATTTTTTAATTGAAGGGAACTTCAATTGGGAGATACACGTGTTCCACTATATTCGCAAAAAGAAGAAGAAGACAAGCAATAAGCATGAGTCAGGATAAGGAAAAATTTGTATGTTTTTAATGATCTACACAAGAAACAATTACTAGTTTATGTTGTTGCCATGGAAACTTGAAAAAGAAATTTTTGAAACAATATCCAAAACTATCAAAAGGCATCAATTCACCAGTGGACCTATCTCCTTACATAGTTCGTGAAGAAATATTGTACAGCTTTCAAGATCTGCTCCTAAATTGTAATGTTGCAGGGACAGATGAACACCCTGAAACCCATGTTGCAGATTACACCATTACAGGTATGCTTGGGTTAAGTGAAACCCCGTGTTGTGATTTGTTCTCTTGCCCCTTCTGGTCTAAAATATAGACATTTGTTTTTCACGATCCACAAACTGACCCATCTATATGCAGACACTGTGCATATACACCTTGGGGAAGGTGCTCAAGACAAATTATTTCAACAGCATTGTGTATTACATAATTAGAACATACTTGCTTGTGATGGGCTGGGAGCTAATAATTTGAGAATATTAGGCCTTCAATGAATACTCTCTGAGGCAATACTATACACATTACAAACATTGTGAGTGAGTGAGTGAGTGAGTTTAGTTTTATGCTGCATTCAGCAATATTCCAGCTATATGGCGACGGTCTGTAAATAATCGAGTCTGGACCAGACAATCCAGTGATCAACAGCATGAGCAACAATCTACGCAATTGGGATACAATGAGAACCAAGTCAGTGAGTCTGGCTACCCGATCCCGTTAGTCGCCTCTTATGACAAACATGGGTTACTGAAATGATTACAAATATTGGGTAATGATTATAATAACAAGTCAGCTGTTGATGCATTATTCAGTATATTCAGTGAAACAGTAAAAAACTAAATTAGCTGACATATTTTTACCATGTTGAAAGTGTTCATTTATCACATCAATTTCATATCTCCCTTTGATAAATAACAGTCAAATTCAAGTAAATAAGGTAAAAACGCTGCATGAAAAATTCATGAATATTCGATTGAATTCATGAAAGGACACACTTCGATTCACCAAATAGTAACAGCCCTAGTTAATATCATATGGTATTCACATAGAGTTTTTACATGCATTTGGTTATTTTAGATATGGTTTCTTAAAGAATGATCAGGAAGAGCGTGTGCAACACAAGAGCAGAACCCTATTTTGAACCATGTGAATAGTAAACGTAGGAAACACTGACAGACACAATGGCATGTTGTCATGTCTTAACCTATCATGATAGGATTACAAAATGTCGGTTTTCAATGCTCTATTTCAAAACTTGTCTTACCAAAACCTGCCATAACTATAGAAAATAACCATATCAAACCTGTTTGAATCTTGCATAAAAGTACAGCAGTGCCTCATTTTCTATTTTCCCTGCTATTGTCCTGACAAACTTTGTTGCTGACTTGAACAGCTCCTCCACATTCTCCATGTGACCTTCCATCAGTGGACACCAGTCTTCAGCCTTCGGGTCAAACACAATCAGCGAGATATCACTGGCTTAACCTGCCCAGTACATAAAATATATATGTGTACAGCATATAAAACATATCACATATTTTATCATCACAAAAATAGCACACAGGCATTGTTGCTCAGTCAGGTATAGTAAATGTCAGCTTGTTAAGTGAGTATTGCCAATATTTTGCAAATTAGAGCCATACTTTTGTGAAGGGACACAATGCAAAAGCTCCACACATTGTACAAATTCCGAGAGTAAAACCAAGGTGGTTCGCTTGAAAAGCCAACATTTTTATCCACAAAGTTAAACCCCATGACTTTTATATAAACTACTGGGCAAAAAGACAGTTATCACTTTTAAAGTGATTGTATATAAAAAAATTGCTTGGAAGACCAACACTCACAACACTGCCCCAAAAGATGGCTACATCCGGCAGTTCCACCTCCGAAACAGATTTCTGAGGGCAATGTCAACAGTGGCGACAGCACTAGGACAACCCGACAATCAGCAGACAAACAGTCCTTCAACAACTAGGTATGGCTGGTCCATGGGCTTACCGCATTTCCATGGAATGGCCTTGACCCGTCTACACCGTCACTGCAGACTGTAATGGGCACAAACTGCATTTCAGTGGCAGCGACGTGACTAGGAGAGAGTGAAAGTCTGTTCAGAAACAACAGCAGCGTTCAAGTTTGTTTATTTGACAACAGCCAAGAGGAGTCATTTTGCAGCACAAACAACACAAGGCCTTACATCGCCAGAATTGTTCGAGAATACCTGCACAACGTTAACATCAAAGTATTGCCTTGACCAGCGTGTTCTCCAGACATGAACCCCAGTGAACATATGCAGGATCATCTTGTCAGTTGAGACACCTCCAGCCAGCATACAGGAACTTGAACATTTGTTGAACAGACTCACTTGGACTAGGAATAGGATCCCTGCTGACGTCATCCGCCAACTGACAACGTCAATGAGGAGACATGCGTTGGCGTATATGGATGAACAGGGTGGTCACACTCGCTATTGATGGCATGTGCCCTGACTCCTGTCTCATTATGTGACTCCTTATGCATTTTTTTTAATGAACTCTGATCGGTGTAATTTTTAATTTTGACCCTAGACTCTTGATTAATGAATTGCAGCAAATGCAAGAGCAACATTACAATGAATTTTCAGTCAAATTATTGGAAAATGATTTCTGTTTGTAAAATAATTATCATAAATCTCACATACGACTTTGTTTCTATATTTGGGTCACGTAAAATCAGTGATAACTTTCTTTTGCCCAGTTGTTTACGTACTATAGTTAAATCTTTAGTCATTGACTAAGAGCTTAGCTGTTAATCAGCTTAGTTATGTGGTCTCTTTGATGTGAAAGTAGGATATCAATGTTCTGTTATTCAATAAAACAACATTATGTTGTAAAGCAACATCAGTGATGTAAATCAGTTTGGGTCAAATTTGGGTCAAGATGACGGAGTTGAAAAAAAGAAACTCTCAATATCCTCAGTTTCAGCTTGTCCATTAATATATTCATAAATATAACAGTTTCCCATATTTGCCATAAGTGCTGCTGGACTTTAGAACCCTGAACATATGGGATCTTCTAAAAACCATACATAATTTAAACTTCTTGTAATAGATCAAGAGAACTTAGAGAACAGATTTAGTTCAACATAATTATGCTATAGGTTTCTCTTTATAAAAGATACAAAATAACTTTAGACCCTACATGTCTGGTTTTTTTCTGAAAAATGGTGTGCAATATATAGAGAATCTCACTCGAGTGTCTTTTGATATAAAATATATCACCACGAGTTGATAAAGATATCTCCCAGGAGATATTGTTTGATCTCACACAAGCAATATTTCCTGTGGAACACAGTTTTGGATGATAAACTCCAATAATAGTATGCTGTCCTGCGCACTTCATGGTTCTAAGTACTGTGTACTAACACAGAACGCTGATCTGTTTGGAAGCTGGTCAGAGGTTCATATTACTTAACTTAATAAATACTGTAAATACAAAATCCTACTGAATATGCTAAAGCAGTTATTTCTCAGAGGATCATGCTTTTAAATTTGTGACAATAGAAGAATAAGTTTTCAATATTAAACATTGACAAAATTCTCAGTTCCATTCCAAACCACAAAAAGGCCATTCACATGTCTCCGGGTCACATAGCTATGAACAGTTGTTGCTAATATATTTTCAGACACATAAAAAATAAATTATCTTTTGTGTATCACAAATGTTTTTCCCATTGTGAAAACATTGTCTTCAGTTTATAGACCACAGTTTATGGACACTTTTTGCATTAGGTCACACTGTATCGACGTCACTAAGCTATTCTCGTCTGCCCCCTCGTAATCAACCATACCCTTGGTATAAGTTGGTAACCAACGTCACAATGCATGTGAGTTGTCATCGCCTGGTACAGTTTCCTACAGTACAACTACTGTGTAGCACCCCATGTTTTGGTTTGCAGTTGCTCCATTCAGCAAACATCACTTCTGGAAATATTATGATTAACCTTTTTCGATGGAAAAAAATGTCTCTGCTCGAATCACAATTAAACAGCGACAAGGCAATGCTCGCTGACTAAGCCAATGTCCATGGTCCCACAATGCATATGAGACAAGTCAGCTGCATGTGAATGTACAGATCTATTTTAAATACATAGAGCAAAAGCAAAAGCGCTACGGCTACGGGCTAGCAAACAGATATCGCCACATAACAGTTATCAGTCACCAATACATCAGTATCACACGTGCGCAGTATCGGTCAATTACAATTCTGGTATTTTTTCCCCAACGGTATTTGACAACAATAAAGTACAGCAAAAGACACTTCTTCACGGTAAGTTACAAACGAGAAAATTAAAGATAAAGTTATGAACCCTATAACAATTTTTTAGTTAGGGGGGGGATGTTTCACGACCTATATAATAGCAAGTTCAAATTCACAAGTCACAAAATCAATTATTCGCGGTTACTGTATGATATAAATATACATATTATTTCACGAATGGCATGAGAAATTCTAAATGGCGATAAGTGTTACAATTAGTTGTGAGAAAGCATCTATTTATACTGCCATGATTCCCTTCCGCCGCATAATATAAAACATGATCGGTGGCAGTGAACGGGCTGGACACATCGGTGAATAGCTAATTAAGTATCATAATTAATTTTGTTTCATTAATTTAACGAACGGCAGAGTAATTTTGTAAATACCAATAAAATATGGCGA
Source organism: Haliotis rubra (assembly GCF_003918875.1). NCBI lineage: Eukaryota > Metazoa > Mollusca > Gastropoda > Lepetellida > Haliotidae > Haliotis > Haliotis rubra. The sequence continues at coordinate 436,965 of NW_025767244.1, forward strand.
TAACTGTTGGGTAGCCAGTAGCAAGTAGGTGTTGGCGATAACTGTTCACCTGCCAGTAGTAATTTACTTGATTATTGGGTCGTTCACCTGAAGCGATAGAATCATTGAACATGCATAACAATAGAAAAATCCGTTCTGCTGTTCTCAATAGACGTCACAACTAGAAGTCAGCCATGAATGACAAAGATTCAATATGAAATGTGCAGAGGCAGTGTGTTTAGAGAGTGATGTTGATATGAGAATTGATTAAACTCCCACAATTTATCATGGCCTAACTGGACAAAGTACTGGCTGTAGCAATGGACATATAAGTATCTCAACTCTCAGCATAAAAATAAATACAAACATGGGAGCAAACTGCTCCAAACTAAACCTCTGCTCATCAGCGCGGTTATGAAGCAAATATCCTTCGCATGCCGAGGGATACGCACTGCAATTAGGCAACAGAAACATAATACAAACTGGAAAGTAAATATATATAGGGATAACGCTACTGGGCTTCCAAATGACCTGTATATAGACGGTAATTGCCAATTTACTGCACCCGCATGTACAACCTTACTTTGCTGTAAAACTGCCTAAATCCTCGTCGGACGTGCTGCAAATTTCATTCACTGGATGTAAGGAACAAAAATATTTTGACTTGATCAGCCATCTGTGGGTTACAGATAAAACGACACCTCACCAAACTATCATTGAACAAAAACGGAATCGCGTCTAAAGTCGAAACGGCTGCAATTACTTTTGTTATTGTATTTTTCAAAAACAGCTTCTTTGAGAGACATGTACTGTAGAAGTTGAGGCGTAAGGAAGAGTACCAATATATGGAAGAACATCTTCTTTGTTGGACAGTTGGACCGTGGTTAGGATAGGTTCCAACACCGTTATCAAATAACAGTAAACCGTACTGCCACTGAGGTGGCATATGGTCGTTGCTCAAGGTTAATTTACTGATAGACCAGAGGCAATCTCCAGCTTGGTAGCAAAATAAAGGAGATACAGACCCGTGTAAAAAGTATTCGGACGTTTGACGTAATCTCCATAGACTTACATGTTATTTCAGTGTAGCATAAATAATTTTCATGAAGTGAGTTTGGGATGGATCTTTATTTGTAACAAGCATTGTCACTAAGGTGACATAATCCCCCGCCGCAAATTATCAAATCAAACCTAAAAAGTAATGAAAGTGAAGGTCGTAATTTAAGATGAAGTTAAATGTTAACAAAAACATGACCAGTCAACCTCTCTTGGTATCTTGCTCTGTAGTTGTTCAAACGCACCAATATTTTCAAGACTCACTTTGACCTTGACATGAATGTCTAAGTGTATGAAATAAGCAAAACTAGCAATAAAGAAATTACTTATTGAAAAACATTCAAGGGAAGTCTTGAAAGTCTATGAAGAAAGTCCAGTGAATGGTTCTTGAGATATCTCGCTGACAATCTTTACATGCAGGTTAACATGCTGAAAAGTCTTCAAAGTGTCGCTCTGACCTTGAAAATTATGTGAAGGTCACCAAAATCGACTGGGCCTTGCACCTTCCCCTGATGAAGCTTGGTGTCGAATATGAAGAAAATCCAGTGAACGGTTCTCGAGATATCTCGCTGACAATCTTTACATGCAGCTGAACATGCTGAAATCTTTAAAGTGTCGCCATGACCTTGAAAATTAGGTGAAGGTCACCAAAATTGACTGGGCCCTGCGCATTCCCTAGATAAAGTTTGGTGTTGAATATGAAGAAAATCCAGTTAAAGGTTCTTGAGATATCTCGTAGCTAAGATACATAGCGTTCACTGACATAAACGTTCATGTCAGTGAACGCTATGTATCTTAGCTATGATGAACCTAGGTACCAAATATGAAAAGAATCCAGTCAACGGTTCTTAAGATATTCCAATTCGTACGTACGTACGTACAGACGGACGGACGGACGGAGCCTAATACTATATCCCCCGCTTCGCGCGGCGGGGGATAAAAATTGACAGGCAAATTTGAAATCGTCTCTGCTCTGCGCACATAATTTCAGTTCAATTTTTCAACCACTGTTTAACCAATGAGATCATATTTATCAGTTTACGTAGTATGGTTCCACAATGCACAATCCCTTAGGCCGCCATGTTAAAGCTAGGAGTTCACCCCACTGTACATATGTTGATTAAATTGATGCCTTTTGATACATAAGCAATGGAATATTAAACAGAAATTATGTGATTTTAGGTTAGATGATTCCTCACAAATGAGCAAAATTTGACTTGGATCTTACGAAAATTAAATTCATGAAAATTATTAATGCTATACTAAATTAACATGTAAGTCTATGGAAATTACGTACCGTCAAGTGTCCGAATACTTTTTGCACGAGTCTGGTATGCCGGAGGTATAGCCACATGTATTTGGTACCGCTGGAAAGCTTGGAATCTCTAGTTTTGTAAAACCAATGTTGCCAGAATTGAAAGTGTCAGGCAACGTGTCATTTTTGGATTATATGGTAAACATATTTTTTTCTCTATTTTTCAGAGAACATGACTTCTATATGAAAATGAATATATCTTCACTACGAATAGTGATTTTATCAATTTTGAGAATGCATGTGCTGATCCAAGCACTGCTTCATGGAACCATGCAAAGGTCATAACGGGAACAGGTCAAAGGGCCAAAGGACAAAAGGGTCAAAATTGAAAAAATCAAAAGTGCCAAAAAAATGTCGAAAGGGCCAAGGGAAAGTCAAAAGGGCCATAGATTTAAGTCAAAAGGGCCAAACATTTAGAAAATAGTAAGATTAGAAGAATTTTCGACTTTCCTTTGGCCCTTTTGACTTTTTTCAATTTTGGCCCTTTTGTCCTTTGGCCCTTTTGACTACAACCCGGTCATAACACGTCTTCACAAGTTCACATACAATTTCAAATAAGAATGAAATGTTCATTGCAGTTAACATGTTTAGCATTACACATTACCCTCTGCTCCAGTTTACTCCCCGAATGTTAAAGAGCAGCACCTACGACGGCAGTAGATATATACTGAACAGCAAAAGAAACGTCAGTTTGGAATTTTCCTTCGCAGAAACGGATGACTGTAAACTCATTTAATGTTTTGATTGTATATTTTTGACAACATTTCCAACTTTACCTGAGCAAAGACATTCCTTCCCAAACTCAGCATTGAACCCATGAAATGGTCTCAAAAACGCAACCTGATCTCGGAAATGCACCCCCAAACCTGGTTAAAAACATTCACATTACAACGTCAGCAGGACGCCCCGACTCACGACAGCTCAGAAGAAGCAGTCGCTAGGAAGACTTGAAGCTGGCCACACTGCACAAGCCGTTGCCAGTCACTTCCAGGTCAAAGTTCGGACCATCTACAGGCTGCAGCAACGTTTCCGGGCCACCAACACCACAAATGATCGCCCCCGTACTGGCAAACCAAGGGTGACCACAAGGCGACAAGACCGCCATGTTGTGCGACAGCATGTACAGAATCCCTTCATGCAGGCGTCCGAAACAGCACGCCAGACAGTGGGAACACACGGAAGACCAATCAGTACTGATACAGTACGCCGACGTCTTAACAGCAGGGTTCACAGATGAGAGTCGGTAGTGCGTATCAACTGCAGATGGCAGAACAAGAATATGGCGACGACATGGCCAGCGTTACTCAGACCACGTCACCGGAACAACATTTCCCAGCATGATAACGCCCGGGCCCATACTGCCAGAGCTTCACGGGACCTCCTGCAGCAAAACGGTGTCAACATTATGCAGTGGCCCGCCCTTAGTCCTGATTTGAACCCAATTGAACATCTTTGGGATGAAATGCAGAGGAGACTGAATAATGTCATACCAAGGCCGAACACAGCCGATTTATTGCGCCAGGCCTTTCTCAGAGTGTGGTTCCAGGTGCCAATGGCCTTCATCAGTCGATTGGTGCACTCCATGCATAGAAGTTGTGCAGCAGTTATTGCCGCTCGTGGGGGCCACACTAGATACTGGTCAAGAGTCTGAATGGACAGCAAAAATTCACGTAATGTCTTGAAATTGAGTTATTCATTGATGTGTCAAGATATTGTACACAAAAAATGTTTTTGATCCGCTTATTATGTCAATTGCAATAAAGAAATATACCCATAGAATGTGTTCCTCCACTTGATTTCTGATGTTTTCGCATTAGACAGCCAATTTGTCAAATAACGTTGTAATTATGTTCTTTTCCCTACTGCACACTTATACTTGGGTACGACTTTTGAAAAATTTCTATATGAAGTACAGAACAGTAGAGGAGTTCCAAACATTTGGTTGGTTGGTTGTTTTTTTGTTTTACGCCGCACTCAGCAATATTCCAGCTATGCGGTGCGGTCTGTAAATAATCGAGTCTGAATCAGACAATCCAGTGATCAACAGCACAAGCATCGATCTACGCAATTGGGATACTATGCCGTGTGTCAACCAAGTCAGCGAGCCTGATCCCCCGATCGCGTTAGTCGCCTCTGGTAACCACTATCAAATTGTTATGATACCAGGTGTTCGTGAAGAGTTGAGCGTATATCCTGCCCCACTGATGAATAATATATAAGCCAAAGAAAACTGAGTGTATGGCTGCGCTAGTACCTTCTGACCACGGAGTGTTTGATTACTTCATGAGTTTCACATTCTACGAATATCGAGATTACTTCCGTGGAAATTGATCATATGTATATTAGAAAAGTGATATTCGCAAATATTTCTTTTTCGATGAAGAAAGCAAGAGCTATCCCCCAGATGCATGTTAATGGTTACACAGTGCACAAATTATTATGATAAGTATCATGTAATTGTTTCTGTATGTACATGCTAGTCTTTCACTGGCAACCACCGAGTTTTAAGATCTGTTTTGGTAAGAAGAGGTTCACAGCATGCTGTTGTAGAGCTTCAAAGCAGTTGTTCGTGAACCAAGTATACCATCATGTACCTTATTGTTCAGAATATGTCAGTAGCTCTTACTAGTCTTACCTCTCAAATAGGTACTGTGTAGTTTTGTCATGCCACCATCGACACAGTTACAGTTGTCCTATCCAACCCCTTCTTCTGCGCCACTTTCTTCTTGATAACCTCCAAGTGGGAAGGTTGAGAGCAGGCAGACCTCCATGCATGGAAAACGTTTGTCACAGCCTTCGTGCAACAAATAGGTCTGTCTGTCCGACTACTGGCGTATTGATGTGTAAGTGTGTTAATATTTCACAGTGCACACAGAAGCCAATGTTAGTGCGCCCAGAGGGGAATTCACAATTACTAATGCATTGGAACTAAGCATTTACACGCCCTTAAGGATGCCTCAATGAGCAGACAAAATGACGACTTGTAGGCGAAATGGCTTATCAATCAAAAAGTGTAACTTCCCGACCTTTGGAAAAGTACCGTCAAACATGTCGGTTTGTAAGGGACCTAAGCGTGGCAGTCCTGAAAGAACGACGACTAGAAAAATCTCTTTGTTGGTTTATTAATTTATTACATATAGTTATGCGTATTTACAAAATGCATTACTTCTTGGGACCGCCAAAATGTTAAAAGACTAAAACAAGTCCGTCTGCTGATCCTCCAGCATATCCATTATATGAACGTGAACAGGGATGTCCGACATCATTTTGTAGAATCTTAGGTGTTCCATACTGGCCAGAGTGACGGAGCGTAATCCCGGCAGACGAAGGAGCACCTTGGCAAACCGCGCCGGTTGCTGTGGATGTCTGCACAGGCAGTAACCTTCCAGAGATGTATACACGTTGCTGCGTAGTGTTTCGACAATTGAAGGTGCCTGTAACCCCTTTACATCTAAAACATACCAAATAATAGAGACAAATCATCACCGCAGTCTCATGAAAAACACATTTTTCCTTTACAGGCATGAGAAAAGCTACAAGTTAATGTATAGGCGTTGCAATCAGTATTGCAATAAAGGAAAATATGGCTTCGTTGTGAGAGAGCAAGTTCAGGATTGGTGCAAACAAACATTTCGAGAGCACCAGGAAAACTGACATGTGTCTGATGTGTCAATGTTTTTGAAATACAATACCTGGGTTGAGTAATATGATGGCTCGAATACAGCCCAGCTCTGCTTTATCCATCTGTAAGGCCTTCATGCGGCCTACTACTTCTGTCAAGACTCTATCAATTATTGCCCCAATTCCAGCTTTGCGTGCAGCGGCACGGTCAACGTGTAACCCCGTAGACAACAAGATAGCATCGGTCACAGCAGTCGATCGGTGACAGAAACCAGCAATCAGTAACTCGTTCCAGCCTGAAAAAGTAATCTGTTACTGAATAAGTAATACCTTGTCAAACTAAGCGAAGCATCATGAATATAATTTCATTACAAACCTGACACTACTCGTCGCATTTGTCTTCAGTAACAACGACAACAAATCTTGTTTGATCACGGTATACATATCTCTCTCTCTCTCTAGCTGAGCATTATTTGATGTTATGCCATTTTCAATTGAAAAAGATAAGAGCATGACAGGTCCAGAGAAACAGCTGGCCAGGGGAGTACCAGAATGTTCTGCTGTCTCATGACATCTGTCACAGGACATGTGAGCGAGTGAGTTTAGCTTTACGCCACACTCAGCAATATTCCAGCTATATAGCGGCGGTCTGTAAATATCAAGTCTGGACCAGACAATCCAGTGATCAACAGCATGAGCATCGATCTGCGTAATTAGGAACTGATGACGTGTGTCAACCAAGCCAGCGAGCCTGACCACCCGATCCCGTTAGTCGCCACTTACGACAAGCATGGGTTACTGAAGGTTCATTCTAACCCGGACCTTCACGGGTCACAGGACATGTGAACGAGAATTATTTTGCTGAAGCGTGAAGTTACGTCTCTGTCCTTGAATGAATGGCTGCACATGAGCTCCAATGATCTTATCCCTGTATCGCAGACCTGTCAGATTGCCATTGACAATGTTTTCAACCAACATGAGATGTGCTTTGCTACATGTTTATCTAGGGATATTTTCATACTTTCTTTCATGTAATTTTATGTTATGCACAGTTATTTTTTTCCGTTAGTACATATCTAAATACTACCTCCTAGTTTTTGTGATCATCCTTTAAGATTGGTAAGGGGTATTACCTGCCCGCAGCAGTACCACCTGGTCCTCCAGCGACAGCTCCATGAAGTGGGGGATCATCTTTGCCCATGTCACCAAGGTTAACAGCTGCTTGTCCGCAGCCTGGCATATCTTCGTGACTGCCTCTTTCTTGGGTGGGGGATAAACAACGAGATTTAGATTAGAAAGATTCCACTAGGCATGCATATATGGCTACTGTGTATCACTGATAATGAACTGTTACAACCTCTTCATTAACATCAAGTTTACATGAAGACATCGATTCATAAATGGCTACAAGGAAGTTACTATCTATATCACACCTGGAAATTATTTAACAAATTTGTGTGTCTCGGCTTACATTAAATTAGCGGAGTGCACACATAGTACGTTGGGAAAACTACATGCTTTTCTGTAAGATGATGTCTTGACTTCAAGAAAACACTAAACGGATAGTTTTCTTCAACGTTTTTATACTGGATATGGCACAATGCACAAATAATCTGTTTTGTTTCAAAATTATACCTGTTACACGCACGGAGCTCGAGAGAGGATCAGACGGCATGGCGTGTATGTGATGAGACTAAAACCTTTATTTGTTACCTGGGAACGTTGTAAATCAATATCTAGTGTACCTTTGGAAAATGGTTTTAAACAGGTGATATCCTGTGCTCCTGGCTGCTCAGATCTGGACTCATGGCGGACCACGGAAAGTGAGTCACTGCATTATTCTGAATCAAAGCTGTCACTGCACGAGCACGATGTGGCCTAGCATTGCCATCCATAAAATCAGGTCTTGTAGCAAGAGGGTGCTTATCAAAGTGGGGTAAAACAACTAGATACACTGATCACCCGTCAAAATGAAGTCAAGTTTGCAGTAATGAGAGACACATTCCCACACCATGGCTGAACCTCAAACAAAGGCAACTGTTTGTTGAATGTTATATTATTATGCTGTATTTGCTGCCTCCAAACTCTCATGCGTCCTTCAGTTACATGAAGGAGGAATCGACTTTCATAAGTCCAGTGTATTCTTCACCAAGTCCTCAATTTCCAATGTTGCCGTGGTAAACACCAAGCTTGTTTGTGATGAACTCTCAGAAGAGGGCATTTCATGACTTTTTAAAGATCTCTATTACGTTATCAAGACAGAATAATGTGTACATGAAGAGAAAAAGTAAGCCATTCGAAAACACAAAGTGGCTGCCAGTCGCTATCACTGTTTCGCACATTACTACAAATAGTTTTTACAAACACTGCGTTTGCCACAAAGGCTTTTCATCATCCAAAATAACAAAAAGAAAGGTCTCAGACAGGCAGCAATCACAAAGGCAGAGTGAGTGATGACAAATACATTTGTATTTTTAGTCAACATCCACAAAAACACCATTCGTCACTTATAGGGACGTTTTCAGCAAAACAATTAAGTTAAGAACCGTCCCCAGTAACGGCCCCACGTCAAGACTGATGACTTCGAACCATGCACCCCCGACACAGGTTCACGCCAGCAGCCCGTACCATACCTGGCACTCGACTGAAGTGCATCTTCGAGAACAGTTTGACGACGTCTACGTGTCCACAGAGACCATATATTATATGGTCTCTGGTGTCCACGGCATCCTTGCAAGATGCCCAGTTTGACTGACGCCAGGATATGGACATTGGCGGCTATAGTAGAGCAGACAACACTTGTTTTAGGGAGCACTTGAGTCGAGAAGAAGTCTCTACACCTATGAGTTATGTTTACTTCTTCACCGAGCTGACAACAGGACACGTGACCTCAGGCGTACGGGTGAACATTACACCACACCACGTTTTCTGGAAGGGGATGGTTTTGGAGGTGTGGGTGTTATAACCTGGGCTGGAATAACAACTGCAGCTAGGACGGCAATGATTATGATTTAGGGGAACTTGAATGTTGTGAGGTACCGAGACGAGATTTTGTATGTGGCCAATTTACCGTTCTTGCATCAGAATAGCCACGGAGTGGCGCCAGACCACTCATTGTTTGAGCTGTACAGCGTTCCCCTACCCTGCAAGATCACCTGATTTTCACCAACTGAACACGTCTGGGATAAAGTGGAGCAAAGTTTACGACATCACCCGATTCCTCCAACAACGATGCAGGAACTCTGCCAGGCTTCAAGGTGCCAGGTCAACATCAATGCACAAGGAGGAAACTCTCGTTTTAGACCGTGTGAACATGTGTCGTACGCCGTTCTTATGGACTTTTGATCATTATCTTACCTTGAAACACTTGTCTTTCGATATAATAACAGTTCATTGCCAACTGATGCTGTTTGTTGGGTGCCATTGAGTATACATACCTACTAGCAACAGTGGGAAAAATGGGCCTAGGCTTGATATCCAGGGTGAATATAATGTACTTCACACAACAGCTGATCTGGTAATTGTGGGAAGATTGAAACAAGCGTCTTCTCACTGGCATCGTGTTTTAAGCCTTCCATACTACATTGGATTAGTCAGTGCTGTTACTTCACATTCCAGTTCACACCTACCACCAAAAAGTACCGAAATATAGTAATTTCCATACCATAATGATAATGGCAAGGATCAACTTCTTGTAGAGTTAATTATTGTGGAAGAGGTTGAAACATATCACCGCAACCTCTCCGTGTGCAGGATCGACTACAAACACACACACACACCCTAACCATACGAATCTGTCCTTCATGACTGGATTCTGAAGTCTCTTCATTGTATTGAACTCCCTGAGCAACTACTTGATTTACTCAAGACTTTTATGAGTTGCTCCAATTGATTCAACATGAGATGTACTTGCAAGTGCAGGTGCAGACTTTGGGATCCATTCCAATCAGAAGGGGAATATTTCAGGGGGACTCCTTGAGTGCTTTGCTTTTGTGTTTGTCTCTAAATCCTTTGAGCCTTCTGTTCAATAAAGTTGGTGGTTGTTATCCTGGACCTCCTCAGCACACATGCCCAACACCGCTTACTCTCTCCTTTACATGGATGATATCGAGGTCCTTGCCAAAGGAGATATTATTTGAAAGAATATGATCTCTTTGTGGAGTCCTTTCCTAAGGATATTGGCATGACATTTGGATTCGACAAATGCAATGCTCTGCATTTGAAACATGGCAAGGTAATTAATGATGGATTGGTTACATGCTAGAGGATTTATTGCGCATCCTGTGGAAGATCAGGCCTACACCTACCTTGGAATGCAAATTCAAGACAAACTTTGGGCCGAGTATAAATAATCTGGAGCTCAGCGCTAAATGCTCGAAGTCTTGACCGCCTAACCAGAACGATCATGTCTGATAACTCTGGTACCTCTCGTTTATATATGCCGATTAATTCGGGAGGTAGGGATTTGATTGAAGTGGAGGCTCTTCATTCAGAATTTGATTGTGTACTTTTGCACATAATTATTATGGTCATGCATGCCAAGACTCATTATGAAAACAAGGAAATCCACAACTGTATTAAGCGCGAAGATTGTTTTACAGAATCTGAAATTTGAGGTTGATTTTACTGTTGGTGATGTCCTGCTGGAGGGTACAGCGATGGGAATAAACCAGGTGAAGTCATTCACCAAGTCTGCCCAGTCGGTCATTTGTGGAGAAGCTTTCTGAGAAACCAATGCATTGTGTGTACAGTGTGTGGAACAAAATAGCAATCCAACTGACTCCTTCTTTGAATGAAGTTGTCTGATTCATAAAGAAAAAACTAATATGAAATGGTGACTGTGACATGCAATGAGACTGTTTAACAACATCTTGTCAGTGGGTGCCCTTCTTTGGGACAAACAAAATATCTTAAACGACATGATGGCATGGGTCGTAGCTTTTCCTACCGTTTCGCCATCACTGTGGCTTTGACTCCGAGGTCCATCCATGGTACGACCCTGAACATGTCCAGGGCGTCATGGAAAATGACAATTTTCAACTTCTTTGGAATATGCCTTTTTGGAAATGCCAAGGAATTTATTAACATGTATATCATTGAATTTTCTGTCCCTTTTGACAGCAACGTGATTAACAAGATTCAGGAAAAACAAAGCAAATATGCGGACCTCGCTTGCATCCCAAGTACACTGTACACACTCAGGCTCCCCATTGGTCTCGCTGACCTTGGTTGAGTACCTTCTGAAGTCTTGGCTCAGATCAGGAGAGTACCGGGGCTCACTACCTGGAGCATATCCCTTTTGACACTCTGGGTAATGCAGAAGGCTGCAGTGTTGGGGAGTCTCCGTGTTACTTTGAAAGGTTTTGGTGGGTTCGGCTAGGCAGCGCTTGCTGGGAGAAGTCCCGATTCGCTGTCTGGGCTGCGTGCAGAGGTGAGTGCATCTAACAGTCTAGTTGGGTACTGTGAAGAAACCCTTGGCCTGTCTTATGTTCTCACTTTCTAGTTGGGTACTTTACCTGTGTGTTGACGTAAGTGTCAGTCTTGGGCTCTATTGCTAACTCAGCGTCGAGTATATCCTTGATTGGCATATCAAAGGCACGTGGACGGAAGGCGCTTGTCATAGTTGTATGCGTGAAGAGAGGGGGCTTGTTCGCTCTGGTAGCACTACTACCCTGCTGGACATCTGTTGATCAGAATATGGGAAGAATGATGATACTTTTTATGGATATACAACGTAGTTATTCTGTGAAAGGGGACGTTTCGACATAGATTCTAATGTCATTGTCAAACAAGTGACTTGCTTGAGGTCACATTAGAATTAGTGACATTAGAAGCTATGTCAAAACGTTGCCTTTCACAGAATAAAGTAGTTGTATATCCATAACAAAATATCATAATTCTTCATCTTCCCAAGTTCTGAAATGCCCATGAAGGAAGAATATGTGAGTCGAAGTTTCTGGTAAGAATCGCTTAATAATGATTGTCTACTTATGGTTTTCTAGCTTCTGATACGCTTCATAATTAGTGACTACCAAAAGTGTGGGACTCTCATCAAGGCCCTACCGTCTTGGTTCATGCCCAGGAGGAGACATTTCTTAAATCTGCAAAACTGACATCTGCTTCGCGTAAGCCGGTCAATGACACACGTGCCTTGAGCATGACAGGTGTAGATCAGGTTCCTGATAATTGTGCGCCTAAAGAACGCTTTGCAAGGCTCACAACTGCAAAAAGATTGAAATTGAGAGATGACAACGACACAGTTCCCAATTACACATGCATCATACAGATAGTAATGTTTCTTTTCAAACTGGATCTTCATTGTTTTGATTACTAACTGAGTCTAATCAACAACTGAATTAATTAATCTTAGGGCTGGCAATTTATTTGAAGGGAAGTGGGGTTTGTAATTGGATAGCAAAATATATGCAAGTAAAGGCCTTTTTAGAAATTTATGGAAAATTCCACACATTGAATTTCTTACTTAAATGACGGTTATGGTAAGAAATAGTTCAGTGTTTCTCTGATGTTAGTGAAAGAACAATATTTTGATTTTTATGAAACATGAATTCTACGCATGTTCTCTGTTAACGCCATCTCGGGTCAAGAGTTGCATGAGGCTAGTTGCCAGTCAGTATCGGGCGTGTCTGTTACTAGTCTGTTTGCGCCAATCCCAGGTTGATGGTTTGGTGTTACGATGAACACAAAAATGCCAGGAAACAACATGTTCCTCTTGCACTATACCGCTCTTTTTCAGACAGGTGGGGCATACTTTCTACCAAGGTTTTGCCGCCCAGAAATGTTATTTCCGGAGCTACGGTACGTTACGATATGTGTTTTAGCATGCGTGATTCAAAAATCAATGGCAATTTCAGCTTGGTGTCATTAACTCAATATGCATAAGTATGCAGATGAGTTCACCCAGTGGGATCTATCTGTAACACACACACACACACACACACACTCTCTCTCTCTCTCTCTCTCTCACACACACACACACACACACACATATACAATATGGTTGTTCATCTAAAAGGGGTCTCAAAATATGTCATCGGAACATCATACATCACATTGCTTTAAAAACCTAGATATAAAACTAAAGAATAATATCCTAACTTCAGATGTTGACAGTTACAGTTGATCACATGTTACAAACACAAAGCCATACCTTAAAGTACCATAGTTTCTACCAGTTGCTTGATCGCCACAGATAGAGCACAGTCCTGAAGACAACTGACTGGATTGTGATGTTCTGTCTTGGGACGGCTGGTTTGATTGCGATGTTCGGTCCTGTAAGAACTGACCTGACTGTGGAGCCCTATCTGGGCTGGACTGACTTGACAGTTTTGCTTTGACTTGTGACAACTGACCTGCCTGATAGATTCTGTCAGGGAACAACTGACTTGACTGTTGTGTTCTATCTTTTGAAAACTGACTTGATTGGTGTGTTATATCTGGTGCCATCTGATCTGGCTGCTGTGTTCTATCTGGTGAAAATTGACTTGCTTGTAGTGTTCTGTCGGGGAACATTTGACTTGACTGTTGTGTTCTATCTGGTGCCATTTGACCTGGCTGTTGTGTTCTATCTGGTGAAAATTGACTTGCTTGTAGTGTTCTGTCGGGGAACATTTGACTTGACTGTTGTGTTCTATCTGGTGCCATTTGACCTGGCTGTTTTGTTCTATCTGGTGAAAATTGACTTGCTTGTAGTGTTCTGTCGGGGAACATTTGACTTGACTGTTGTATTCTATCTGGTGCCATTTGACCTGGCTGTTGTGTTCTATCTGGTGAAAATTGACTTTCTTGTAGTGTTCTGTCGGGGAACATTTGACTTGACTGTTGTGTTCTATCTGGTGCCATTTGACCTGGCTGTTGTGTTCTATCTGGTGAAAATTGACTTGCTTGTAGTGTTCTGTCGGGGAACATTTGACTTGACTGTTGTGTTCTATCTGGTGCCATTTGACCTGGCTGTTGTGTTCTATCTGTTGACAATAGACTTGCTTGTAGTGTTCTGTCGGGGAACATCTGACTGGACTGTTGTGTTCTATCTGGTAAAATCTGACTTGACCGTTGTGTTCTATCTGGTGTCATCTGATCTGGCTGTTGTGTTCTATCTGGTAAAAATCCACTTGGCTGTTGTGTTCTATCTGGTGTCATCTGATCTGGCTGTTGTGTTCTATCTGGTAAAACTCCACTTGGCTGTTGTGTTCTATCTGGTGTCATCTGATCTGGCTGTTGTGTTCTATCTGGTGTCATCTGATCTGGCTGTTGTGTTCTATCTGGTAAAAATCCACTTGGCTGTTGTGTTATATCTGGTGCCATCTGATCTGGCTGTTGTGTTCTATCTGGTGAAAATTGACTTTCTTGTAATGTTCTGTCAGGGAACATTTGACTTGACTTTTGTGTTCTATCTGGTGCCATTTGACCTTGCTGTTGTGTTCTATCTGGTGAAAATTGACTTGCTTGTAGTGTTCTGTCGGGGAACATTTGACTTGACTGTTGTATTCTATCTGGTGCCATTTGACCTGGCTGTTTTGTTCTATCTGGTGAAAATTGACTTGCTTGTAGTGTTCTGTCGGGGAACATTTGACTTGACTGTTGTGTTCTATCTGGTGCCATTTGACCTGGCTGTTGTGTTCTATCTGGTGAAACTTGACTTGCTTGTAGTGTTCTGTCGGGGAACATTTGACTTGACTGTTGTGTTCTATCTGGTGCCATTTGACCTGGCTGTTGTGTTCTATCTGGTGAAAATTGACTTGCTTGTAGTGTTCTGTCGGAGAACATTTGACTTGACTGTTGTGTTCTATCTGGTGCCATTTGACCTGGCTGTTGTGTTCTATCTGGTGAAAATTGACTTGCTTGTAGTGTTCTGTCGGGGAACATTTGACTGGACTGTTGTGTTCTATCTGGTGCCATTTGACCTGGCTGTTGTGTTCTATCTGTTGACAATAGACTTGCTTGTAGTGTTCTGTCGGGGAACATCTGACTGGACAGTTGTGTTCTATCTGGTAAAACTGACTTGACTGTTGTGTTCTATCTCGTGTCATCTGATCTGCCTGTTGTGTTCTATCTGGTAAAAATCCACTTGGCTGTTGTGTTCTATCTGGTGTCATCTGATCTGGCTGTTGTGTTCTATCTGATGAAAATCCACTTGGTTGTTGTGTTCTATCTGGTGCCATCTGATCTGGCTGTTGTGTTCTATCTGGTGAAAATTGACTTTCTTGTAGTGTTCTGTCGGGGAACATTTGACTTGACTGTTGTGTTCTATCTGGTGCCATCTGATTTGGCTGTTGTGCTCTATCTTCTGAGAATTGACCTCCTTGTAGTGTTCTGTCAGGGAACAACGGACTTGACTGTTGTATTCTATCTGTTGCCATCTGATGGAGCTGTTGTGTTCTATCTTGTGAGAATTGTCTATCTTGTGGTGTTCTGTCGGGGAACAACGGATTTGTCTTTTGTATTCTATCTGGTGAATACTGACTTGACTGTTGTGTTGTGCCTGGTACCCATTGACTTGACTGTGCTGTTATATCTGGTGACAACTGACTTGACTCTGGCATTCCATCTGGTACCCATTGACTTGACCGTGCTGATATGTCTGGTGACAACTGACTTGACTCTGGTATTCCATCTGGTACCCATTGACTTGACTGTGCTGTTATGTCTGGTGACAACTGACTTGACTCTGGCATTCCATCTGGTACCCATTGACTTGACCGTGCTGATATGTCTGGTGACAACTGACCTGACTCTGGTATTCCATCTGGTACCCATTGACTTGACTGTGCTGATATGTCTGGTGACAACTGACTTGACTCTGGCATTCCATCTGGTACCCATTGACTTGACCGTGCTGATATGTCTGGTGACAACTGACCTGACTCTGGTATTCCATCTGGTACCCATTGACTTGACTGTGCTGATATGTCTGGTGACAACTGACTTGACTCTGGCATTCCATCTGGAACCCATTGACTTGACTGTGCTGATATGTCTGGTGACAACTGACTTGACTCTGGCATTCCATCTGGAACCCATTGACTTGACTGTGCTGTTATATCTGGTGACAACTGACTTGAACCCGGTATTCCATCTGGTACCCATTGACTTGACTGTGCTGATATGTCTGGTGACAACTGACTTGACTCTGGCATTCCATCTGGTACCCATTGACTTGACTGTGCTGTTATACCTGGTGACAACTGACTTGACTGTATATTTCTGTTTGGTGACAACTGACTTGACTGTCGTACTGTGTCTGGTGACAACTGAATTGGATGTGTATTTATTACCTTTGACTGTTGGAAGCTTGGAGTGGTGCTGTGTGTTAATTCCTTTGATAAACTAGGCTTCACAATGGGCTCAGATTGGAAGAAAATACTCTGTTCAGTGAAGTCCCCTGGTTTTGTAGAGTCGCTGACTGAATAATCTGCAATGACAGTGAGTCTATGCGTCACAGATTTATCACACGGTCAACACAAGGCGTCAACAAGATTGTTTCAAGATTTTCTATGAAATATATGTAGTTCAATATATTTTCGATCTGTCACATTTATGACTGTGTATCTTTGACTATGAGTAGTGTTAAATCTGATGAAATTCCCTATTTTTCACCCGTAACAAGTTTTTTGTTACTGTTATATCAGGTAGTAAGTGGATGCTGCCAGCGCCCACAGTCAGTAATGTTCCAGCTACTCTGTGGTGGCAGGTCAGCACAACCAATTTAGCCAGGCAGAAATAAAAGCCATGATAGGGTACAAATTAAACCCAAAACCAACCCAACCATCAACCCCATCACCCTCACCACGACCATAGGAGATTGATTGTTAGTTTATTTGTGATTTTTCATTAAATAAAACGTTTCATATTCAGCAACATGAAAATACATTAATGACGAAACCATAACAGTCATTATCTTCTCTGTGTTATGTGATACCTGATAGATGATTCTGCTGGCTTGACGAATTTCTTTGTTTCTTTGAAATTTCACCATCAAGTGCTTCACTGTGGAAACAATGTGAATGTGGCACACTCGTGCATTTATCTGAGTCGTTTCTCTTGACACCTCGTTGAGCACCGATTTTAGGCACTTCATTGAGATCTGTGGCAGTGCCCAATGTTGTTGAAGTGGAGAGAACAGATACACACACTGAAGTAACCATGGTTGTGTCCAGTGTTGATGAAGGAGAGAGAACAGATGCATGCGCTGAAGTAACCATGGTTGTGTCCAATGTTGATGAAGGGGAGAGAACAGATGCATGCGCTGAAGTAACCATGGTTGTGTCCAATGTTGATGAAGGGGAGAGAACAGATGCATGCGCTGAAGTAACCATGGTTGTGTCCAGTGTTGCTAAAACAGAAGGAACATATATACGTGTTGGGAAACTGACGCGGCAATCGCTGTCGGAGATGATTGTGTGAACATATAGATGTACCACAAACCGACAGAAAGGGGGCTTCCTCGCTACCCAAGAATGGAGCATTGAGTGTCGTGACGAGGGGTGACAAACTGATCAGATTACATTATATTTGAAGGTATTGGAGGTTTTGCATTACCATGCAATTATTTCTGTTAGCTCATCCTGCAGGGCGCCCATCATGGGCAAATTTGCCGTAGCAGCGGGGCAGAGCTGAAGCCTACGCTTGCCGAGCGCGGTCCCCCATCCGGGTACTCTCTGTAGTCAGTGCATGGCTTAATTAATTTACCTGACTTGTGGCCATGTTCGCAAACAAATATGTAAAGATAATTGCGCGTCTACACTAAAGCTCTCTCGGTACTACAGCTTAATTTATCAAAAGGGGCAGGGAATCCATGCAATCGTTGAAATGATCGAGCGATGTCATAAACAGAATCCTCGTGGACTAAAGGTCAACTTGGACTAACCGATCTTGAGCTGGCTGGGGTATCGGAGAGTTATAACCTTGTTGGAAAATACACATATACGTATGAAGTTTTTACTTTCGTATCCTAAAACGGAGCAGCTATTTTCCAAAGGGCTGTATATGCGCTTGCTAAGAAGACCATTTTACACACACTCACAGACACAGCAAAATGATCTATACACATGTGAGAGAGGGGCTTGAAAGCCAATATTATTTGGTTTTGTTTGTTTCAGTCGTATAACATAAACATGTGTTAACATGGCATAAACAAATA
Source organism: Haliotis rubra (assembly GCF_003918875.1). Taxonomy (NCBI): domain Eukaryota; kingdom Metazoa; phylum Mollusca; class Gastropoda; order Lepetellida; family Haliotidae; genus Haliotis; species Haliotis rubra. Next base: position 455,093 of record NW_025767244.1, read on the forward strand.
AATGGAATTGGCTTACCTATGGCTTTACCCACTGGAATAGCTGCTAGTGTTTTATCTACAGTTGTCGGAGTGGGAGATGATACTGGCCTATCGTCATCAGATGATCCCTTTGGGGATGGCGAATATTTAGGAGATGGAAGCTTGACTGAGAAATCACTACTTAGCTCGGATACTGATTCCCTGGCTGGAGACGACATGGCTTACTCGTTGTGTCAGTGTTGGGTGTAAGCTACGCAGATACTGAATACGTCTTACGGTCTCCTCTCACCCGTGTGTTCCACAGCCAGAGACAATAGAGTGACGTCACACAGCTGACATGACGTCATCGCGATGCGCGAAGCAAACTATTTACATTTACTAGTACTAGTACATCAGTACTAAAGGTTGGTTTTTAAAAAAAATAAAGCTTAAATCAGGAGCTCGGCATAAGAATAGATAGTTCATGGTTGTGTAACACCGCACTCAGCAATATTCCTGCTACCGTATTTCCTCTAATAAGCGCCGGAACTCTAATAAGCGCAGGGGGTAAATTAGACTAAGGCTTAGTCTCTGAATATATATAATTTTGATAGTAACAAACAAGCCATTTTATATTGAAAAGGAGCCCTAGGGAGACCAGTTGAGGAAATCTAGACTTGCTTTATTTATGGCTTTAGCACTGCAGAGAGGGCTTGGCAGTAGGGGAATTAATGTGGTTCAGGGACTGTGAGACAGACTAGGGGTAAAGCAGCTCACTAATAAATAAATTGCGGTAATTAAAGTGAGCGCAAAAGCGCCGGGCCTCTTATCTGAAGCGCCGGGTCTAGAAGTCCGTTGAAATAATAAGCTCCCGAACGCTTATTAGAAGAAATACGGTAATGGAGTCTAGATCACTCAGCATAAGAGCTCTAACATGACCCTTCACACTATTACATATCAGTGTTATTCAGTATTCAGTCTCCCCTCAAATACCAAGTACCAAAATGTTAAATTAATTTGCAATACGGTTCCGCCGACTGTAAATGTTGTTGAAATGAAACATATACTCATGCCAATAATGGTTGTCACCCCTCCCCACCCCAACCCCAACCCCACCTCACACCCCAATTCCCACACCCCTCTCCAATTAAAATAATTGAAGGGGGTGACATGAGTATATAAATGAATAATACAAAAATATGAAAACATGTGCTCTTTCCGTATCATACTGATAATCTGATAGCATATTACAACAAGCTGCTTTCAATACTTTTACATCAGTAAAAATGATTGTTGTGCAGAAATGTAGAGAATCTATATCTGTTTTCAAGAATTTTCTATCTTGCAACAAGATGTGAACACCACTGATTGCGCCAACCGTCAAAAGATGAACTATCATAAACATTGTTGTTTTAAGGAATGGGGCATTCTCCATCTCCCCCGTGTTTCTCACTTTTCGAGGCATGTTTTACGAACCAGAATCTAAATTTCACAGAGCTGGTACAGAACGGACGCAGTGGCCTTAAAGTGTTATGCGTGCGTTACACGTACAAGCATAGACATAACTGGTTTGAAGCTACAGGTCACCAGAGCCTGTACATTACCCAACAAATACACATACGGGCGACTCTGCAAACTGGTAAGTGATATGTGATATGTTGCCAATATTTCGGTATATGGTCTTGTATGGAGTGACAGCAGCCACACATACACATACAGACAGGGCAGGAATCAGCACCCCTGTACACTTTAACAATATGCCTTCGTTGTTTCTCTGTCGACCGTATCGTACATTGGCGAATGTAGCTGACCCCATGCCCTGAAAGTTTATGCCCATTAAAACTCTCGGGAGTACGGGTGAAAATGAACTGTGTTAATTCTAAATTGTCTATTCACTAAGGCACGGACATTATAATAAATCATCATATGATTTAGGTTGGAAGCCATGTTCATTATATACATGAATTTCATTTCTTTCTGGTGGCCATATTTGATCTTTTTGAGTGGCGTCTTAATATCTTACTCAATTTAGTCATTATCTGGTTTTGAATGTTATATAACTACACCGACCCTGTGCACAGTTTCATACTTTGGCACAAATTGGACATGTTTTTACGAAAAACGACCGGGCCATTACCAAATGTTGCTGTTGAAAACGGGAACTCGAGTCTGGATAAGGTTTTGAGATCATTCTCTATTCGCGCCAGAACCTTATAGTAACTGTTGTCTTGTCCTGTCGATTGCTTTGGTAATGGTCTGTTTTGGAATACGCACAGTAAACTCAGTTTTGCAACAATGCAGTTTTGACCAGTGTCTCTTTCGCAACAGGTTTAGCGCAACACATGACTGATAATAGTTTAAGATCTTATGTTTTTACAAAAGACAAACTTAGTTTGTGATTCAAATTAAAGCGAACTATGAATTTGTTAGACGCACGTAGCAGTCTACAAACGATAGATCATGAGATATAGGGTGTTGCATTAATTAAATTTGTGCATGTCAAGATAGCAGTTAGACACGAAAATGAAACGCAAAGGGTGAAAACATTCTAATATTGATTTCCTACATAGATCTAATATATTTTCGTTTCTCCTTGCAGAGCCTGAAACGCTGCACATTGCATGGAAGATATGTTACGTTGATTTGGGATTTGTTTGAAAGGAATATTATCTTGAAATGCATCAGCAAGACTAAGCTGAAATGACCACAGTAGCCCAGATTCTGAGGTAAAGTTCATTCCATCAGGACACACACAAAACTGATGCTTTTACTCGCCAAAAAGTAATTTCTGATCAGACATAAGGATGTGTCTGAGCTGTGTTCTCTTATATTGTTTACATTCTAGTTATACTCCTCACTGGGTGTTTAGATAAAGCTGCCTTTGATAAGTTAGTAACTTGTTTACAATTGTTCATGCCATATGCAAAAAACAACGGCGTCCGAAATCCAATAACACAAAGATACTATCTTTTTATCCTCGTATTTCGTTCTATTCTCTGTAATCACCTGAACAACTGTAAAGTGTAATACAGTCATGGGACATAAGTATTCTTCAGTCGGCGAAATTCTCATAGACTTGCATGATATTTTAGTGTAGCTGTAATAATTTTCATTAATTCAGTTTTCGTTATTTGGTTGTCAAATTTTGCAGGTTCTTAGGAAATCATCTTGGTCACAGATATATAATTTCCATGTATTGTTCCTTCAAGTATTTTCCGCATAGTAGTTACATGAGCAACATATATACAACATTGTGTATTCTTTCCCCACAGACCACCATGTTAAAAATTGCCCTAACCTTGACTCGCATCAATCAAAGTGTGGTCATTCTTGAAATACTGAATGGAAAATAATACCAAGATTATGTCTTTGCAGCTGAGATGATTGATGACACATGATATGCAAAATATGAACAAGATCAAACGAAAATTCAAGACAATTTTTCTTGCTGCACCAAATTAACATGTAAGTCTATGGAAATTATGCACAGTGACGAATACTTATGTCTAATGACTGTACTTCTAACTTATAAAAGACACTTTTATCATAACATTAAACCATTAACATAGAGATTTTTTTCTGGGTTACATCTTCTTTTTATTCTCGAGTACAACGTTTCAGGGCTTGTTCTGGCCCCATCATCAGGTAAAACTGAACAGTAACTGTTAACTCTGGCCGTGACGTCACAAAGCTTATGATGTCACAATGCTATGACGACGCAATACATGTGGTAGATACAGATGACATGGCTAATAGAATACATGTGTTATTATGAATATATAAGATGTCGTTTACTGCAAAATTAATGGATCAATTTAGAACTGTGCAGATACTTATACAAAATTGTTGATTGATTTAGAAATGTACAGAGACGTATTTATAAATGTATAGAATGTAAAGTAATAGCAGTGTATACATAGAAATTATGCTTTATACATGGGAACAGTGACGAGGGTAGGGTATTGTCTTATTGTTTTATGTACCATGCATTTGGGAGGTAGACACCCTGATCCCTGTTTATTGCTGGTTTTGTGCGTTTGATGAAGATACATGTAGCTTCAATCAACTTGCGTTTCCGCCAGTCACTGATGTTTTTTGCGAGGACTTCAGTTTCCCAGTCAATTTCATGATCGGGATTATTCATAATGTGTTGGGAAACTGCAGATTTCAGATCTGATTTGTCCACTGAAGTTTTGTGTTCTTTCACATGTGTAGCTCCTGGTCTGCCTGTCTCACCAATGTAGATGTCACCACAGTCACATTTCAGTTTATACACACAGCCTTTAGGGTTGGATATAGCGTGATTGCACCCCTTACCATTTGCTATTACTTTACATTCTATACATTTATAAATACGTCTCTGTACATTTCTAAATCAGTCAACAATTTTGTATAAGTATCTGCACTGTGCACAGTTCTAAATTGATCCATTAATTTTGCAGTAAACGACATCTTATATATTCATAATAACACATGTATTCTATTAGCCATGTCATCTGTATCTATTGACCACCACATGTATTGCGTCGTCATAGCATTGTGACGTCATAAGCATTGTGACGTCACGGCCAGAGTTAACAGTTACTGTTCAGTTTTACCTGATGATGGGGCCAGAACAAGCCCTGAAACATTGTACTTGAGAATAAAAAGAAGATGTAACCCAGAAAAAAATCTCTATGTTCATCAAATATCATCTTCTAAAATGCCAATCAAGCAATTAAACCATTAGCCGAGTATTTACGGTGTGCGATAGCATACATCATTATATTGCAAGTAGACACTGCGATCTGAAAACAATATTCGACAATGTATTGGTCAGTCTCACTGACATGATTGACACATGTCATATCTCAATCCTGCAGATCAGTGCACATGATTTTAATCAATTATTTGTTTTGACTCCGTTATTTACATGTTGCAGCCTGTGCTGGTCTAATCAATGATGACCAAGGCGGCGGGGTGTGAGAAATATGTTTTATTTCCTCAGTCTCGGTATGGACAGCTATACCTTGACACACTGTAATAATATGCAATAGATGTTGCTCAACACATTCACATATATGCATACCAGTAAATTAAATGTTTCATAAAGGACAAGATATCATTGTCAAGTCACTGCATACATACGATATGCAGTAATATAATTGCATGATAAGTTCATAAACAAACTCATGCTCATAAACAACTATTAGTTGATCATCATGGATAGTTTACCACATATTAATATAGATATGCACTTGACATTTGCGTCTTGGCATATCAAGATGAAAAACCCTGTGGGTGACACTGAAGCATAGCCTTCCACGTGTGTGGTCACCGACACTTAGATCAGGCAGTATTCATAAGGTGTAGGCTACAGTATAAATAATATTCAATCTGCAGAACATTGTTGATAATGAAATATACAATGCAGACAACATACATTATCTAACTAGCATTACTTTCATGTTTACAATTTCCTGATTTTTTCACATTGGATAATAGTCATACAGATAAGGCTTACAATATGCATTTAGATTATAATAGTACACAACCATTACAATGTGATCTAACACATTTATCCATGACTCCATTCATAACATTCATGCTCATAAATCCCTAACTATTTACAATATCACACATAAGATTACTTAAAGGTATTTAATACAATCAATAAGATTAATATATTTCATACAATAGACTTGGTTTAGTAAGTACTAATTTTAACTAACCTGTGGAGTGATCTGAACAGTGGATGCAGTGCAGTGATTGTGACAAGTGCTGAGAGGTGTTAAGATGGCTGGTGACATAGATATTCAAAATCACCAATCAAAACAAAGAATCAGGCATCAGTTCTTTGATCAAGGCAGTAAAACAATTATAGTAAGATGGAATAGTCTGACCACACCTTAAAACAAGAATGAACTGACCCTATAAGCTGATTGAGATGAAGATAGACAGACAACTACTTAAAACACTTGTAGTAAACAAGCAGTAGTCTGTGGAATAACCCTATACACCTATATACAGTAATAAAACCTGATTGGACCGTATATTAGAATAGTTGCTTTTACCCCCGATACATACAGACCATGATCTTGAACATGAATATTTTGATGTTGAACAAACAAACAAGCAAACAAACAGGGTACGTTAGTTAGGGTTAGATTAGGTTACCCCTAACTCTATCCTTAGCCCTCAGGTCTTTTCTGTCAAGAACCTATTTATGAGAAAAGATATCTTCACATACAGTAGGGTATGGTCCCACCTTGCCAGTCAAATCACCTACTGTTATTCTTAGTTGTTAGGAAAGGTATTGGTTAGCTGTCCTTGACCAAATTAATCCAATGTTTATATTCCAGGAAAGTCTACATTTGTATCAGGTTTAAAATTAAGCAGAGAAAATGATAGTCACGCAGACCTTGAAACAAACATACCCAATATACAGTACACGCAAATCTAGAATTTATGGCAAGTCAAACTTACCACATTTTTAGTTTCTGAAAACAAAGAAAGTCCCTGGCGTCCCTTCTATTATATTTTATGAATATATTTTAGTATGTGTTTTCCCCATAGTATGTGTTCATTTCAGAGACTAGATGTTTGTCTAAGACTTGATAAATGTAAACAAAAGGGTGTTGGTCACATGTAAATTGAACACTATTTATTTGTAACAGCTAATGTTCTTAGTTGATAAAGTGCTGGTTAATCAAGTTTACACATTATCCTAGCTCCAAATGTGAGGAAACACCATAGTGTGTGAAATTTTGTGAATTTTGCATTGTTTATGTTTCAAACAAGTACAACTTTCTGAGCAGAGCGTTCTTTTTCAGATCTAATTTATGTCATGAACATAGAGATTTTCTTTTTATTCTTGAGTACAATGGGCAGAGTTAACAGTTACTGTTCCGTTTTAACCCGATGATGGGGCTAGAACAAGCCCTGAAACGTTGTACTTAAGAATAAAAAGATGATGTCACCCAGAAAAAAAAAAATCAATAAAAAAAAATCTCGATGTTCATCAGATAGCATCTTCTAAAATGCCAATCAAGCATCTAATTCATGTCAGTTAATTTTACATGACATTTTGTATCAGTTCAACAAACATTTGTCACTTTTTTTTCTAAAATAAACTGGGAATTTAGTTATGAATGTATTGCAGCTGAGTATGACGTTTACATGACAAACCTGCACTTTGTATCTGGTTTCTGTGAAACATTGATCATTTAGGAAAGACCATTTGTTTGAATGTTCCCTTCAGTGTTTGCATATTTTCTTCAACATTTTTAATCTGGAGGGGTATTGACATTTCTGAAAGATGATTTGATTAAAAACATGACGAGGGAATAATAATCTGCTATTTTTGTAATTAAATTTTCGGATATCTGACATGTAGGATGCGTAACGTATATGAAATTACATTCGAATGGTCAATTAGTGATGCAGAAAAAATGGTGAGATTAATGATTTACCTAATTTTCAAGTGTTGTTTTTGGTAATTTTGCTTTGCCTAAAATAGAAACAGCTGATATCACAGTAAAACGAATGTCATACTGAATTCAAAAGTGTGAAGTTTATTTTTGTTTGTGAAGTATTTTGAATTTTATTCTACTTCAAAGTGAGGGTTGAAGAGGAGCTCCATATTGTGTCTGTGTGGTATTCAGGGGTTAACTGTTATTGACATTCAGTGACATGTTCTTGGTGGTGTTGTGTTTACTTAGACTCAGTATTATTCATACACTGCTATACTGAGTCTAACAAAACCTAGTAGTCGTGTCAGCTAACCTATGACCGTCCAATCAACACGAGACGTGTGGTCGCTGACACTGATCTGTCAACAAACGAAAATCCGCTTAAAACACAGATATTTGACCTGCAGTATATACGCTTATGGGTTTCTAATGAAATGGTTACTATTTGCTTATATTTTCGCAAGATATCATCCTTGAATATTGACAAAAACACTATTTTCAGCGACTGTTTACTCATTGCGTGTATCACTCGTGTGGAAAATAGCATTTGGAGTTGTTCAAGTTTTTGAGGTAAAGGTACAAACGGTATGTGCGAATGTTAACTTTCACGATTTGGTAAGCTGTGTTCTGGTTGGTCAGTCCAAAAGGTTAGCTGATGTGACCTTCTACTAGGTTTTGTTAGGCTCAGTATAGCAGTGTAGCGAATAATACTGAGCCTAAGTTTACTTAGACTGTGTTTTTTTGCACATTTCTAGTTTCCGGTATATATCTGACTGGGATATTTGTATTCATTATTATTGACTGATTATAATTATCTAATGAAAGGTAATTAGAAATTTAGAATTTTATACAATGATAACCTGTTACAATTTTGTTCAGTTAAACCATATTGCCATAAAAACGTGATTATCAATCAAACAGAACCCACTCTTTATCCCCTCCAGCATATAATGCAGGAGAGGTGTGATTTAGTCAATGCCTCATTTGTTTGTCCATCTGTCCGTCTATCTGTAATCATTCATTTCTGGAGCATAACTAATATGTGATACCTTTTGCTATTTACAGATTTTTTTTACATTTTTCACTTTCTCTATTTCTATGGAAATAATTTGGACTTCGTCTCAAAAGGGAAGGGGATGGATTTAGTTTCCGGAGCTCTGCTGAAAAACTTTGAGACACCCAAACTGGGTACATGTTTTTTTACTATGGGCTGAAGTGCCTTTTGCTATTAAGGATTTTTAAGAAAATGTATTTGTTTCCTGTTTCCATGGCAACAATTTTTTTCATGAAACTGTGCACAATCAAGAACCAGGTTGTCAACTGCTGCCTTGTGCTATTGAAGATATTAATTATTTAAATATTTTCCTTTGACTTGATGTTGGTGTGTACCTGACAGAAGTAAAAAGTTACGAATCCCAATTCATGTTCTCTTTTATGATAGCTCAATAATGTCTCTTGTATACAGACTGACAGATAAGAGAGAAATTCTCTCATCAAGATGGACTTGAATCAACTGTCAGATGATTAGTTCTTTGAAATTTGTTGGGGGGTGGGGTGGGTGGTGGGGTGGAGAGGGGGATTTGTGATATTCTGATGATTCTTGTTTTGATAAGTAAGTAAACACTTAAATGATGTATATGGTTGGAAAAACATATTATTTTTCCTTATCCTGACTCATGCTCTTTTGCTTGTCTTCTTGCGAACATAGTGGAACACTTGTATCTCCTTATTTGAAGCTCCCTTCAAAATAAAATCACTAATTGGTACTCACCACGAGTTGCTTCCCTTTGTCTCCCCTGGCGGGAAAGGTGTCGCCACCTTCTGCCCATGTGCTTCACTCTCTCCTTCTTCGCCCAGTGAGCAGGATGTGAGAGCGCCTCGTGTCTCCTTACACACCATATCCTTTGATAATCTCTTAGTTTTTACCTCTCATAGGTTACTATAGAGGTATAGCTAGTATCCTGTACTATTTGTATTGATTAATTATCGTATTTCTACTGTTTATTCACGTGTATTCGTGATTGTTCAGCTAGCTTTACGTTGATGAAAATCTGTACGATTTGTAGATTACGTTTTTCTGCCTCCGATCCACATGTAATATGCCCTAGTTGTTCTCGCCGTGAACGTTTAATTCACGTTGCAGTTACTGCATTAATTTATCTCTTTCTGCATTTAATAAATATCATCTTTGCGTCTTAAGACGTGCTGCAGATAGATCACGCAAACAAGGGCAAAACATGGCAGAGAGTCCAGATATTCCATCCAGTCAGCTGCTAGCGATCGACCCTCTCCCGTCTGGTGTTCTGCTAGAGACCCCTGCGGTAGAGGAACGTGGGACGCAGTCCGTTACCTCGAAGAAACGACCGGCCTCCCCAGACATCCCGTCATTGCAGACCAAGTCTAAGAGGGCCTCATCGTCGTCTCAACGCAGATTGAGGACTCCCAGGGCAGCGCAGACTTCCAAAGGAAAATCTACGAAGACAGCGAGAACTTTCTCAGCCGAGATCGTTCCAGCAGCAGAATTGGGTCTCTACGATGATCAGCCGATAATCATCCCTGACTTACGGCAGAAGAAGCGACCGGTGTCAGCGACTGTGACTTCTGCAGAGATCACCATGCAGCCTGATGCCTCTACACCGACGTCAGACGTTATTGATGTGAACCCCATCGCAGAGAAGACGCCGACGACTTCGTCACAGATCATCCCAGAAGACATGATGCGGCAGATTATGAACATCATGGAGGACCACTACAAACTGCAGAAGCAGGGTCCGAGCCTTAGCGAAGGCTCCAACGTAGACAGCACCCCAGAGGCACCCCCCGTCAACGTAGCAGCCAAGACGATGTCACCTTCGCGAAGGAAGTCCCGGACCACCTTGACGAAGGACCTAGATGTACAGCCTTCGCGAAGGCCTTCGCGAAGGCGGGATAGATCATCACCATCTTCGATTTCATCTCTAGATATGGACTCGGACCATCAGACATCACGGAGGCCTTCGCGAAGGTCATATCATCGATCCCCCGGACCGGACGCAAATGAAGCTTCGGCGAAGGCATTCGCGCGAAGGACATATGATTCCAGATCCTCATCATCTAGAAGAACATCGAGGGACTATAGAAGAAGAGCGAAGCTATCAACGTTCACCTCACAAGTCTCCGAAGATCATCCCATAGACGATCTCCACTTCGTTCATCACCAGGTCGATCACCCGCCAGATCTCCCCATAGAGCGCACAAGTCAACTAGATCGCCACAAACCTCATCAGATATACAGACAGCTACACGCAGTCCCGAAGAGCATCAACAATTTGTTAATGATGATGGTATTGAGGATGATGGAGGAATCATATTTTCTGATGCAGAGATACGGTATTGGATGGTCAATAACCTAGATCTCACATCACCATCTAAAAGTGGCAATACAGCGCAGACGTATTTGATGAAGGAAGACGATCCAGATGCAATCACTCTACCCCCGATCGACCCGATTGCGGCAGTGCCACAGAATCTAGATGCAGCTTTCCAGAAAGCTACGAAAGTTCAGACACCACATCTGCCCAACTTTCATGCCAAGAAGTTCTCCACGCATAACATGGACTCCTTCTACAAAGCCCAGGACATCGATGAGAACTATAAGATCATCAGCGATGTAAAGAACAAGATTTACAAGATGGATGATCGCAAGTTGGCTCATATAGAAACCATGACGAGGACGTATGTTCTTTGGGTTAAATAGATCTAGGACGATCAATGAGACTCTTATTACTAGATTCGGATTCCACGACGGAAGATGATAGAATGATTTATTCTGCCTTACTTATGCAAAAGAAAGATCAGCAGTTTTTAACGGATCATCTTACATCTGTTTCAGCAGCACTGACCTTAGCTCGTCGTCAAGGCCTCCTCGCTTCCTGTAATTGGGGGGAGAACTTTACAGCCCCACTTTATACAGCCCCGTGGTCGACAACATCCATCTTTGACGGAGAAATCGACAAAGTCGCCAAGGAAGTCTCTAAGGATTCCAGGAAGTCCTTATGATTAAATCGATGGACACACTAGCCAGCGCCATTCGTCAGACTTCACAAAGATACTCAGGCAGATCTAAGTTCACGGGCCTACAAAGAGCAAGAGACAGGAAGATAGCCAGCTCTAGAGGTAAAGATTCTTTTCGTCGCCCATATGGCAACTATAGAGGAGGATCAGGAAGAGGCAGGACACCCAGAGGTTCCCGCAACTATAGACGCTGAAACACAGGTTCGGAACGACTGGAGTCTTCCACCCCCAGCCGTTCCAGTACAGCCAGCACAAGTGGGTGGACGCCTCCAACTACACTGGGAAAACTGGGGAATATTGCAAGACCCCTACGTCTCCAACATTCTTCAACACGGATTTTCAGTATCCCACTACAGGCCAAGCCTCCGCTGACAATCAAACCCCCAAGTTCGATTTACAAGCGCAACAACTACCAAAGATAAGAGAGGCTGTTTCATCACTCCTATCCAAACAGGCCATAGAAGTAATAGATCAAGCAAACGTCGAACCAGGTTTCTACTCCCCAGTTTTCCTAGTTCCCAAGAAAAACTCCACGGAGAAATACAGACTCATCTACAACATGAGCTTTTTCAACAAGAACTATCTACGCAAACCACCGAAGTTTCGCATGATACATTTACCTCAGTTACGCCAGATGATTCGTCCTATGGACTACATGGGCAGCATAGATCTACAGGATGCCTACCTGCACATCCCCATTCATCCCGATCCCAGGAAATACCTACGATTTCGGAATATCATCAGCCCCCTGGCTATTCACGAGGATAACGAAACCGATTATCATATTTCTACATCGTCAAGGGCTACGCAGTGCGTTTTACCTCGACGACGGGATACAAGTAGATCAAGATCCACAGCGTCTCAAACTACAGTTAAATTACATCATAAAGCTACTAACACAACTAGGTTGGTTAGTAAACTTACGCAAGTCGGACCTAGTACCATCGCAAGACCTGCAGTTCCTAGGTATTCGATTCATCACAAATCGCAACCGTATTATGGTACCAGAAGACCGTTGGCTCAAGATACAACAGACCATTCCACCAGCTCTACTCTCTCCGTTACCACTTCGACAATGGCAGAGCCTACTAGGTCTTCTCACATCAGCCCAAGACATGACTGTCACAGGCAGATTACAGTTACGCCCCCTACAGGTCCTCATCAACGCACATCTCAACGATGTACAACCATTCAGTCTAATCGAAACATCTCAGACCTCATCTACTATGGTGGACCAAGAAATCGAATGTCTGCGAAGGGATTTGTTTAGCAGAGCAGGAATACAAAACCCATCTGTATGTAGACGCCGTTACTCCAAGGTTGGGGAGCTCATCTCACCAACCACACGATATCAGGATTATGGAATCAGCAAGAATGCAAACTCCATATAAACAGTCTAGAAATGAAAGCTGTAATCAACGCCATTCTACATTGGAGCACATTTCTACAAAATGCGCATCTAATGATCCATACAGACAATTCGACAGTGGCGTTCTACATAAACAAGCAAGGCTCAACGAGATCGATGAACCTTTTGAACCTAAGCTTTCAACTGTTCGATTTAATACAAGATCTAAATCTACATGTCAGAGCAGTGCACATTCCCGGAGCCAGAAATATACTAGCAGACGCTCTCTCTCGGCCTCATCTACCATCACCGACAGAGTGGATGATCAACAGGGAAATATTTGCACAGATAATCAAGCAATTAGGAGCGCCGCTAATAGACCTATTCGCCACGCGATTCAACAATCAGCTACCGACATTCGTGTCACCAGTCCCAGACCCCCAAGCTTGGGCAACGGACACTCTAAGTCTATCATGGGAAGGCCTCAATGCGTACGCATTTCCGCCGCAAGCAATAATACCTCAAGTATTACAGAAAATCAGACAAACACAGAGCCTACAACTCACTTTGGTCACGCCCTACTGGCCGGCCAGAACGTGGTTTCCCACACTAATTCAAGAAATCGGTCAACCAGCACTGGAGCTACCCAAGCGCGCAAACCTGTTAATTCATCCTCACACCAAACAAGTGCACGGAAACCCAGCAATGTTCCAACTACACGTATGGACTGTATACAAATGTGTTTAAACAAGAGAGGATATTCTGCCAGGGCGGCAAAAGCAGTCACGCTTGCCTTACGTTACTCAACTCGTAACTTGTACGACGACAAGTGGCACAGTTTCGAAAATTATGCAGCAAAGAAAGGTTTTACAGCAAGAGAGGCTTCACAACCTCAAGTGGCAGACTATTTGTGTTACCTGCGCCAAAACAAACATTTAAAAGGTTCAACGATATCAACATATCTTGCCGCGCTTAGTTCTGTAATCACCATGAGAACGGGTGTCAAATTGACAAGATCTCCAGAGTTACTGGCCTTACTACGAGCATTCCGATTGGAGGACCAAAAGCGGAAGTTCCACGCCCCAGCTTGGGATCTGAATGTAGTGTTACAACACCTCACGAGTGAGGTCTATGAACCTTTGGAATCAACAACTTTGAATTTCTCTCACAGAAAACACTGTTTCTGCTATCTCTAGCCACGGCAGCAAGAATGTCTGAAATTCACGCTCTGGATTACGAGAGGATACAGTTTGATGACAATCATAACACAGCACCTCGGATTAAGATGGGATTTCATCGCTAAAAATCAACTGCCAGGTCAACCAGACAGATTATTCCACATCCCGGCGCTTATCCTCTATTCTCGATCACAAGATACACAAGACCTATCACTGTGTCCAGTAAGAGCTCAAAGTTTATTTCTGACGATCCAAAACAAGGAGAAGATTTCTCAAACGTTTATTCATCCCCTTATCGCCTCTGAATCAAACAGAAGTGTCACGGACCACAATATCTATTTGGATAAGGACTGTCATTCTCCGTGCCTACAAGGCAGCAGGCTTGGACCCACCAACAGCATCAAATCCACATGAGATCAGGGCACTGGCCTCCACCCTCGCCTTACACGGTAACTGTTCCTTGAACACGATTATGGAAGGATGCTATTGGAAATCTAACATGGTATTTGCTAATCACTACCTGAGAGACATCACTACAGAAGATGTCTCTGGCATTCACCATTTCGGACCACTGGTCCTCGCTCAGCAACTGACAGTCCCTCGTAGGCGTTAAATATTATCCTCACAAGATTAATATGTATTTTATACATACTTATCTAGCTTATAACTCTACGGAGTTTTAGGGCTATGTATATATGTTCAGCTTAAGTTATTCAACCTTAAGCATATACTTTTGATATATTCAATTTCAGTGCCTCTATCAGAGTCACCTATATATATATATATATTATATGTATTGTTCAATATATTCATAATGTAATTCCCCTTTAATGGCTTTATATAACCTATGGTTTTTTATACAGGAAACATCCTAAATCTAAGCCTTCATGAAGTTCCCGTAGGGGATATTACAGTATATCTATACAAAATCACTAATTATAAATCCAAAGTATTCTGTTACTCCCACCTCCGTTCCGTAGGATGCTACAAGCAAAAGAGCATGAGTCAGGATAAGGAAAAATATGTAATTTTTGGAGTAAAATTGATATTTTATACTTATCCTGACTCATGAGGTTAGCCCTCCCATCCTCCCCACATAACACTTTGGATTTCCCTGTAAGTCCAAGTGTTGGGCTCGCAAAATCAGGAGAGAGTGAAGCACATGGGCAGAAGGTGGCGACACCTTTCCCGCCAGGGGAGACAAAGGGAAGCAACTCGTGGTGAGTACCAATTAGTGATTTTATTTTGAAGGGAGCTTCAAATAAGGAGATACAAGTGTTCCACTATGTTCGCAAGAAGACAAGCAAAAGAGCATGAGTCAGGATAAGTATAAAATATCAATTTTACTCCAAAAATTACATCCTCATATTAGAATGGTAACTGCAACATATTTTACTTTGATTGTAATAAAAACAAAATTGAAATTGAAATTTGCTAACAGTTTACTTGCAATCAGAGAGGAGTACACAAAAACGTGAGTATCAACAAGGTCGGAAATTATTATTACCATGACTATGCTACCAATCTGATTGTCACACAGTTCTCAATAATCATTGTTGTGATTGTACGAAGCACCAGTGGAGACCACATCAGGACCTGGTGAAGTTACCCCAGGCACGGACACCATCTGCCAGTTTCCTCCTTAAAACTGGCAATCAAGTGTCAAATTCCCAGCATCAGTATTCTCTGCCATTCCTCATGGAGTGTCAATTCTTGTAGAATGATATTTCACAGGATGATATTTAGCTTGAACTTGGCATCAAAGATAGTCCAAAAGGTGTTCAATAGGATTCACATCGGGGTAATGTAAGGGTGAAGTCCCGAGTTGTCCACCATAAATATCGGACAACTGGCAAGGGGATGGTGATAAAAATGTGTCATGATAGTGGTATTCAGGACTTCCTGTTGATAACATTGATCAGGCCTAAAAAAAAACTTGTGGTTCCGATTTCCCGACCGACCCTAAATATTCCTGCCGATTTTACTCACCACATAACAAATTAAATTTATTTTCTGACACATGTGTAGTGTAAAAATATTTTGCAAAAAAAACAACAAAACCGTACCTACCCTAGTTCTGAAATGTAGGAAATCGGAACCACAACATTTATTTTTTTTGGCCTCATTGAGTTTCCCTGGTGATGAGATCCAACTTGAAGTCATGTGAAACGCATTATTGAGCCAACTCCAAAGGGTTCAGCTGAATGGATCATCCCTGATGATATGCCTTGTTTCAACATCTCCATACACAACAACAGCTGCTGACCTTTAATGTTCAGGAGATTTCATTAGACTGTTGAACCTATGCCTCAAGTCCTCAAGTTGCGGTTTTCTTGGAGCCTGCTTCACACCAATCTGCCAATCTGCGAGGAAGGGAGTCTGATCTGACAGTGTGCCTTCAGACCAGCAGCCTGCAGCCATCTTACTGATGGTAGTGATGGAGTGTTGGACTCCCACTCTCCATTGCTGGCACAATTCTTTGGCATGGGATTGTATCTTGCCTGATGAAGTAGGACTCTGTCATCAAAGTCATTGGTCTTCTTCAGTCATCCAGGTTGTGGATGATTTTTTTCACTGGGAGCCACATGTTTCCTTACAAGTCAACTGATAACTCTGTTATAGGGACTAATTCAGGACAGCCATCGTCCAAATATTTAAAAAGTCCAAAACTATGTACTGGAGACATGTGAGACTTTATTGTAATATATATATGACGCTAAGCTGTATTTTTAATCACTACTGTACATCCTTATCACTACCTCATTGTAAATTGACTTGTCAGCCCGTTAATTATTGTATAAGACATTTATAACCTTCATTGGTAATCCCCCTTGGCCGTGTCCATTGATGAGTCGTCGCCTGTCCATTGTTGTCAAAAACTATATATATATACTTAGTATGCTCACATCTAGACAGGTGGAGGAGTACGAGTTCAGTATTTGGACTGTCTGTTGGGACGACCACGAGCAGGATAATGCCGCTCGTAGGAAACGCCCTGGGGTTGAGCAGGTACACCGCTCGCCTCGCTCATGTCTTGTGTATTTGTTTGTCATGTACTAAAGACGTTTGAACTCAACTATGCCTTCGTCATCATCAACGCACACTTCATCTTAATTATGAGCTAATTCCCCAGTTGACGCGTACACCACGCGTTGACAACTCTGTGGTTAATGTTCAACTTAGCACCAATGTTGCATCAGGACACCCATGCCTCGTGCATGCCAATAACTTACCATCATGTATTTTCTAAAAGTCTGTCTTGTCATGTGAAGAAAATTTTATTTTTAGTACTGTCGTCTTTTAGATCAGTTAAGGAAACTGTAGAGCACTTATGAAGTGTATACCCCAGTGCAGGGACCATGCCCTTGCACCACGCACACATTGAAATATGGTATATAGACATATAGGCATATAGGCATATATAGGCATTTAAACAACATCAGGGGCCCTTATTGCATTATCCCTTATGGCACTTAACAACTTAACGCCTGAGACCTGATTAAAGAATATGTTGTATTTACATCAGTAAAACCACGGGTATGTTGTCCTGATGACATGGTGAGTACTGACCACTTGATCGACCATTTCCTTCTTAGATTTGGTTCTCATGTAACAAATTCCAAAATGTCCTAGGGGAGGCCACCCAAAATCCCCACAAATGGAATGGTGCTCCCTCCCATGCCCTCATACCTGTCAACTCTCACTCATCCTGCATGAGACTTGCACCTTTTTACCTCAGTGTCACGCACTCACCCATTGCCTCTTTAAACTTATGCATTATTGAACATTTTTATAAACTAACACCAAATGACATAAAAATCATATTTGAATAACCTAAAAACCAATTTTTTCTCAGGGGTTGACAGGTATGTGCCCTCCCACCGACAACATTGGTTTTGGTTGGTACCCCCTTGGGGCCTTATGGCTGGGACACAGTGCCCAGTCATATTATGTCATAGGGCCCTTTCAGATAAATTCCAAAATAGGTCCTGCAATATGCTTGGTGCCTTCACAGCATGTGAACATGCTCACCCATAGCTTTTGAAGCATGTGCTTTGCATTTGCTTTAGACCAAACTTTACAAACTGCCCTTGGGTTCAGGTGGTGTTTTTTGTAAATGCTCATGTATATTTGTCTTATATTTGTCAGTATGTTTAGTGTTTTTGTTGACATTTTTAACTGTTGGCTGCTTATCCTGGTGAAATACAATGTTGTGTCACTATTTCCATCAAATATGATGATGATGATATTTTTGAGCTTTCACTGGCCTTCTCCATGTTATGCTTTATGTTGTGTTTCTTTTTTTTCCAGACAAGCAGATACCTTGAAGGTGACTCTGTCAGGTTAGTTTCTAAAATGTTTCTAATGTGGATAGAATATTCGGATAATAATACCACACATTTTTTACCAATAACACCTTGTCGAAACAAGAAAACAAGGAGTTATATATTCCAACCATAATCAGTTCGTTTCAGCCTTAGTCAAAGAAATAGATCATGAAATTTGTAAATTTAGGACTTATGTTCTTTTTTGTTTTTCTTGTTTTCATGACAAGTTGAAGTAATACTGAATATGCTGTTGAATATTTCTTAATGAAACATACTATCCAGATCTGTCTAGTGATGAACTGTTTTCTTCAGGTACCGGTTATTTGTAATGTTTATTTTTAAGCTATATTTCATAATGACAAGTTAGACTTTACTGAAAATGGAGTAGTGCTCCAGTTAACTCCTAAATAAAAAGAAATATGTCTGATGATACTTGCTATAAGGATCTGTCTAGTGGTGTTCTTTGGCTTTTTCTATTGTTTGGAATTACTTCACTAAAATAAAGTTATCTACTGGCAGTAAGCCAAAGTGGGGTATAATTAGCCAAACTTCATCTTGTAATTGCACCTGACCAAGGGGATATGTCATCTCCCTATGTCTCTTGCTTTGAAAATATATTCTTGAGAGTCCAAGATCAGTTGAATGTCAATGTCTTCTATCATGTTAGTAAAATGAAACTTGTGTGCATAATTATGACATTTTTAACCTGATCCTATTTCACATTTTTCCATGTTGTTTGACCTTGGAGTGGAAACTACCTTGACAAAACTTTTGAACCTCTTTGTTGCTGTTGGATGTTGACGACCTTTCTAAGAGTTTTTATTTTTGTATTAGTCTTCATGAAACATGGGTTTGAGCATACACCTGCATAAGTTTGGGCCCTGGCGCAGCAATACATATCTGGTCGTCACCGCAGCTATGATGTATCTTCTCAGGACAAGGTCACAAATTCAATACAATGTCTTCAGTTAAAGAATAAAATTGAGTTAATCTTTGAATGACTTGAATTTTATATTTTCTTGTGGGCTTAGAGGAGAGACACTGAACTGTTCCACCTTACACCTGAATGTGTGTCTGTGGGAGCAGTTTGAAGAACTTACTCTCTGGTGCTGAATCCTTACATTCTGGGCCTGTTAAAATGAAGTGACGCAGGTTTGCCAGTTTCTAAGCTTCATCATTGTCCTTTGGCAATGATATGGTGTGAAATCATGAAAGTCAGGTTTGCCCAGTTACTGAAAGTCAGTGTTTTCAGAAGCATATATTTATAATGCTTATCCTATCTCACACGATGGACACCTACAGAACAAACACCACTATACAGATCACTAGACTGTTTCCAGCTCCAAAGCAGAGAATGACCTTAGTAGAAAGTCATGTGGTCAAGAGCTAGATGCATGTTTTGCACGGACTTCTTGTGACTGCCTACAATAATAGCAAGGTCAGGGGTGTGCTCAGGCAAGGTGATACTTAAGGCTGGAAAGATTTGTCAAGATCTCTACTCTAAGGTCGAAGAACAATGGAATTTGCACTACCATTAGATGATAGATAGGATAAGTGTTATAAATATGTCATTTCTTGTTTCTTGTTGATTGAACTCATTAAGTGCCGTACTCAAAGGAAATCTTTGAGACTTACCGAGTGTCTGCTACATTAACCTGTTTAAAAATAAACATGGAATGGAGTTTTAAGGCCAGAAGGGTGTATTATGGCAACCTGTATCATCATATATTTATACATGTAATTTGAATTTTGTTCGTAAAAGCATGTCATTATTTTATCTGTTTATTCACAGAAAGACTATGTAAAGAATATATTTATGACTTCATGGTTTGCAGTATTTTTCAATTCCTTCATGTTGATGCAGCTGACAGTAATATGTTATAAACATTTCATGTGCTCTACTAAAGATAGCCATTTAGACCTGCTCAAAGGCTGATATTCAACTCAAGATCTTCTGCACTTAAAATTCATAGTAAAGAGGAAAAGGTTTCGATAATTAGTGATATTTTATTGCATTATATTCCGTGTTCTAGTACAATGTTAAAATCGCTATGCATTCATAAAAATCAGTACTTTAAAACAGATCTATATTTTGAATAAAAACATTCCCTAAATGATTGCCAGGGGTAATTAGTTTTGAATCCTAGAAATATCTCTTATGGTATTTATTATAATTTCTGCGTAATTGTTGTTTGGTCAGAATCAGGGAAGACAATTTCTGAGTTGTGGGTGAGTCGACAGCGTCTGGAGGACCTGTACAAGAAGCTGCTCCTGCTGGACCTTGAATATGCCTTGGACAAAAAGGTGGAACAGGATCTGTGAGTCATTGGTCATTGCATTCTGGCAAACTTGTAACATTCTAATGTGGTTCTGATTTTTGATTGCCTTTTTTGCTATCTCTTGCTTCCAGAACGTGGCTCATAGATAGGTCTGGTGGTGAACTAGTGCTATTTGTTAGTTTGGGATTTCTGAATACAATATCTTTTGTGTTTCCATATCAACAAGTTTGACTTTGAAATTGCTGTTGGTGCTCTTTTCTGGAGCAGAACTTTAAAACCGTACAATGTTTCTTTACCAAACTTGGCACATTGCTGGGTCTGGTAGTGAACAGACTGGTAGCCTTTGGGTAGTTTTTGATTTCTGAATAAAATAATTTTTTTTGTTTCCATGGCAATAAGTTTGACTTCTGTTGAAATTGGTGGTTGTGCTCCCAGGGCTACAGATAAAGACCTTATTGGCGTATGTACGGAAAAACATATATGCTAGATACGGTAGGAAATAATTGAAACCGTAGGACATACGAACCACAGCAACGGTGTACAGTCTTAGAATCATTTACAGAGGTATGTTCCTTGACGACTTGATCAAATTACTGCGTGAATAATGAACGAACTGCTTACCACTATATTACCGTTTGTCTTGTTGTAGTCACGCTCCACTTAATTCCATTAAGTACTCTGAATGTACTCTAAAGTTTTTCCAGTACTCCTATATTGAAAAAAAAGGAGTACATACTCCTGAGGTTGGAAAATTATCTGGAGCCCTGGCCCCTTTCCGGAGCAGGACTTAAAAACCTTTCAATACTCTCCTTCCACTTTGTGGGTATTCAAGACTGGCTGAGTTTGGTTTTACGCCGCTTTTAGCAATATTCCAGCAACAACACGGCGGGGGACACCAGAAAATGGGCTTCACACAATGTACCCATGTGGGGATTCGAACCCGGGTCTTCGGCGTGACGAGCCA
The DNA here is from genome assembly GCF_003918875.1 of Haliotis rubra. NCBI lineage: Eukaryota > Metazoa > Mollusca > Gastropoda > Lepetellida > Haliotidae > Haliotis > Haliotis rubra. Next base: position 476,652 of record NW_025767244.1, read on the forward strand.
ATGCTTTAACCACTAGGCTACCCCACCGCCTCTGGGTATTCAAGAACCTAATGACATAATCAACACTACCACTCTATTCTTGTATTGAGGAACATCAAACCGAAGAAGTACTCAGGCAGTCTGTTGTTGATACAATAATGCTAATATATGAATAGATTACATATGTATGTTTTTGTTTGTTCAATGTGAAGAACAATGTAACATTTATCAAACTAGTTGACACATTCATGAGGAGTATTTTACCATTGCGGGGGATATTAATGACTTTGTCTTCTTGTTTCGTAAAGTACATATATACGTATAATTAATAGTGTTGCGGTTTGTGAAAATAAGAACACTATTAAATTTAATTTCTATGCTTAATGGTTTCGAGTACTCACTGGTATCAGTAGGACTAGAGCAGGCCATCTTCAGGCAGTGAGTTCACATACAGGAAATAATTGTGCAACATATTGTAATTTCAGCATGTTATTTTTTAAACTCTATGTCCATGTTCTGCTGATGATGTTCATCACTGAGTACTTACAAATCTGCACATGAAAACTGATAACATGCGTCAATACGTAGTACGTTTTGGAGACAAGCTACAGAGGCAAAGTCTGTTGGTGCCTCCCAGTTGCTATGTCACATGGCTTATGGGTCTCACATGTTATATAAGCCTTCATAAATGAAGATTTAGCACTACACTTACAATAGCACTACCAATTTAATGAATTGTTGCTAAAAAGTATGACTTCATGTCATATAATCGGTAAATGCCAACCATGGTTATTTGCAGACCCACCATTATTTGTTTATGCAGCAGTTCTATTTATTGGTTTTCATAAGATTTATGAATCTATTACACAAATGACATGGCCACACTTACTATTTATATATGACAGATTTCGCTGAAAACACATTTTAGAGAACAATTATGTTGCAAGTATATGGAATGCACAATGAGTTTGTTTTTGCACATTTCTGAAAGTAACACAAATGCCTTTATGTATCTATCTGTTAATGTTGCTCACATGAATACATTAAGGATTATGTATACGAGAAAACATTATGTAAAGCAGTGAATTTCTCTCATCAGGTGGAACCATGCCTTTAAGAACCAGATTAATATATTGCAAATACAAGCCAAGGACAAACAGGTGAGTGCTGCCTGATATTCATACATTTTGTTAAGGTGTTTAATCATAATACCAGTAGTTGTACAGTCTGTTCACTTGTGATATCTATCTTACATACTTCAAATATCATATGGCAAACATGATGTTGATGTTCTGAGGAAGGAACTAGCTTGGTACCAGGGTGACTTCTTCCCATCAACCATCCATCACCTCATCAGCTACAACCATGTATCAGTATTGTACCAAAACACTGTATCTGCAAATTAGGGCTTTTTTATCTGTATGAAAAGCTCTTGGAAATGTGCATTCAATATTTTTTGTAAGTGTATCAAAACTACCAAGAAATGACATTAAAGCCATTTAAAGTCATGAACTAGTAATTCGACCTTTTTCAAGGACTCTGAGGAAATGACTCTGAGGAAATGATACTGGACATGATAAAGTATCACTTTTTGTAGCCACAAGACATCTTGAGATTTAAAGAATAATGAGTTTAACTGACATGCAAATATCAACAAATTGTATTCTGATGATCAAGTAGTAACTGGACAGCATGTTGTCTAGCCAACTGAGAATTTATGGAATCTATGTTCTTTTTTTAAATGTAAAATTTGAGCAATAGGCAAGCAGATATCATGGGATTAGGCGTAGCAGGTATCGGGTTATTATCCACCATCGTGGCCGCACCCGTGGTGCTAGGCATCAAAATAACAGGCGGAGTGGTAGGGTTGATGGGATTGACCCTTAAGTACGTGTCTCGCAGACTGCAATGTAAAGCATTGAAACACGACGAAATTAGAATTTTAGCCGAACCGAATTTAAACACGATAGACGATCATATTTCCACCGCGCTCACCGACTCTAAAATCTCTGAGGAAGAGTTTCGTTTGGTGCTATCAGAAATCGCAAAATATCACAGAATGAAACAAGAGATTCGGACCAAGTCTCGTAAAAACGCCGTCATTTGCCAAGACGAGAAATTTATTTTCATAGGACAAGGAAAGCAACAGGCCCAACAAGCCTTCATTACGACAACCAAACAAATCATAGAAGGAGATTTATAATAAACTGTTCGCGGACATCAACATAACGTAGCCAGCCATCTCAGCGAGCTGTAGGTAAATAGCCGAGCTGAGACACACACACTGCGACTCGCCCACAGCACTTGCTCAATGCTACAGTGAGTGAGTGAGTGAGTCGACCCAGGGGAACTGCCGAGAGATGCGGTATGATTTAGTGGAAATCAACATAACATTGACAGCCAGCCAGTCGGCTGTACAAGCCGAGCCACACACTGCGACTCGCCCACAGCGCTCGCTCGGTGATACTGAGACGCCGCCCCGGGGAGGAAACGGCCGAGAGTTGTGTTTCATTCCCTTTCAGACATCTGTAGCCTCGCTAGTCAGCCTGCAGTGCATCATCATCATAGCCGAGCCGAGAGACACACACACTTATACTCGTCCACGGCGCTCGCTCAAAGCAACCCCCGAGACGGTAGCGAGGTGATGACTTCCGAGACCTGCGTTTCATTCGGCTAAAAACACCTCTCACCTCGATAATATATAACAAGTACGACAATACGTTGGATTGTTAGCCTTTCACCAGACCGACCCCATGCTCACTAAAAAGTGAATATATCCTAAACTATTTGACCGATTTCGTGAAATTTTGCATGCATCTCGGCAGATGGTTACGCTATAGCAAAACAGCATTGGGAACACTCTCGATGACTTCATTAGATAAATTAAGACTTAATTACGACAAAAAGTTGGACATTCCTTGTAATACCAACACTTCTTCATCTGACACTAATCTACAGCCAGAATTTGTTATGAAGAAAGTAAAAATGAACATATGGATGTAGAAAAATGGCTTAAAAAAATGAAGAAAATAATGATTTATTTTTAAGGTGATTCCACAAGTTATTTCATGACAGTTATCATTATTTTATGACATTTATTGATGGTGATATTAAGAAATCTATAAATGAAGTCATCAATCTATTTCATACAGCATCGAAGGCTTTTATTCTCCAAGTCAACAGTCACTAGGTTGGAATGAGTAGTTGGAATAGTTGAAGATAAGTTGGTTCACGCGATTGAGAAACAACAGAGATCTTGGAAATGATACTGACATCTATTGAACAAAGAGAAAACAGTTTAAGAATTTGTTCAAAAGGAATACCTATTTTGATAAACAGAGGGCATTATTAAGATCTTCACCAAAACTCTTGAAAAAGTAGTCTCCCATGACTACAACCACTGAGAATATTTCAATAAATCCATAGTTTTCTCAACGGTAGAATCTGCTTAACCCAAGTACCCCACAAGACTATGTATCTCACTTTCATGAACCATCAGATATAACCTGTGATGATGAAAAGCAGATCAACTCTTTATTTAAAGTCCCTTTCCAAGGAGAAGAAATTTACAACAGTCTTAAGAGCTTAAAGCATAATAAATCACCTGGCCTGGATGGAATTATGAAATGAAGTCCTGAAATCAAAGATTATTATACACCCACTGCCTCCTAAACTTCTCAGCAGCTCGTCCAGATGACTTCACAAGTCTGACAGTGTGCAAGACCAAACAACTAAGAGCTGTAACGTATTGAGTCATTTTGTAAAGTGTTTATAAGTGTTGAAAAGTGGTGTGACACTAAAAACATAAACTCTGAATCACAAGCTGGCTGTTGGATAAATTACTATTAATCCATTTTTTGCACGTCAGGCTTTGATACAAAAACACCTCGTGAAGAAAAGGGTCTGATTTTACTGTCTCTTTATTGACTTTTCTGAAGCTTTTCGACTGTTAATCATGCTGTTCTGTTTGGGAGTCTCCAGCAAATAGTAGTCACAGATGATCGATCTCTCTTCAAGCTTAATGTTTCAATGTACTCAAAACTCTCAGCTTTTGTGAGGACGGACACAGGCCTGTCACGTTTCAGTGCAAAATCTTCATTATTTTCATTTAGTGGTCTTAAATCAATGATAAAGGACCGCAAAATTGAAAACAGAGTCGCTTTATCTTTATCCTAGCCTGACTGATAAGTGTTTTAAAACTGGACTTTTTGGTGTGCAAGAACACAAGGTGTGAAGGGGCATTTTTCCTGGAAATTGCTTGGAATCGTCCCGTTGAAGGACAGGTTATGTAATGAACAAAATAAGACATTTTCAACAACATAAATGTTTTATTTCAGGAACCAATAAGCTTGTATTTGTAACAAATAGCATAAATAGATTACAAAAATACCGTTTATACTGTGAGCAAGTATAATTATTTGACTTTTCTCAAGCGAATTACCGGTACTAATCTCCGCTACTGTATGACAATCGACTCGCCCCAATTCAAGCAGTGAACTCGCAAAGTTTAGTTGCTGCTAACTTTATTCATGGAAGTAACTGTTGGTAACCATGCTATTATTCCCAATTTGGAAAAGACCTGACATGCCAGCATTTATGTGGGAAACATGGACAGATAAAGTGGAACTGGAAGGACTGGGCATTATGGCTGGGACGGAAGCGGACAGGCTTGGACGTGTGTTGTCTATGTCATGCCCGCCAGATCTAACCCGGTTTGAAGCATGGCGGAATATTGCCACTTTTGAGCTGCTGACGAATTATTGTTACCTGTAAAATTTTCCTGCTTCAAAGTTTCTTCAGTGGGATTAGGCTCAATAAATATTTCTTTAAACCATACGGTTTTCACTTAAAAAACATCAAAGATGCTGCCGAGGTTGAAATTGCCGATGTCCGGCATGTTTGTTTACAAACAACATTGTATTCATACACGGTCAATCGTTCACATTAATTAGCTGTCTGTAACTGCCATTTAAGTAAGGTTTTGATGAGCTTTCAGTCTATCAGAATTGAGTATCACACAATGTTGTACTATAGTATGACCAGAAATTATTGAGAATTTTAGGAATAAGTTTAATTGGATTTCTAGTATAAACAACCTTGACCAGCTATCAAGTGCTTGGTTTCATTCAAGAGAGACAACTTCGTTAATCCTTTTTCATTAGTTTGTGAAGAGTTATCCCACTTTGTTTACTTGCTAGCAGACGACATTTTCAGTGATCCTCAGTATGGATGATTTAGAGAAGATTTTAGAGTATTATAACAAGGACATCCGATCAGCTAAAGTGATTTCAAGTAGAACAGGCATCCCTTTGTCCACTGTTTATCATGTTTTGAAAAATATTGCAAATGGATATGGCATTGAGCACCAGGGAGGCGCAGGTAGGCCCAGAAAATTGACTGTCGGTGACAGGAGGCGGCTTGGTATTCTTGTTTCTAAAAACTTAAGGCTGGATATGATTGATAGAGGAACTGTGGCTGTCTGTAAGGAGACAATTAGAACTGAGCTGCATGCAATGGGTTGGCAGAAAAGTTGAGGAATTCCATCACCGATCATGAAACCTGAACAAAAGGAGCGAAGGTTGAACAGGTGCTTACAGCATAGAAATTTTAACTGGGACAATGTGATTTTCTCAGATGAAAGTTCTGTGTGACTGTTTCCTAATACATTGAAATTCTGGACCAAACAAACTGAAAAACCTTTGTATCAGCGTCCAAAGTACAGCCGAAATTTAATGTGTGGGGTGGCATATCTGTGTTAGGGGCAACGCCCCTCTGTGTATTTGAAGGGAATATGAGCAGTGAGCCGTACACAGATATTCTCGAGGGACATTGACTTCCATCTGCTCACGTGTTCTATGGAAATTTTTGGATTTTCCAGCAGGACAACAACCCAAAACATCGTTCAAAGCATTCACAGGCCTGGTTTCGGACCCAAAATATGACATTATTAGATTGGCCAAGCTATAGCCCTGACCTAAATCCAATAGAAAATGTTTGGGGACTTATGAAGGAAAGTGTCAATAAGAAAAATCTGACAAATATTGCTGAAATGAAAGAAGAGGTGGTCCGATATTGGGACAGCATGGACCACGACTTTCTAACTTCTTTGATCAGTAGTATGCCCCGCCGCATTGAAGCCTGCATTGCTGCCCATGGTGACTTGACAAAATATTAAATGTTCACCTGTCTTTGAATCTGGAGTTATGTTCTGCTAATATTCACATTTAATACGTGAGTAATGAGTGTAAAAAATAAAAAAATTACAATCTTTAAATTCTCAATAATTTCTGGTTGTACTGTAGAATGTCCAGCAATATTCAGTCTATTTTGCACTAATGTATGCTGATGAAGTGTCGGTAGTATCCGTCCCTTCAAACTAATAAGAAGAAAATTATTATGTGTTGAAAAGTTCTGTAATGTGACAGGAATGATTCTGTAATGTGACAGGAATGAATATCAATCTTTACAACATTTTTTCTTTTGGGGCTTAGATTTGCCATTTAATTATTCCTTGAGGGTCAATTTATCCAGATAATATGTTAAACTGAGCTAAGTGAGCTTTGGGTAAGTTGATTTGCTGTGGTTAATGGTAACATGGGGTGTTGAAATACTTTTTATCCCCCCGGCATGTAATGTTCGTCCGTAATCATTTTGTTTCCGGAGCATAACTCAAAAAACGTTTCATATTTTTCAACAAAACTTGGTAGAATATTAAACAGAACCTAAAGGTGGTGCCTTTTGCTATTTACAGATTTTTGCCATTTCTATTTTTATCGGTTTCTATGGAAACATTTTGGACTTAGTCTTAAAGGGAGGGGTGGGCTTCGTTTCCAGAGCATAACTCAAAACCTGTTCAATATTTTTCTACAAAACTTGGTAGATATATCAAACAGAACCTAAAATGGTTCCTTTTGCTATTTGCCGATTTTTGGTATTTATTATTTTCTCGGTTTCCATGGAAACGATTTGGACTTAGTCTCAAAAGGGAGGGGTGGGCTTCATTTCCCAGAGCACAACTCGAAAACCGACTCGAAATCACAACTCGAAAATTTTCCGAGGAATTCCGGGAATTTCATGAGGCCATGGGTCATTTTGTGAATCTTCTAAATCCAATAGATGCTAAACCCCTGGCTAGTTTTCAGAGTTTTTCTAAAAACTTCATTCTCATCCCTGGAATACTGAATAAACTCTGTCTGTCTGTCTGCTTGTCTAAAATGATTTTGTATATTGATGCGTTAAGTATATTTATTACAGTGTTATGGCCCTTGCTCTATAATTTTCTACATATGCAAACTGCTCACATTTGAGACAACTTTTCTAAAAAGCTAGTTAAGTTCAGAGACCTAAAATTGAACACACTGACGTTACTGGTCATGATCTAAAATGAGTAAAAAAAACGTTCACATCAAATGTTGGACAGATGCTGATAATGACACTGTCTTGCATGATTCCAACGTGATGGTAAACAATTTGTGGAGACCTGATTCAAATTTGTCACAGTGATAATGGATTTAAGTCAGTTGTCAGCCCATCTGAAGGTGTCCATTATACAGTTACATGTATGCCATATGAGTACAATTAAGAATTGGATTTTTTGTATGAGCATGTCAAGTCATTTCATATTTGATAGCCAGCAATAAATGTCAGTATCAACATGTGTTGGGAGCACCTTTAGAATACAGCACCACAACTTCCCGTGAGGACGTTCTCTGCTGTAGGTCACGTGTCACTAAGGCAAGCAATTAGTTTGTGAGAATCCGTCGGACGTGAACCCGCAACCTTCGGATTGTTAGCCCGACAGCTAACTGACTGAGCTGCGTCCACACTGTTACACAATGTGCAAATTTATCGAGTCATTCCTGTGACGTCGATTTCATGGTGCATGCGTGAATGACGTGCTTTCATAAAAATCATCGGGTGATTTTGTGACAGAAAAGTGTTGTAGGGAACACTGTAAGGATATTGTGGATCGCACTAAGGAATGAGGGAAACATAAGCATGTCTAGTGACTGCACGAGGGTGAGTTGCGTATGAAAGTGGCTTGAGTGCAAGTGCCAGGCCAATTTCCATTAGCCCAAGATTTCTACATTAAACGGGTAATATCGACGTTTTTGGTCTCCTGTTTTTGTGTAAAAAAAAGTGTTAAAAAGGAAAAAGGAAAAGCAACAAATGGCACTCATGCATTACACTGGACATCTACCTACTATATTGGGTTCCTAGCCCTAGCCCTAGCCCTAGCCCTAGCCCTAGCCCTAGCCCCTTGACATAATCCTAATAAATAGAATACATTGACCGAACCAGCATGCAAAATGGTTGATGTGACCAGTGTAATGCATTCTTACCGCTTTGAAAACTAAAATACTAATAAACTTCATTTCTGTGTAATGATGCAAATTACTCGATTGAAAACATATATATGTATATTAGTTCTCATTTATAATTCATTTGGTCCTAATAGTCATGTTGAAACCAAAATATAAAATATATTTAAATAATTAAGTTGACCAAACTGCGAATAATAGAATATGGCAGAATGTGACTGGTGTAATGCATTCTTACAAAATTAAAAAAATACAAAATACACAAAATATAACACCTCAACACCTGCTAATGTAAATAACTATGAGCGTATTAGCGAAAAAAGAAAAATATTTTAAACTGGTGCTTGCGAAACATTGCGCATCCACCGGTAAACAACTACTGGAAACTCTCTACATCGTTGGCCTTTGCAATGACATAGTTAGTAGAGATGAAACATCAGTGAGCGGAGCTTATACACACTCACTGAGTTTACAACCGTGTTGCTATGTCGGTGTCATAGGGCATTGTTTCCAGAATGTGCTTTGGAACAAAATCACATAAAATTACGTAAAAGGGTATTATGACGTATTTTTAAAGTTTGTGGTGCTGTATTCTAAAGGTAGGTCCATGTGTTGTCCAAATGTCCAAACCTAAAAGGTTTTCTGGTGAAGAACAATGTAAAGGTTTTTGGTTGATTATGGTGAACATATACAAACACTACAAACATGTTTTCTCTTGCAGAACGTGAAGCGTGGAGAAAATCAGGCCAGCTTGAATCTTTTCTTAGAGACTGCCAGTGGATTCTATTTGCAGGTACGCTAACACTATATTTCAATTCTATATTACAGAAAGAGTGTAGGCCAACGGCCCGTGACTACAATACAATGATCCAAATTAACACAAAATCTTTCCAACGCATCAATACGCCTCTGAAGCCCCATGACAGTGTCTGTATAATATCATCTGCAAATAGCAACAAAAAAGAATTGTGTAATATCTGGATGTGTAATACCTTGACCCAAATTCTGCTTTATCTCAATAGCCAACTTATTTATGAAAATAGAAGTGGACTAAGGACGCAACCTTGATGCACACTGACGGAGCAAGGAAACTTGCTGACACGGAATTATACTGAGGGAAACAAATAAGGGATCGCATGAAAGCGCAAGTGCTCCTTTAATTTTTCCAGGCTTCTTCACATGTTGTGCGATACAAAGCTTGTGAAGAAACCTAGGAAAAAATAAAGGAACACTTGTGCTTTCATGCGATCCCTTATTTTTTTCCCCTCAGTATATTATGCTGAACACATGCTTTAACAGACTTATGTATGGACTGTACCGACCTGATCATTATAGCAGAAACACACTTCTCTTTCAAAACTGACCATAATTTCATATGTCTAACGCTGTCGAACGCTTTAGCAAAATAAACGAAAAGACCATGTATCTTAACTTTTTCCTTATCCTGACTCATGCTTATTTGCTTGTCTCCTTCCTCTTGCGAACTGTAGTGGAACACTTGTATCTCCTATTGAAGCTCCCTTCAATAAAAAACAGACGTATAATCACTCCTGCCAAGAGTTATCCTCCCAGCTGTTTAGGCGGGAAACTGTGGCGCCACCGTCCCCACGTGCCTCACTCTCTCCTTCTTCGCCCTGTGGGCAGGTTGTGAGAGCGCCTGTGTCTCCTATACGGCACTATATCCTTTATTTAATTAGTTATTCTCCTCTATTATACTTTTATAGAGGTTTAGTTAGTATCCTTCAACAATATCGTTTGATATTTAATCGTATTTAGCACTGTTTATTCACGGATTTGTCCGTGTTTGTTCAATGTTTACAATTCATGAAAACCTATTTTCGTTGTAGGTTTAGGTTCGCTGCTACAGACCCGCATTGATTGTGCCCTAGCTGCACAACAACATATACTTCCAGCTATAGCTGTAATCTTTATCAGCATTTAATTAAAATTCAATTTATTATATAATTTTTCTCTGTACTTAGACGTACTATCGACTATCCAGGTGACTTTCCAAGTCATGGTTAAACTGGCTGAGTCCCTCACGAGCTGTCTACTGCTGTTAGACGACTTACTACCATCAAGTGACCTGCCGGAGGTATCCTCGGAGGACGGGCGCGGGATGTTACTTCGTAGACGTTGGCTTCTACATCGGACAACCCCTCAACGCAGACGTAGAAGAAGACACCATCCTCTACGCAGAATGAAGCCTCACAGACATCATCCCGATGGCAGTGAGAGAGGGCTTCATGATGAGCGCTACTGATCATCCCAGAGATACAGCCGCGCAGTCCGAGGGCGACAGATGAGCGATCCCCGGACCATATCGCTATCAGCGCAGAGAGGGCACCTCTACAATCATCGCCGAGGCGGCGAATAGGCGCCATCCTCTACCCAGAAGGCTACACACCCCTCAGATGACGATCAACTCTACGTGGACGTCTGCGCAGACTACAAGGACTTTCTCTGCCGAGATTGCTCCGTTGACGGTACAGGGACTCTCCGATGATCAACCGATCATCTTCCCAGAGGTTCATCACAAGTAACGACCAGTGTCAGCTACGGTGACTTCAGCGCAGATCTCCATGGTACCCGAGGTATCCACGATGACAACAGAGGACGTCCTGTGGGCCACGTCGCTATCACCGCAGAAAGGGCAGCGGTACTACCACCGCAGACCTTCAACCCGGGGGACTCTATGCAGGAGATGATGGAGCAGCGTTACGGCCTGGAGAAGAAGTCACAGCCAACAACGAGGTCCCGAGCCTTCGCGAAGGTTCCAACACAGACGTCGTCTCTGAGGGGCCTGCCATCAGCGAGTTTTCTACCAGCATCACGAAGGCCTTCGCGAAGGATGTCAGAACTTCAACAGACCAGCCTCCGCGAAGATAGACCCAGCCTACCCCTGTGGAGGACCTGGACGTTCAGCATTCGCGAAGACCTTGGCGAAGGGCTACACGATCTTCACCTGATACGGACTCGGATGATCAACGTTCACGGAAGCGTTCACGAAGGAAGAATCGCTCATCCCCCCGGACCTTGACTCTGACCAGCCTTCGCGAAGGACCAGTCGCCACTCCCCAAGTGCGTACTCAGATGAGCCTTCGCGAAGGCCTTCGCGAATGACGTCAGCTACAGTATACAAGACATCTTCGTCCCATAGATCGTCGAGGGATTCACCAGCACCTTCGCGAACCCACAGGTCACCCTACAGGCACAGTTCGTCGGGCTATTCACCACGTCGATCTCCTCGCCGATCCCCGCGCAGTTCTCCGCGCAGGTCTACGCGCAGGTCTCCATGAAGGTCTTCACGCAGGTCGTCACACAGGTCTCCAGCGAGCAGAGACATCGCAGTACTTCGTCTCTCAACTGTACGCCACATGCCGTCTACAAGCCTGCGCGAAGGCATTCGCGCAGGCCATCTACAACGCAGAAACGCCGCAGTACTTAGATTCTCAACAGAACGCTACATGTCATTACCGAGCCTGTGCGAAGGCATTCGCACAGGCCATCCACAAGGCAGAGACGTCGCAGTACTTAACTTCTTAACAGAACGCTACTTATCGTCTACAACTTGCACGAAGGACGGCGCGCTATCTTCAGAGACTGTCAACAGATGAAGAGCCTAATAAAGGATCTTCAGGCCGACTACCTACATCAAGGGCATCAACGACGCTTCACAGATCATCACGGGAATCACCATTTCCATATATATTGCCAGGTAGGCAATCCCGGACTACGAGACGATTATCTACATGCAAGCCGACCACCACGCAGATCACTACGCAGATCTTCCAGGTTATTCAACTAGGACACGAAGTAGCGTCATCCTAGAAGGGAAAGATCTTCGTCAGTACACAGACTGAAGACAGGTAATACAGTACAAGAGAGGTACGCTTGTCAGAATTCATCATTAGCTCCAATCTTCAGACGGAATCCAGGACGGGATTCACATAGATTGATATATCTACATTAAAAGACTCATGGCCATATAGAGATCTTCACTTTCGTACAGATGTACAACCGGACGATCCGGACAGGTTATAACCCATATCTATATATGGTGAACTCCGTGATAGGAGGGTTGCAGACGCACCTAATTAGCGGAGTCTCAGTACAAGATGCATCTCTATGGGGACGCATCTCTCCAAGAGTGGGAGCACACCTTGACAACAATGAGTCAGGCGAGATATGGACCATAGCAGAGACGATCTGCATTTCCACATACTGGAAATGAAAGCAGTGATAAACGCCATACTCCACCGGATCAGCATTTTTGTAAAATGCTCATCTGACGGTACACACAGTCACCTCCACAGTGACGGTCTACATCCACAGAAGGATCAACAAAGTTGGCGAACCTTCTGGACCTCTGCTTTCAGTTGATCAGCATAACAGTCAACCTGACTGTCCACAGCAGAGCATGCCACATTCCAAGAACCAAGAATGTGTTAGCAGATACACTATCCTGTCCAATGCAGTCATTCTCAACAGACTGGATGCTACATTCAGAGATCTTCAAACAGATCATATAAGAGATGGTTGAACCTTTAAGAGACCTCTTCCCCACAAGGGTCAACTGATAACATTCGTCTCACCAATACCAGATCCACGGACAGGGGCAACGGACATGCGAAGCATCTCCTGCCTAGGACTAAACACTTACATGTTTCTCCACCAGCTCTAATACCTAGGGTATTGCAGAAATCAGTCAGGCGAGAGACCCACAACTATTTGGGGCACGCCCTTTTGACCAGCGAGAATATGAATTCCTATTCTCATACAAGACCTAGGACTGCCTCAACTGCAACTACCAGAGCGGACGAATTTACTAATACATCCTCACACAAAGTAGGCGCACGGCCCAGAGGTATTCCGGCTACACGTGTGGATTGCATCAAGGCATGCTTGAACAAGAGAGGATATTTCGCCAGAGCAGCGAAAGCAGTCACACTAGCTTTACGCAAGTCTTCACGCAACTTGTCTGACGACAAATGATACGTTTCGAGGATCGACTTCACAGCCATGATAGTGACACATCCTCAAGTGATGGACTACCTTTATCACTTAGATAAAGGAAGCGGTTAAAAGGGTCAACACCCTCTACATACCTAACGGCATCGAGTTCAGTTATCGCCATGAGGACGAGTGCAACTGACAAAAGTACCAGAGTTACTGGCCTTACTATGCCCTTTTAATTGGAGGACCAACATCAGAGAATTTAAGCTCTGGCGTGGTACCTCAATGTAATTCTACGACATCTCACTAGCAAGATCTACGAACCATTACAGAGAACATCATTCGAGTTCTTGACGCAGAAGACGCTGTTCCTGATAACCTTAGTAACAGCAGCAAGGATGTCGGAAATACATGCTCTGAATTTCGAGATAACACGGTTTGATGATAATCATAACATCGTGCATATGGGACTGAGATGGGACTTCATAGCAAGAATTTACTGCCAGGTCTTCCAGACAGACAGTTCCACATCCCAACACTATCATCAGCCCTTGGACCACAGGATACGCAGGTTTTATCCTTGTACCCAGTGAGAGCATTGAAGTCTTCCGACAAAGATCAAGGTCCAGGTGACGGAACTTCAAGTGTCCTTTCGTCACGATATCGACAGCGACACAGACAGAGGTCTTCCGCACTAAGATATCAAGCTGGATCAGAACTGTCATACTACGGGCCTACAAAGCAGCAGGATTGGATCCTCCAAGAGCCTCCAACCCTCATGAAGTTAGAGCTCTGGCGTCAATGATCGTTCTACTTGGGAATCGGTCTATCAGGTCGATAAGGGAGTGCTGCTTCTTGAAATGGAACATGGTATTTGCCAACCACTACCTGAGGGACATCGCCACTGAGGACGGCTCTGACATTCACCTTTTAGGCCCACTGGTTGTAGCACAACAATTGACAGTCCCACTAAGGCGCTGAGACGGAGTCTCGCCCTTTTATCACATGACTTACTGAGCTGACACTCAGCAGAGTTCTGCTTAAGTCGCAATGCACGTCTAACGACTAGCATAAGTGATATGACCCAGTACTTGTAAGGATACTTGTACAAGAATGGGTCGCTTCTCCACTTGGTGCTTGCATCAAGAACTGGAGTCACAAAATCCACATAAAATGTTAACAGAAGAAGGGCCCAAAGTTAACTATTGTGGTCCCCCCATATAAAGGCAGCTGGAAGGACAGGGTCGCAACAGCAGCAGAGATTAGCAGTTAATTACAGTGCCAACTTAAAGTTCCCATAGGGGGGTATAGAAGACGTAAATCACTACATGGAATCCAAAGTATCTTCCCGCCGCCACTCCGTCGGATTCTACAAGCAAATAAGCATGAGTCAGGATAAGGAAAAATATGTAATTTTCTGAATAAAATTGATATTTATTACTTATCCTGACTCATGGGGTAAGCCCTCCCAGCCTCCCCTTTAGACACTTTGGATTTCCCTGCAAATTCAAGTGTCGGGTTCATAATCAGGAGAGAGTGAGGCACGGGGGGACGGTGACGCCACAGTTTCCCGCCTAAACAGCTGGGAGGATAACTCTTGGCAGGAGTGATTATACGTCTGTTTTTTATTGAAGGGAGCTTCAATAGGAGATACAAGTGTTCCACTACAGTTCGCAAGAGGAAGGAGACAAGCAAATAAGCATGAGTCAGGATAAGTATAAAATATCAATTTTATTCAGAAAATTACATTTTTACTCTTTTCTTACCTTTGGAAAATTGACTGGAGAACAAAAATGTTATCAATAGTTGAATATTCATGCTGAAAACCAGCTTGAGACTTGAAGATGTTACCATATACATTGCACCAATATGTTAACCTGTTATTGATAATAGAAGTGTATAATTTACCCATGACACTCAATAGAGATATACCTCCATAACTGGATTGATAATGAATACTACCACTTTTATGTAAAGGAACAATAACACCAACAGACCGGGCTTCAGGGAAATATGCATTATCAAACATTATGTTGAAAAGAATGATAAGGTAAGGTACTAAAATATGAGAAGCATATTTGTAAAATTCAGCAATTAATAAATGAGCTCCAGCGGACTTGCAGCACTTTAATCCTTTAATATCAATTAAAAGTTCATCTTATGTGATTGGTGAGTCTAATATCAAACATGTCATGTTGTCAACAACATCTGGGTCAGGCTTGTGCATATTTGGATTGTCATGTGTATCACGTGACATGAGCAGTTCTTTGAAGTGATTAGTCCATTGTTCCATAGAAATATAATTGTTAGAACCAGTATTAGGTATCCCGCTAAGAGTTGACCAAAATGTCTTATTATCTGGGGCACATGATACAGTTTTATCACTGAGAGTGTCAAAATAATATATTTGTATCCTTATACGTGAAGTCAATTGTCTATGTTTCAGCAAAAAGACATACTTTAGTAATAATGTGACTTGTCTGCCAGAAAAAATAGCTACGTTATATACTAGGCGTCATTTATAAAGGGCCAAATGATAAGTAGCATTTGTGAAAAAAAGTTTCTCAGAAATAATACTGTCATCATAATGTTTAATGTGTTGACAAGCGTGACACATCGTGACAAACAGACAAAAAGTTCAAACAGCACTAGCAAACATCAGTTGTATAGACCAACTCCCCAGAATGAAAATGACAAACATGAAGCACTCGGTCATTCAATATCTTGTCTATCCTCCTCGCGCATCTAAGACACAGGTGCACCTTGTTCTCATGCTCCTTAACAAGTTCATAAAGAAAGCTTGAGGAATCGCATTCCATTCCTCTACCAGAGCTCTACGGAGTCCTGGGAGATCCACTGCTGGTGGGTAATGTGTCTACACAGGTCAACAGAGTTCATCCCAGGCATGCTCAGTTGGGTTGAGGTCTGGCGAGCATGCTGGCCATTCCATCCGCACTACACCCTGCTGCCTAAGGAATTCTGTGACAATCCTGGCCCTATGAGGCCTAGAGCTGTCATCTTGCAGTATAGAGGGTCGACCGTAAAAGCCATGCACAGCTTGCAGGAATGGTACTGCTGTAGGCGCCAGAATCTCAGCCCGATAACGCTGTCCGGTAAGATTACCGTTGACCATGTGTAGGGGAGTACGTCAAGTAGGAGTTATCCCTGCCCAAACTATGACTGACCCCCAGCCAAATCTGTGAAACGCACATGGGACCATTGACGTTTATTCCAGCGGCCATGATGTCTACTCCATCTCAACACACCTGCCTGGGACGTAGTGTTAGTGGTGGACGAACTGCAGGTCACCTACAGCAGAGTCTGGCTGCCCTTAAACATTGACGAATGGTGCTCCTGGATATTGTTTCATTAATAACATTGAAGTGTTCTGTCTGAAGGAATCTGTTACGTAACGTAGTGTTAATCACGTGCCTATCATCTCAGACTGTTGTGACTCTGGAGTGACCTGGTTAACGTGCATATTCAACAGACACGTTGGTTTGAAATCTCTGCCACAGTCTACCAATAGCACTCTGACTCAATTAAAGCGGACAAAAGGCCTGTACTAGCCTAACTCCTTTCAGCAAGTATCAAGTGTATTGTCCTCCACTTTCCATGGATAGAGCAGCTTGCACGTGCAAAACGTTAACATTAAGTGGCAGGTGAATTTCCATATGGACAATTTGAATAAAAAATGTGCCATTTGTAACATAATGTATCGGATGTTAAAGAACGTAATAATGACATTTCAACTGCCTGATGTGTTTTTCCATACTGTTAAGAAAGTTTGTAAAACATTCAGTTGTATATATTTCAAACAAAAACAAAAGTTTTAGAACTTTTAAGAAACAGTGTTACCAATAGCTTGACCCATCATTAATGACACTGAGTATATAATGATATAAAATCTGAACAAGATGTGGGAATGAAGCTTCTGTGTATCTGGCAGTAGTTTGACTACATACCTATTTTAGGGTTGTCAGATGGAAACTCAAGTTGTGACTGGTGTTCCTTCCACTTCAAGGCAAGGCAGTGTGAATGTTTATTTTTCCTTATCCTGACTCATGCTCTTTTGCTTGTCTTCTTCTTCTTGCGAACACAGTGGAACACTTGTATCTCCCAATTGAAGCTCCCTTCAATGTAAAATCACTAATTAGTACTCACCAAGAGTTATCTCCATCCCACTCCCTTGCGCGGGAACGAGGGCGCCACTTCCCGCCACATGCCTCACTCTCTCCTTCTTCGCCCAGTGAGCAGGATGTGAGAGCGCCTGTGTCTCCCTTCACACTATATCCTTTGTTTATTCTTAGTTATTTACCTCTCATAGACTTCTATAGAGGTGTAGCTAGTATCCTTCAACATAATGCATTGATATTTATTCGTGTTTCTACTGTTTTATTCACGGGACTCCGTGTTTGTTCAGATAGATTGCGTTGATGAAAATCTGCACTTTTTGTAAATTACATTTTTCTGCTGCTGACCGGCATTTAATATGCCCTAGTTGTACAACGCCATGCTCTACTGTTTCACGTTGCAATTATTGCATTAATTTATCCAATTCTGCTTTTGATAAATATTTATTCTGCGTCTTGAGACGCGCAGCAGATAGGTCACGTAAACGCATTTTAGCCATGGCTAATACACCAGAGCCCTTACCCTGTCAACTGTTGTCGGGATGACCCCTCCCGCCTGGTGTTCCGCTAGAGTTACCCTCGGAGGAGAGGCGTGGGACGCAGTCCGCTACCTCCAAGAGGCGACCTGCATCCCCGGACATCCCGTCGTCGCAGCCAAAGACTAGGAGGGCTTCCACGTCGTCACAACGCAGACTCCACACCCCCAGGGCTACATCCACGTCACAGGGGAAATCATCGAAGTCCAGCAGTACTTTCTCAGCCGAGATTGTTCCCGTTGCAGAGTTGGGCCTGTTTGATGATGATGATCCGATCATCATTCCAGATGTACGGCGGAAGAAGCGGCCAGTGTCGGCAACTATAACATCAGCGCAGATTAGCACGCAGGCTAAGGCACCTACATTGATGTCAGAGAATCATCCTGAGGGTCCCGTCGCTACCATCGTAGAAAAGGCAGCAACTACTTCAGCGCAGACCGTCCCAGACAACCTGATGAACCACATCATGAAAATGATGGAAGATCGCTATGGTCTTCGGAGGCCTTTAGAGCCACGGGCGACCCAGCCCACCCCCATACCTCCGTGTAGGGCGACCCAGCTCGTTTGCACGTCTCCGCGTAGGGCGACCCAGCCCGTCTCTTAGCCTCCGCGAAGGGCGACCCAGCCTGCCTGCACGAAAGACCCCGATCCTAAGCAGTCACGGAAGGCTTCACGGAGGATGTCTGTATCACCTACATCGGACCTTGATGAGAGAGGACGTTCGCGAAGCAAGATCCTCTCATCCCATGATTCCGACTCAGACTCACAACCTTCACGAAGGCCTTCACGAAGGTTAAGTGGCTCCAAGTCATCCTCATCTAGAAGATCTTTAAGAGAGTCACCGAGAGCTTTGCCAAGCTACCAGCGTTCGCCAAGGAAGTCTCCGCGAAGGTCACCTTATAGACGCCACCCGTCAGTCCGTTCACCACATTATTCTACTCGCCGATCTCCTTATCGATCGCCTCATCGATCACCTCCTCGATCCACGCACAGATCATCAAGGCCTCCACCTCAGTCACTATCGGAGGAGCATCAACACATTATCTGTGACCCGATGTCTGAAGATGAAGATGGTATCATATTTTCCGACGCAGAAATAAGATATTGGATGGTGAATAGTCTGGAACTTTCCTCCCCGTCTAAGAACGAGAACTCAGCCCACACATATCTTATGAAGGAAGACGATGCTGACACAATCACCTTACCCCCGATTGACCCGATAGCAGGGGTGCCAACTAATCTGGATACAGCCTTTAGTAAAGCCACGAAATCACAGACACCTCATGTGCCACATTTCAACGCTAACAAGTTTGCAGGTCACAACATGGACTCCTTTTACAAGGCACAAGATATCGATGATAACTATAAGATGATCAGCGATGCCAAGTCCAAGACTTACAGAATAGATGACCGCAAGCTAGCCAAGATGGAAACCATATCAAGGAGGATGTTTTTTGGTCTGAACAGATCAAGAACAGTCAACGAAACTCTCCTCACGAAGTTCAGAGACTCTACATCTGAGGATGATAGAATGATTTACTCGGCCCTCCTCATGCAGAAGAAGGACCAGCAGTTCCTTACGGATCACTTAACAGCACTATCCGCAGCTACTACTATGGCTCGTTGTCAAGGTCTCCTCGCCACCTGTAATTGGGGTGATCACTTCACCGCACCACTCTACACAGCCCCGTGGTCTTCACCGTCCATCTTCGATGGTAACATAGACAAAGTCTCTAAAGACTCAAGAGAGGTACTCATGATAAAGTCTATGGATACGCCAGCAGCGTCATCAGACAAACTTCGCAGAGGTGCTCAGGCAAATCGAAGTTCTCCGGTCTACAGAGAGCACGGGACAGGAAGATGGCTAGTGTAAGAGGAGCGAAAGAGTCTTTTCGCCGCCCATACGGCAATTACAGAGAAGCATCGGGAAGAGGCAGGTCATCCAGAGGCTCCCGCAATTATAAACGATGAAGGACAGGTTCGGAACTACTGGAGTCTTCCACCCCCCAGCCGTTCCAGTACAACCATCTCAAGTGGGTGGACGCCTTCAACTGCACTGGGAAAACTGGGGATTCCTAGAGGATCCATATGTCTCAAACATCCTACAGCACGGATATCGCATACAACTACAGGCCACGCCGCCGCTGACAGTCATCCCTCCGAGGTTCGACTTCCAGGCTCTACAACTACCAAAGTTAAGAGAAGCGGTATCAACGCTCCTAACCAAGCAGGCCATAGAAGTACTGGACCAAGTAAACATCGAACCAGGCTTCTACTCCCCAGTTTTCCTAGTGCCCAAGAAAAATTCCAAAGAAAAGTTTTGTCTCATCTACAATATGAGCACGTTCAACAGAGACTATCTACGCAAACCGCCAGCGTTTCGCATGATACACTTACCACAACTACGGCACTTAATTCGTCCCAGAGACTACATGGCCAGCATAGATCTGCAAGACGCATATCTACACTTCCCAATACATCCCGACTCCAGGAAATACCTTCGGTTTACACTAGACGGGCTGCATTACCAATGGAAAGTACTACCCTTCGGAATCTCATCGGCCCCCTGGTTATTCACAAGAGTGACGAAACCTATCGTCTCTTACCTACATCGTCAAGGATTACGCAGTGCATTCTACCTCGATGACGGGATACAAGTGGATCCAGATCCACAGCGTCTCAGACTACAGTTAAACTTCATCATCAAGCTACTAACAGAGCTAGGATGGTTAGTAAAACTACTCAAGTCGGACCTAGAACCTACGCAAGATCTTCAATTTCTAGGCATTCGATTTCTCACGGCGCAGAATCGTATCGTCGTACCGGAGGACCGATGGATCAAGATCCAACAGATAATCCCTCAAGCCTTACTCTCTCCGCTACCACTACGACAATGGCAGAGCCTGTTGGGTCTACTCACGTCAGCTCAAGACATGACAGTCAGAGGCAGACTACAGTTACGTCCGTTACAGGTCCTCATCAACTCTCATCTCAACGACCCTCAACCATTCAGTCTACCGAATCACGTCAAACCTCACCTTCTATGGTGGACCAAGAGATCGAATGTTTGCGATGGAATCTGTTTAATAGAGCCGGAATTGAAAACACATCTCTATGTAGACGCGTCGCTCCAAGGTTGGGGAGCACACCTCACCAACAGGACGGCATCAGGGTTATGGAGCCAACAAGAGAGCAAACTACACATAAACTTGCTAGAAATGCAAGCAGTAGTAAACACCATACATCATTGGAGCAACTTACTAAAGAATGCCAAATTGATGATTCACACAGACAATTCAACAGTGGGGTTTTATGTGAACAAACAAGGCTCAACCAGGTCCCCGAACCTATTGACTCTATGTTTTCAATTGTTCGATCTAATAGACATTCTCAACATACATGTCAGAGCATGTCACATTCCAGGAGCAAAGAATGTAATAGCAGACGCTCTTTCTCGGCCACACCTACCATCGCCGACAGAATGGATGCTCCATACAGAGATATGTGCACAAATTATCAAGAAAATAGGAGCTCCACTAATAGACCTATTTGCCACTCGCTTCAACAATCAGCTGACAACATTCGTATCACCAGTCCCAGACCCACTAGCATGGGCAACGGACGCACTAAGCATATCATGGGAAGGACTCAACGCGTACGCGTTCCCGCCGCCAGCGTTAATCCCACAGGTGTTACAGAAAATCTAGCAAACCCGGAGCCTCCAAATGATTTTGGTCGCCCTACTGGCCAGCGAGCGTGGTTTCCAACTCTTATTCAAGAAATCGGACAACCAATACTACAACTTCCAAAGCGCTCGAATCTACTAATACATCCTCACACCAAACAAGCGCACGGAAAGCCAGAAGCATTCCAACTTCACGTATGGACTGTATTAAGGCGTGTCTAAACAAGAGAGGTTATTCAGCCAGAGCAGCGAAAGCAGTCACGCTTGCCTTACGTAACTCCACTCGCAACTTGTACGATGACAAGTGGCACAGTTTTGAAAATTATGCTGCAAAGAAAGGATTTACAGCTAGAAATGCTACACTCCACAAGTGGCTGACTACTTATGTTACCTACGTCAGACTAAACATCTAAAAGGCTCAACATTATCAACATATCTCGCAGCTTTAGCTCTGTCATAACTATGAGAACGGGTGTCAAGCTGACGAAAACACCAGAGTTACTGGCCTTACTACGTGCATTCCGATTGGAGGATCAGAAACAGAGGTTTCGGGCTCCAGCATGGGATCTAAATATAGTGCTCCAACACCTCACAAGTGAGGCATATGAACCACTGGAATCAACATCATTCGAATTTCTGACACAGAAAACTTTGTTCCTGTTATCCCTAGCGACAGCAGCCAGGATGTCAGAGATTCAAGCACCAGATTACGAGAGAACACGCTTTGATGACAATCATAACATCGTGCATATGGGACTACGCTGGGATTTCATCGCCAAGAACCAGTTGCCAGGTCAACCAGACAGATTATTCCACGTCCCAGCTCTCTCATCAATTCTCGGACCTCATGATACACTGGATCTATCATTATGCCCAGTCAGAGCACTGAAATATATCTACGACGTTCCAATCCGAGGCGACATAAACTCAAACTTTTATTCATCCCTCTATCGACAGCTACACAGACTGAAGTCTCATGTACAACTATCTCGATATGGATCAGGGCTGTCATACTACGTGCCTACAAGGCTGCAGGACTCGACCCTCCAAGAGCATCTAATCCACATGAAATTAGAGCGTTAGCTTCAACACTTGCTCTACACAGCAATTGCTCTTTGAATACCATCATGGAGGGCTGTTTCTGGAGATCTGATATGGTGTTTGCCAACCACTATCTGAGAGATATCACCACCGAGGACGTCTCAGGCATTCACCATTTCGGTCCAATGGTCCTCGCTCAGCAGTTGACAGTCCCTCGGAGAAGATAAGTCAATCTTACGAGATTTTTACTGCTTATTTCACAACAGTACTATATAGCTAATAACTCCATGAAGTTTATGCTATTATATATTTTAGCTTAAGTTCAATCACAATCTTAAGCTCAGTACTATGTTTATTAGATCATAATAATATCATTAGCTAACAACTCTATGAAGTTTATGCTATTATATTATCAAGCTTAAGTCTATATTAGTCTTAAGCATAGTATTCATGTTGTAAATACTTTATTTATGTTTATCATAATATATATATATTGTAGTAACCCATATATGGCAGCTGATAAGTTTAACAGCAGGAATTTATCAATTCAGTGCCTTTATGAAGTTCCCATAGGGGTTATTACAGTTATTACAGTTATCAAATCACTAATTATCTAAATCCAAAGTATTCTGTATTCCCACCTCCGTATCCGTAGGATTCTACAAGCAAAGAGCATGAGTCAGGATAAGGAAAAATATGTAATTTTCTGAATAAAATTGATATTTTATACTTATCCTGACTCATGAGGTAAGCCCTCCCATCCTCCCCACATAACACTTTGGATTTCCCTGAAAATTCAAGTGTTGGGCTTGCTATATAAGGAGTGAGTGAGGCATGTGGAGGGAAGTGGCGCCCTCGTTCCCGCGCAAGGGAGTGGGATGGAGATAACTCTTGGTGAGTGTTAATTAGTGATTTTACATTGAAGGGAGCTTCAATTGGGAGATACAAGTGTTCCACTGTGTTCGCAAGAAGAAGAAGACAAGCAAAAGAGCATGAGTCAGGATAAGTATAAAATATCAATTTTATTCAGAAAATTACATAATTCAGTCAGACTGTGCATCAATTTCACATTGTCATTTCTTACATGTCAGCTTTTATAAACATTATTGTGAAACCCCGAAACAGCTATATCGGCATGCAGCGGTCTGTAGATAGTTGAGTCTGGATACGAGAATCCAGTGGTGGGGGATAAGTCTACTTCTTTTCATGTTAAGCAAACACAGTGAAATTAAATGAATACTTTTGTGGTCCTATAGTTTTATTGTAAACTCTAAACAAAACATTCAGCCTACACAACCTGCATGGTAAAGTAGTTACCTTCTTGGCTGGTTTCTCATTCCTATTGTACAATGAAGTAATACCCTTTAAGTCCAATTTTGGTCAGGACCATCATGATCTGTTTGATTGGCATTTAGAAGTTGGTGACTAATAAGAAAGTAAGAAAGTTTATGGATAACAACTTCTTTATTATATATGATGCGACGTTTCGGTATGGATTCTTATACCGTTGTCAAGCAAGAGTGAAGTACTACAGCACAGAACAGACTTATATACATGAACAGGGATTAAGTAATAACAACATGTAGGACTGAATGAGGGGGATTAACAATAACAACAAGGCACGGTGGCAATAATGTAGTGACAATAGGAAGCCAATGGTGGTGGAGGTAAAAAACAAAATATACATGCTGATGAGATTAATTAACAATGATGGCTGAGGTGCTCTAATCTGTTGTTTTTATGAGATCATTGTATGCAGAAGGGATGAGATATCCCTGGTCTCTGTTGATTGAGGGTTTGTGTCTCCGGATTTTAACTGCTTCTGCAAGACCCCACCCAAGGCCAGACTGCTTGTGTGCTCCAGAGACACTGTGTTCTACAGTACCGCCCAACACCTAACGGAAATCCTTGCCCCACTCGGTAAAACAGCGGACTCCTACATCTCTGACTCAACGGATTTCTGTAACAAACTCCTCAAAATCACTGAAGCAGACCAGATCCTGAGTTACGATGTTGTGGACCTCTTCACAAGTGTCCCCATAGAAGAAACTCTCCAAATCCTCCGCCAGCGCATCTCTGAATTAGAAACCCCCCTTGACACCAACCTCGCCACTGACTCCATCATTGCCCTCACCTCTGCCTGCATCACCTCCACTTACTTCACCTGGGGAGACGACTACTATGAACAAATCCACGGCCTGCCAATGGGCTCCCCTCTGTCCCCAATACTCACAGAAATCTACATGACCTCCTTCGAACAGCAAGCACTCAGCACCTCAACCATCAAACCAACCTGCTGGTACAGGAAGGCCGATGACACGTTTGTCATCCTCCGGCAAGACCAAGACCCAGCAGCCCTCCTGCAACACCTCAACCAACAGCACCCCCGGGTCCAATTCACCTTAGAAACAGAATCCAGTGGTCAACTTCCTTTCTAGATGTCCTTGTAACCAGAACACCAGCCAACAAGATCCGCACCAGTGTCTATAGAAAGCCAACCCACTCCGACCAATACATTCATTTTGACTCCAACCACCCTTTGAGAACCAAAACTGGCATTATCTCCACCCTCACCAGACGAGCCATCAACCTTTCCTCCACCAGTCCCACTACAGAAATACAGCACCTCCGCCATGTTTTCACCAAGTTCAACCACTACCCGTCGAAACTAGTCGATAAAATTATCAGCACCACACTCCACCCAACAAGAAAACCGGCCTCCAACAAACCTGAACCAGCACCTATTCAGATCTCCTCCCTTCATAGGGAAAACCTCTCACCACATCAGCCGTCTCCTCAAGCGAGAAGCAGGCATCGAAACCTACTTTACCAGCTCTACACCACTAAAACCCTACTGAAAGCGAATGGCAGGAACACCTCTAAACGACAACATCAACCCAAAGGTGTTGTCTATAAAATCAACTGTGACTGTGGCGAGGCCTATGTAGGCTTAAACCTCCCGCCCATAAATATTAGAATCAAAGAACACTTATCATCTACCACTAAATCTGATAGAAAATCAGCAATATCAGACCACATCATCAACTGCCCCAATCACAACATAATTTGGGACAATGTGGAGATATTATCCAAAACCACCAGGACTTCAATTAAAAGGAAACTTGCAGAAGCAGTTAAAATCCGGAGACACAAACCCTCAATCAACAGAGACCAGGGATATCTCATCCCTTCTGCATACAATGATCTCATAAAAACAACAGATTAGAGCACCTCAGCCATCATTGTTAATTAATCTCATCAGCATGTATATTTTGTTTTTTACCTCCACCACCATTGGCTTCCTATTGTCACTACATTATTGCCACCGTGCCTTGTTGTTATTGTTAATCCCCCTCATTCAGTCCTACATGTTGTTATTACTTAATCCCTGTTCATGTATATAAGTCTGTTCTGTGCTGTAGTACTTCACTCTTGCTTGACAACGGTATAAGAATCCATACCGAAACGTTGCATCATATATAATAAAGAAGTTGTTATCCATAAACTTTCTTACTTTCTTATCAGGACCATCATGTCTTCTTGTGATCCAACATGATCAAGTTTTGTCGACTCCAAAGAATTAAACTCAGCCAATGGCTAAGGTGGACGGAAAAAAAGTCATAGGAAAAATAACTATTATAAAACATCCTGTTCTCCAGTTATTTACTTTGTTTTTACTGTATTTTATATATTTCACTTTTATCGTCAATAATAAAAACATCCTGTTCTCCAGTTATTTGTAAAAAACTAATTTCAACAACAACTGTTGTAAAAACATCCTGTCCTTCATTTACTTTGTTTATACTATTTCACTTTCAAGATAATTATTTTTTTCAGTGTGATGCTGTAAGCAATTGGATCTTATCAAAACAGGAGAAATGAATATTATTATTTGTTTAGTTCTTAAAGGATTATGGGATTAAAAGTCACAAGTCATATGATTGTTTGTTTAATTTGCTTTGAGCTTGACGATATCACACCGATTAATGAAATCATGGGATTATCAGTTAATGCTTTTACTCAAATGGCTTTCTACTAGCAGCTTGGCGGTGGGGTAGCCTAGTGGTTAAAGCGTTGGCTCGTCACACGCCGAAGACCCGGGTTCGATTCCCCACATGGGCACAATGTGTTAAGCCCATTTCTGGTGTCCCCCGCCGTGATATTGCTGGAATATTGCTAAAAGTGGCGTAAAACTAAACTCAGTCAGTCAGTCAGTCTTCTAGCAGCTAATATAAGACACGCTGGCCGTAAGACTCAAACTCTTCACGGCATTGGCTGGAACATTAGGTTAAATAAAATATGCTAGGACAACGGACTGATGTAGTGCTGTTGCAGATGATCGTGTTATGATGATAGTGCATTTTCTGATGTCATGTATTTTACTTGAATGATTACATTAATTTTATAAGTTAGGTTCAAATGTGGTAGTGCTGTTGATGATAATATTGTTATGACTTGTTAAATAAATACATTATCAATACTTACCTTTTTTGAGTTTATGACTTTTTTTCCTATGACTAACCCAAATCTGACTTGTTTCCATGACTTTTTTCCTATGACTTTTTTTCCTATCAGTTCGATAGGATCAGCTGACTCAACCAGTGTTTGTTGTGGCCTTAGGGTTACACTATCCAGGTAACAAAGAATGATTGTGGGCATCAGCCGAACTCTTAACACATTACCTAACAGGTGTAAATACACACTTTTCAAATGGATATTCATCATGTTCTTATTCATTACAGTTTCTACAACAAATATGTACAACCTTCAAGCTGGACTTACCATTCAGGCGCAAGTCATCTGCCTTTGGTGTGATGAAAGGTAAATATTGATTAAAGCTTAGATGCAACCAAAAAAATAAACATAGTTAAAACACAATTATCATTTATTCAAGATATATAATATACCTTGCTGATTAGGAAAAAACAAATATACAAAATTATAAGTGTACAATTGCAAATCAAAAGTGCAATATTTTGTACTTGGGTTTACATCCCTCGAAATAAAGCCCCCGGATACCGAACCCAGTCAGAGCGGGTGTGCACTTAAGTGTAACGAAGTCTTTCATTGGCTGGTTCATTTGCCTATACCCTCGGGGCTCTTTGTGTGTATAGAAAAGTTGGGTTTTGTAAATACATATTTTTCCTTATCCTGACTCATGCTCTTTTGCTTGTCTTCTTCTTCTTGCAAACATAGTGGAACACTTGTATCTCCTATTGAAGATCCCTTCAATAAAGAATAGACGTAAAATCACTCCTACCAAGAGTTATCTCTCCAGCCGTTTAGGCGGGAAACTGTGGTGCCACCGTGCCCACATGCCTCACTCTCTCCTTCTTCGCCCTGTGGGCAGGTTGTGAGAGCGCCTGTGTCTCCTATACGGCACTATATCCTTTAATTAATTAGTTATTCTCCTCTATTCTACTTTCATAGAGGTTTAGTTAGTATCCTACAACAATATGGTTGAATTATTAATCGTATTTAGCACTGTTTATTCACGGTATTGTCCGTATTTGTTCAGTTGTTTACATTTCATGATAACCTATTTTCGTTGTAGGTTTAGGTTAGCTGCTGCAGACCCGCGTTGATTGTGCCCTAGCTGCACAACAACATGTACTTCCACCTATAGCTGTAATCTTTATCAGCTTTTAATTGAAATTCAAATTAATAAATAAATTTTCTCCGTACTTAGACGTACTATCGACTATCCAGGTGACTTCCAAGTCATGGTTAAACTGGCTGAGTCCCTCATGAGCTGTCTACTGCTGTTAGACGACTTACTACCATCAAGTGACCTGCCGGAGGTGTCCTCGGAGGATGGGCGTGGGATGTTGTCCGCCATTACTTCGAAGACGGCTTCTACATCGGACAACCCCTCAACGCAGACGTAGAAGACGCCATCCTCTGCGCAGAATGAAGCCTCATCCCGATGCCAGTAAGAGGGGTTCATGATAAGCCATTGCTGATCATCCCAGAGATACAGCACGCAGTCCGAGGGCGACAGATGAGCGATCCCCGGACCATATCGCTATCAACGCAGAGAGGGCAGCTCTACAATCATCGCAGACGAGCAGACGCCATCGTCTACCCAGAGAAGGCTACACACCCCTTAGATGACGACAACTCTACGGGGACGTCTGCGCAGACTACAAGGACTTTCTCTGCCTAGATTGTTCCGTTGACGGTACAGGGACTCTCCGATGATCAACCGATCATCTTCCCAGAGGTTCATCACAAGTATCGACCAGTCAGCTACGGTGACTTCAGCGCAGATCTCCACGGTACCCGAGGTATCTACGATGACAACAGATGAGCGTCCTGTGGGCCACGTCGCTATCACCGCAGAAAGGGCAGCGCTACTACCACCGCAGACCTTCAAACGGGGGGGACCTTATGCAGGAGATGAACAGCGTTACGGCCTGGAGAAGAAGTCACAGCCCACAACGAGGTCCCGAGCCTTCGCGAAGGTTCCAACGCAGACGTCGTCTCTGAAGGACCCTCCATCAACTTGACATCTGGCAGCAGATCTACACTACAGGCCAGCCTTCGTGAAGGTCGACTCAACCATCCCCTACGGCGGACACGGACGATCAGCATTCACCAAGGAGGAATCGCCATCCCCGGATACAGAATCGGACCACCAGCGTTCGCGAAGGCGTTCACGAAGGACCAGTCGCCATCCCCCAGATGCGGAATCAGCGTTCGCGAAGGAGAATTCTTCCATCCCTGGATACAGAATCGGACCACCAGCGTTCGCGAAGGACCATTCTTCCATCCCCGGATACAGAATCGGACGACCAGCGTTCGCGAAGACGTTCACGAAGGACCAGTCGCCACTCCCCAAGTGCGGACTCAGATGAGCCTTACGAAGGACCAGTCGCCACTCCCCAAGTGCGGACTCAGATGATCCTTCACGAAGGCCTTCGCGAAGGACGTCAGCTACAGTATACAAGACATCATCGTCCTATAGATCGTCGAGGGATTCACCAGGACCTTCGCGAAACCCACAGGTCACCCTACAGGCACAGTTCGTCGGGCTATTCACCACGTCGATCTCCTCGCCGATTTCCACGCAGATCCCCACACAGGTCTCCGCGCACGTCTATGCGCAGGTCTCCATGAAGGTCTTCACACAGGTCGTCACACAGGTCTCCAGCGAAGCAGAGACATCGCAGTACTTCGTCTCTCTACTGTACGCCACATGCCGTCTACAAGCCTGCGCGAAGGCATTCGCGCAGGCCATCTACAACGCAGAAACGCCGCAGTACTTACATTCTCAACAGAACGCTACATGTCATCACCGAGCCTGCGCGAAGGCATTCGCACAGGCCATCCACAAGGCAGAGACGTCGCAGTACTTAACTTCTTAACAGAACGCTACTTATAGTCTACAGCTTGCGCGAAGGACGGCGCTATCTTCAGAGACTGTCAACAGATGAAGAGCCTAATAAAGGATCTTCAGGCCGACTACCTACATCAAGGGCATCAATGACGCTTCGTAGATCATCACGGGAATCACCATTTCCGTATATATTACCAGGTAGGCAATCCCGGACTACGAGACGATTATCTACATGCAAGGTGCCATACAGTCACACCAAGCCGACCACCACGCAGATCACTACGCAGATCGTCAAGGTTATTCAACTAGGACACGAAGTAGCGTCATCCTAGCGTCATGTCAGAATTCATCACTAGCTCGAATCTTCAGACGGAATCCAGGATGGGATTCACATAGATTGATATATCTACATTAGAAGATTCATGGCCTTATAGAGATCTTCATCTTTGTACAGATCTGCAGACATTCTCACTGGCGGAGTTCAACAGCAGCCTTGCTACAGCTAGGAAATTACATACTCGTCACCGATTCCCTGAGTAAAATTTACAACAAGTTCAGCATTAATTCTATAATTACGATGCTTCATTGATGTATGCAGTCTACAAGCTGACAACGTGAAAGTTCAATTGAGCCTATGTATAAGGACGACGGCATTATCTTCAAGACTGAAGTAAGAGTCACAGCAGCCAGGAAAACAGCCTACCCAGCATCGATATTACGTGGCGAAATATTCGCGCGTTTACCATTTAACCCTCGACACACGTGGTCACTCGTGTAACTTCGGAAAGCTACGAACAAGACCGACGATTGATCAGATATCAACGACGGCACTAGATTCTACAAGGATCTTTTTCCTGCTACACCGGTGACATCACAGCGCGGCTAGCCTAAAGAATCAAAATGCTTTGTTTTGATTGAACCACGAGGGACAACGCCCTGCGCAGAGGTCGGACGTAGTTCACAGATCAAGAAATGGGTTACAAGTGACAACAACATGTCAGTGAGCGAGCAACGCCTCCATAACAGTCCAGTTAGACTGGCCCTTCGTGATTTGGCTGCCTTCATGGGGTTAGAGACCTCCCGTGTCATCATTGAAGATGAGAGCTTGGCAGCCAGGCGATTTTTACATAGAGTTCTCAACGATAGCAGTCACAGAGTCGGCCATCGCTTCATTTCCTTACAGACACGGTAAGGGTGTCAAGATCGTAGGATATAGATACAAGTTCTTGTATCTCAAGCACTACTCTCTCCGCTTTTCACTCTGGGGCGGAATCTGTTGGTTTTCGTGACGCCAGCACAAGACATGACATGCAGAGAGAAATTACAACTACGCCCACTACTGGTCTTCATGAATGTACAACCGGACGATCCGGACAGGTTATAACCCATATCTACATATGGTGAACTCTGTGCGAGGAGGGTTGCAGACGCACCTAATTAGCGGGGTCGCAGTACAAGACGCATCTCTATGGGGACGCATCTCTCCAAGAGTGGGAGCACACCTTGACAACAATGTGTCAGCTGGGATATGGACCATAGCAGAGACGATCTGCACTTCCATATGCTGGAAATGAAAGCAGCGATAAACGCCATACTCCACCGGATCAGCTTTTTTATAAAATGCTCATCTAATGGTACACACAGTCACCTCCACAGTGACGGTCTACATCCACAGAAGGATCAACAAAGTTGGCGAACCTTCTGGACCTCTGCTTTCAGTTGATCAGCATAACAGTCAACCTGACTGTCCACAGCAGAGTATGCCACATTCCAAGAACCAAGAATGTGTTAGCAGATACACTATCCTGTCCAACGCAGCCATTCTCAACAGACTGGATGCTACATTCAGAAATCTTCAAACAGATCATATAAGAGATGGTTGAACCTTTAAGAGACCTCTTCCCCACAAGGGTCAACTGATAACATTCGTCTCACCAATACCAGATCCACGGACAGGGGCAACGGACATGCGAAGCATCTCCTGCCTAGGACTAAACACTTACATGTTTCTCCACCAGCTCTAATACCTAGGGTATTGCAGAAATCAGTCAGGCGAGAGACCCACAACTATTTGGGGCACGCCTTTTGACCAGCGAGAATATGAATTCCTATTCTCATACAAGACCTAGGACTGCCTCTACTGCATATACCAGAGTGTACGAATCTACTAGTACATCCTCACACAAAGCAGGGGCACGGCACCGCGGAGGTGTTCTGCCTACACGTGTGGACTGTATCAGGCATGCTTGAACAAGAGAGGATATTTCGCCAGAGCAGTGAAAGCAGTCACACTAGCTTTACGCAAGTCTTCACGCAACTTGTCTGACAACAAGTAGTGACGCTTCGAGACAAAAGATATGTTTCGAGGATCGGCTTCACAGCCATGAAAGTGACACATCCTCAAGTGGCGGACTACCTTTGTCACCTAGACAAAGGAAGCGGTTAAAAGGGTCAACACTCTCAACATACCTAGCGGCATTGAGATCAGTTATCGTCATGAGGATGACTGCAACTGACAAAAGTACCAGAGTTACTGGCCTTACTACGCCCTTTTAATTGGAGGACCAACATCAGAGATTTAAAACTCCGGTATGGGACCTCAGCGTTGTTCTACGACATCTCACTAGTGACATCTAGGAACCATTACAGAGAACATCATTAGAGTTCTTGACGCAGAAGGCGCTGTTCCTGATAACCTCAGTAACAGCAGCAAGGATGTCGGAAATACATGCTCTGGATTTGAGAGAACACGATTTGATGCAAATCAAATATCGTGCATATGGGACTGAGATGGGACTTCATAGCAAAGAATCAACTGCCAGGTCATCTAGACAGACAGTTCCACGTCCAAACACTATCATCAGCCCTTGGACCACAGGATACGCAGGTCTTATCCTTGTGCCCAGTACGAGCATGGGAAGTCTACCTACAACGATCCAGGTCCATGAGACGGAAATTCAAGTGTCTTTTCGTCTCGATATCAACAGCGACACAGACGAAGGTCTTCTGCACTAAGATATCAAGCTGGATCAGAACTGTCATACTACGGGCCTACAAAGCAGCAGGACTCGATCCTCCAAGAGCCTCCAACCCACATGAAGTGAGAGCTCTGACGTCAACGCTCTCTATACTTGGGAATCGCTCTATCAGGACGATAATGGAGGGCTGCTTCTGGAAATGGGACATGGTGTTTGCCAACCACCACTTGAGGGACATCGCCACTGAGGACGGCTCTTACATTCACCATTTCGGCCCACTTATTGTAACACAACAATTGACAGTCCCACTAAGGCGCTGAGACGAAGTCTCACCCTTTTTTATCGCATGACTTACTAAGCTTACACTCAGCGGAGTTCTGCTTAAGTCACAATGCACGTCTAACAACTAGCATAAGTGATATGACCCAGTACTTGTAAGGATACTTGTACAAGAATGGGTCGCTTCTCCACTTGGTGCTTGCATCAAGAGATAGAGTCACAAAATCCACATAAAATGTTAACAGAAGAAAGGACCAAAAGTTAACTATTGTGGTCCCCCCATTTAAAGGCAGCTGGAAGGTCAGGGTCGTAACAGCAGCAGAGTTTACCAGTAAATACAGTGCCATTACGAAGTTCCCTCAGGGGGGTATATAATGACGTAAAATTCACTAAAGAAATCTTAAAGTGCTTTTCCCACCACCTTGTCCGTCGGATTCTACAAGCAAAAGAGCATGAGTCAGGATAAGGAAAAAATGTAATTTTCTGAATAAAATTGATATTTTATACTTATCCTGACTCATGAGGTAAGCCCACCCAGCCTCCCCACTAGACACTTTGGATTTCCCTGCAAATTCAAGTGTCGGGCTCATAATCAGGAGAGAGTGAGGCATGTGGGCACGGTGGCGCCACAGTTTCCCGCCTAAACGGCTGGAGAGATAACTCTTGGTAGGAGTGATTTTATGTCTATTCTTTATTGAAAGGAGCTTCAATAGGAGATACAAGTGTTCCACTATATTCGCAAGAAGAAGAAGACAAGCAAAAGAGCATGAGTCAGGATAAGTATAAAATATCAATTTTATTCAGAAAATTACATGCTTATTTTTTGTGTATAACATTTTGCAATCAACAGACATCATAACATGTCATGTGTACAAGTATCACACCTGCCTGTCTGTGTAATTATATAATGTGACAGAGACAGAACTCAGGTGCACAACCCATAAATCAATGCATTTTGTTTATGGTGTATAGCCTGATTGGTGTTAAGTTCAAATTGCATGTGGTCAGTGATCAAAGTTGTGTATTGCATATTGTCATTAGCAGACAGGCAGGCAGACACATAGATGTAACAAAAAACAGTGATCGGAAGAAAGTAACAAGAAAAAAAGAAGCAGAAAAAAAGTAACAGATTTTTCTAGGAAAATAAGAAACACTTTTTCATTTGTTTATTTTTTTATTCATTAACAAAGTATAACAAAACAATTACAAGCACATTTTTTGCATCTGTAGGCAATGTTCTCAGTTCTACCTAAACGTTCTTATTGAGTCTAATGTTCTGGCCAACCCCAGTCAGGAATTAGGAGATGGACAGGCTGCCGGCAGCTGCATAGTGTGCAGGGTCTTGAGTCTACGCTGGAGTAACTCCATATTCTTCTTCCTCCTTTTGGGGGGCATAACCCCAAGGGCAGTTTGTTGTTTCATAGTTTTTGTGAGACTGGTCTTTTTGGAACCATTGTATGGTCTTCCACATGGAAGGATGCTGTCGGCCTACCAGGTTATAGAACTTGTTGTTCCAACCTTCACAGGCATGGTTTGTACGGGAATCGTTGTGCATCTTTGTATGATGCACATTCCAGGTTGACGATAGGTAGGCGGGTGGGGTCAGTCTGAGGCGGAGTGGGGCAAGGGAGCCAGGTGCTGCAGGCGGGCGTTCTCTGTAGATGCCAGTAACATAGTTCTTGTTGAAAGTAGGTGAGCAGTTCTTTGGCATCTTCAGGGACAATATCTTTCAGATGATCCATACCCTCTCTCACGTCATCAACTGGAAGAAAGGCCAGAGCATCAAGCTTGCCACAGAACAATCTGAAGTCGGGATCATCATGATATGCCTGAACTAAGCCAAGACTCTGTACCTTTCTCCATGTACTTTGGGTTAAGCGATAGAAACACCCTTTACTCTGTACATGTCCACCAAACACAGCATTTACAGCACACAACACAGCATCTTCAAAATCAGTGACAACAATCTCAACATTCATGTCAACATTCAACTCATTCAGCTTATCTACAATGGCCTGAAACGGTTTAGTACCTCTGTGGTACTTCCCTCTGTGGCCTATGAGATTTTAATTGATCTAGTTGAAATTTCCCGCTGTGTCATTTTGTGTCCCTGAGTGGCACTTGTGTGCAGTAAGCCATGACTGATAAGGTGCTAGGTCTTTAACACGGTATTTGATTGACCTTGATAGCATTATATGAGAGGTTACGAAAATACATAAGAAATCCCAACTCCAGGTGAGAATGTAAGTCCAAGAGTCTCACATTTCGTCTGAAGAAGCTGGATAAGTCTTTGGTAGGTGAAACCTTTCTTGTCAGGGAGACCCGTGATGATCCGGGGTAGAATCGGTCTTTAGCAACCCATGCTTGCCATGAAAGGCGACTATGCTTGTCGTAAGAGGCGACTAACGGGATCGGGTGGTCAGGCTCGCTGACTTGGTTGACACAAGTCATCGGTTCCCAATTGCGCAGATCGATGCTCTTGCTGTTGATCATTGGATTGCCTGGTCCAGACTCGATTATTTCTGGTGTAAAACTAAACTCACTGACTCACTCACTCTTGTCAGGGAGCAAACAGAATAGTTCAGGTATAGATCAATGAGGCATGTGTAAGTGGATTATATATATACAATTGGTAAAACAGTCTTGGGCAAATTTTGAATGTTCCATCCATTATACAGGTGAAATGCTACATAGTTTCTTGAGGTTTTCATCAGTTTCAAACACAACGATGCGACTGTCGCCACGAACATCATCACATAGGATAAAGTCGTCACCAGTCTTTGACATGCGCCTATCACCTTATAGCTTGATATCATCAGTTGTGATTGGCAGGCGAGCAGAAGAGATTACCACAATACCATCAGTCGTGATTTAACAATTAATTAATTATACCCCGTTAACACCTAGTTAGTTTAAGCACTAATAAACTTCAGCTATTTAGGTTCTTGAGAGGCATTTAGAAGTTGGTGATGTGTACCTTAAGAACTCTCCCGACAAGATCACCCCTACAGTCTACCGGAAACCCACCCATACAAATCAATACATCCACTACCTCTCCAACAATCATCCTCAGATCAAACGAGCCATAGTAGCAACCTTGACTAGACAAGCCAAATCCATCTGTGACCCAGTCCATCTCCCAGCTGAAATAAACCACCTCAGAGCAACATTTGTCAACGGCTACCCCAAACATCTAGTAGAAAGAACCACAGCCTCAACTCTCCAGCAGCAACAAGATGAACGCCCTCCCAAACCTGAACCTTCTCCTATCAGAATCGACATTCCCGACCATGGCCAGATCAGTCACCACATCAGCCGTCTCCATAAAGAAAACTACCAGCATCGACGTGACATTCCACTCTAATAAGACCCTGAAAACCATCCTGAAAGCCAATGGATGAGTTTCCTCTACTAAGACCCCAAATAGACCCAGGGGATGCATATACAAACTGCACTGTGATTGTGGCTCCACATACATAGGTGAAACATCCCGCCCATTTGACATACGACCAAATGGACCAAAAATCAGCTCTCTCAGAGCATATGGTCAAAAACCCTACTCACTCCATTGACTGGCAACAATCATATTAACCACTAATGTCCATGATTGGTGCAAGCGCAAACTATTAGAGCCTTTAACGATAAGACAATTACAGAATCAAAGAGTGTACCTCCCCAGTGCCTGGGAAGTCAATTTGCTCATTACTGGCTTCTACCCACATCTGCTAATCACTTGTATAAACTCTTCCCTTGTATAAACAATGCCCATCATCTGTACATCTCACACTTTCAGCTCCCGTTTCTTATCCAATTTATTGTATATACATGCAACACTGGCTTCTTGTACATTTAGTATATATACTCATTGATGTATCTTGTTTGTTACAATTCACCTGACGAAGGGTCAAGGAATAGCCCAGAAACGTTGTGATATACAATAAAGAATAAGTTGTCATCCATAATATTTGCGTTTTACTTGAGCTATTTACACTTTGTTAATTGAAAGTGGTGACTAGTACCTCTGTGGCACGTGGCCTCTACTCAATTCCCCTCTGTGGCTTGAAATCAGTGATGTGTGACAGAGACAAGTGCCACAGAGGGAAGCTGAAACAATATCTGATAGGAAGTGCGAGTTTTTCTCTGCAAGATGGCATACACACAAGACACGAAAGTATCCTGAAACCTAACTACATATATTTGTTGGAACAATGTTGGAGACATAGCAAAGTTCCCATCCACGCTGAGGCATTTGGGACCGCCTCCGTGGTGTAGTGGTTAGAGCGTCTGCCCGGAGAGCGGAAGGTCGCGGGTTCGATCCCCGACCGCGTCATACCAAAAGACTTTAAAATATGGTACTTGTTGGTCCCTGCCTGGCACTCGGCATTATTGTGTACAACAAGGACTAGTCGGCTCGGAGTCAGTATACTGTGTCTGAGTGGGGTATTCACGCTTCACTGCGGCATGGTATCTCAGTGGGCTACCACTATAAAACCAGCTTAAGTCTGGGCTAGTACAAGCAGCCGCACATACACATTCACACGCATGCACGCGGTCATATGAGCGAAATATTCTCTAGCACGATGTTAAACCCAATTTCACCTCACCTCACCTGAGGCGTTTGGGGACGTGTGTACTTCTCTTGTGATTGTAAGGAAAAAAGTCCTTGGGAAAAAAGTCCTTGGGAAAAAGTACTCCGGAAAAAAAGTTCTATTGTAATAGGACTTTTTTTTCTAGGCAAATTTAGGACTTTTTTCTGGCTCTTTTTTTCCGAGGACTTTTTTTCGCAACCTCTCCTGTGGTACCTGAGACTGCGCTTGGTGTTCTTGAGTTGGGGCAGCATCATCTTCACTTCATCTTTGGTACCAGACACTGCAGTGGCTAGGATCTGGGCAGGCTTGTCTAAGGAACTGGTGGCTTGTTGTTTCATCGAGTTTCTCAGCTTTGCGTAGGATATTGCTGTCTCCTTAGGAGGGTGATTGTGTGGCTTGTGCACAACTGGATCTTCTACGTCTAAAGATGTGCTTAGGCTAGCATGTTAGTCTGACTTAGCACGCTTACTACATTTCCACCAAGTCTTGTTTCTTCTCTTGCTGGCAACAGTGCACATGCGACCATCAAGGCACATCTTCTTTCCTGTCTTGTTACTTTCTATCACCTCCATCATGAACATAAACCTTATCATAGTCAAGATTGCCCTACTGGTTACAAAACAGGTGTGGGGAAATGTCATGTGGGGAATTGTCCTAGTGGGGAATTGTCCTGATAGGGAATTGTCCACACACCGGTCTCACCCTGGGCAAGTGAATTTGGTAATACCGGTAATTGCCTCTGTTCACCCAGCAGTGAATGGGTACTTGTTGGGATAAGTCATGTGACTGTTAACCTTCTAGCGTCTCATGGGCTGCTTGGGGTATCCGGGGTAATATGTGTTAGTGCCTTGAGCATAGATGAGTATGTGGATACAGGCACTTTATTGATAGCCATTTTTATTATTGTTTTTTATCATTCACCATCTTGAGATGAAATATTCTGGCATAATGCCCCACCTTAAACATCAGCAGTGATATTGCTGGAATATTGCTAAAAGCAGTGTAAACCTAAAACTCAATCACTCACTTTAACATCAGACTTCATGGGTGTATCATCAATTTCATAGCTGCAGACATCGGTACTATAGTTCTTGAAAGAAACTAAAAAGTACTTGGGTTCTTAGTCTGTCTGACAAAGTCAGACTTTACCCTGTCCACAGTGATCAAATTCTTAGAAACATTGTTTAACTCATCACAGACCAGGCTCCTGGAAATAGAGGAGGAATGAGGACGCCTTTTGAATCAAATATCAAGTTTAGTCAAATTATTATCTCTAATATCCATCTGTGCATGTGCTGTAACATTAAACCCTTTTGGCATTGAGTAGTAAATTTTGTTGTGTTAACATCATATTTTCAAGCGACAATAAATAAATACCACACAACTCTTCATTCTCAAGTATTTG
Source organism: Haliotis rubra (assembly GCF_003918875.1). NCBI lineage: Eukaryota > Metazoa > Mollusca > Gastropoda > Lepetellida > Haliotidae > Haliotis > Haliotis rubra. The sequence continues at coordinate 515,893 of NW_025767244.1, forward strand.
CATTGTTTTCTTGTTGAGCTCCAGGGTCGTAACACCATTTCACAAAACCAAAACAGATAGTGGTAGTTGTCTCGGCCGAAACCATACTCTAGTCTCCTCAGTCTCCATGCTTGTACATGATTTCTAATGTTCTCAGTTGCAAACGTATCATCACTATTATGCACTACACTAAAAAACAACATATAAATGCTTCAAACATTAAACATCACATCACAGGATGTTGTCTGCTGTGCTTCCTAGCTATCTGTTACAGATCAGCTGGATAGCACTTTCTCATCTTTACACGTGTATATGATTCACATTGAGGGGTTTGTTTTACGTAATGTTCATTGTTTCATGTAACTTGTAATGAAACAAAGCAGAAATAAGGAAGGATATACTATTATACGCAACACCACTCTTTGTGTAAAAATTAGGTGATACAAGTTCATTTGCTCTTCTTTAAAAAAGTTGTTATATATATAGCATTGATGAGACTTGATTCTGGTTTGTTATACATTCTGATGTCTGCCCCAAAGTGAATCTTTGTTGGAAATTTGAGCAGCTACCATCGCAAGCAGAAATATGGTATGAAGGTATCTCTAAGCAGGATCATGTTTCCTGCAGTTATGTCAAGAGGTAGTTTCCTTAAATGAGCTGAGCTCCTAAAATAATGTTCATCACATGGTTAAAGATAATGATCTATTATTTCAGAGAAGTGTTCCGTGAAGAACAAGATAACCACACCTAAAAAGAGTTCCTGTCTATATGTGTGTCAGCACTGTTTAGTGCATCTGGGCGATATAGGTAGGAGTCAGCGCTCATATTCCTTTTGGCCTTAAGCATCTCTGAGATACAAGTGAGTCAGCATGCAGTTAACATGTCAGTGATGGTTTGTTCATCTTTAAGATGGAGGTGAGTCAGCATGCAGTTAACATGTCAGTGATGGTTTGTTCATCTTTAAAATGGAGGTGAGTCAGCATGCAGTTAACATGTCAGTGATGGTTTGTTCATCTTTAAGATGGAGGTGAGTCAGCATGCATTTAACATGTCAGTAATGGTTTGTTCATCTTTAAGATGGAGGTGAGTCAGCATGCGGTTAACATGTCAGTGATGGTTTGTTCATCTTTAAGATGGAGGTGAGTCAGCATGCATTTAACATGTCAGTGATGGTTTGTTCATCTTTAAAATGGAGGTGAGTCAGCATGCAGTTAACATGTCAGTGATGGTTTGTTCATCTTTAAAATGGAGGTGAGTCAGCATGCAGTTAACATGTTGAAGCTATCTTCTTTTTCAAATGATCTTTCATAAAATGGGAAATATTGCTTGATATTAAGAAAGTCACTCATCACAACATATTGGTGGCCTATAATGAAAGTGGTGTTGAGATTATTAAAAGCGTCAGACTTGGACCATGTACTTTGCATTAAGATTATGTGGACATAGTAGTGTCAATTGTTTTGGAAGTTTCAAGTCATTGCATTTCATTTTGTTTTAGCCCGGTATCGACAGCAAGTTGAACAAGCACAAACGTTCTACAGGCACGCTGCCAATCTTGTACCACAGAATGGTATGTATACTTTCTGAGACAAAAATCAGTTTTCTATATGAAAACAGTTTCGTCAGGTTCTTCACTTATAGGAATTCACGTGGCTGCCAAGACTTACTGTTTTGTGATACACCTGTAGGACATATAATGACAAGTGACTTCTCCACTGTTGACAACAAAACCTTCGTCATCTATTTAGATATGGACCTAAATATAGTGCACAGCCTCCTACCAAACAGGATTAGAGCTTAAAAATCGTTATGATTTCTGTCAAAGCATATGCCCCAAAATGAGCAAAAATAGAAGAAGAACCAATAGAACGTCTTTCAGAATGTGTTAAGTAACTGAAAAACAGGAAACGGAATTGGAATAAACCTGTTCTGTCCCAGCCAGATGTAATCCAAAGTGTGGCCCGCCCTGCATGAAAAGTTTGTAGTTGTTCCCACTGATAGGGCACCAGCAGTGTAAACCGCAGGGTCACAGGGAATACAGTCATCAGCCCGTACAGAGGTCAGCCAGCAGCATGGTGTTGGTGTGCAGGTTAGCACTTGCCCTGTACCATATGAAACAGCCATAGACAAGATGCCTTCAAGGAACCGGAACTGGCATCTTTGGGATGGTCTATAATCTTCGGGAACGTAACTCGGCCAGATACACCTTTGCTGATGAGTTAGCTGGTCTTGATGTTTTATTTACGGAATCCATGCTGCCGATGCTAGACCAAGAAGAATTTTCTGCAGAGAATACAAAGGCTTGACACTCCACTTTGCAATATTAGACAGAAACGCAAGTTTCCACAGTCATCTTTTCGATTTATGATTTTGAAGGATTTGAACGATGGCTTAGCCTCTCTCAAGTATCCAGATAGTCTAGGATGCTCCTCATTTAAGCTCAGAGACTTGTATGTGTCAGACTTTGTTTAGCAAAGCCTTACCCTTACACTCGCCTTCCCTAGACAAAAGGTTTTCAAGGATTTGCGATCAAGATTCCGGAGCACCTTACTGTCGAAGAGAGATGAATTAGAGACTTTGACCAATAACATCCAGCGCCTAGACTATTGGTTCACATCAGGTATTAGGAAGATGCTCCTTCCTGCTACTTGTATGACTCATCATCTGTAAAATTGGAGATTACTGGGGATATGACACAGATGCTTCATGGCTATCTAGATAGTATGGCAATGTTTGACTCTCACGCCTTACTAGCCAACATGGCAGATATTATTTTGAGTCTGCCAAGAAACCTCAACAGGGCTTCACTAACAGGGCCAGGATCCCAAGTTTATAGCAAAATTGTGAGCAAGAAAGTTGCCGTTGCTTTGGACCAAGGGCTAGGGTTGTACTCTCTCGTATTCCTGGTTCCTAAAATGGATTCAACAGAATGATTATCGATCTGAAGACCCTCAACCGGGTTTGATTTCCATTGGGGACTCTATGGTCTCCATAGATCAGCAGGATATATACCTACACATGCCTATCCATCACAAAATATCTATGATTTGTTGTCAATGGGAGAGTAGTCCAGTTCAGAGTCCTACCATTTGGGATATCAGTGGCTCTGTCACTATTCGCGATTTGTAAGAGCTCTAGGACTAGCATATTTACAAACACGTAAGAATTCATGGTTTTATGGACGATTTTCTGTGACCTAATGCAATGCAGTGGATGCCATGATGACGTCTTGGGGGGGAATGACTGCTTATGCCGACAATGTTCTCTCACAAATGCTAGCCAGGATAAGGAACCATATCATCATTCCTTCTGCTGTCACTCTAGCGTTGAGACGTGTTTGATAGAGTTCCAAGCTGATTAACTTCTTTACGGGAAGAATGTCTGAGACTTCAACTACTGTATGTATGGTCTTTATTTGTTCTTGAGAAACGTTTTATTGACTTTGCAGTCAGTTCTCATTTCTCATTTATGTGACTTTGCATTAAATTTTACGCTAGCTTTCCCGTGGTTTATGCACGTGTTGCTATTCCATGGCGGGAAGTTTAGCGTGCCACGTGGTTGAAATATTGCGTTATTAACCAAGTATTTCATGTCGCGTTGTCGCATTCATGTAATTTGCAACTTTATGCTGTTTTGTTGCGCCGTTAGCTACATGCTTGCGTGTTTGCTTTCAGGTGTTTACGCGGTGTCCTGCCTGCGGGCAAAATATCCCTCACCAAGATAAGCATGATAGATGCTTATGCTGTCTGGAAAAAGCAGGTCATAACCCTGACATGTGAATTGTGTATGGGCTTTTCCCCTCGGGCCCAGAAGAGACGGGCGGCTGACTTCCTTTTTAACAAGGAATTGCGTGAGTCGGGAGGGGAATTGACCCAGGAGGTTCCCCCGTCCAAGGCTATAAAGGCTAAGCAAACTAAATCTAAGTCTACTTCGCATAAGTCCCTCGTTCATGAGTCGGTTGGAGGTCTCTGGCAGGAGACCTCGCCCACTCTGGATGGGGGACCGAGAGTCCGGGGATGGGATTGCTGAGCTTGGCTCGATCCCTTGGACTTGAGGCAGCCGTCGATCCCTTGCCTTTGGCTTCAGGTCCGGACGCCTCGGCTATCCCGGAGAGGGAGGGTTCGCTCCCAGTCCTTCTCTCAGTGCTGGCGCAGGGTCCGTTGAGGATTCCAAGGGTTCCGGTCCCTGCGCCACCCCACCCCATCGGAGCGGAGGAGATGGCTCCGTCTGTGCTTCCTCCCATGTCTTGGGACCGGGGTTCGAGTGTCCTGATGGTTTCCGGAGCTTAGAGTTCCTTGGGCTCTTCCCTTCCCACGGCGTCTGTGGCTTGGCCTTCCACCGGGTCGGGGATCGGCTCCTCTTCACGAGGTGATCCGAATTCTGACTCGGGCTCGGGTGCCGAGTCTATGGATATTGAGGAGTCCGAGGGTGCTTTCCGTTTTCCGTCGGCTCTACGGGAGGTTCGGCAATGCATTGCCCAGTGTCTTCCCCAAGCCACGGAGCTGACATGTAGCTTGGACTCGACTGAGTTCCGCCTGCTGGGTGAGGCGTTTGCTTGGACTACCGAAAGCTAGACACTGAATCCAGAGAGCCAGGTCACTTATATAGTGCTCTGGAACCCAACTTCTGACATGGGTCAAAGTTCATCTACTGATGACGGACGTCTCCGCCAATCAGAGCCTACCCAACGTATTTAGCACCAACCACATGGCCTACCCAATGTATCTAGCATGGCGATGAACAGTAACCCCGGTCAAAAAGTTGTCCCGTAGTAGAGCAAGTGAAACAATGTGTTACAAGACTATCTGGTAGACAGTTGTGCTATATGTGGTTACGTATTGTTTGAATATCCCGTTATGAAGCCCCTGCCCCCCTGCTAACACTACAATTTAACCCTGTTTTCCTACAAATGGAACCTCTGGGACAACAAATTTTCACTATCCCTTTGCTGGCTTCTACACTGGACCGTGACCTACCCCGACATACTGCAATGCCCAGTAAGAGCTCTAAAATGGTCCGTCCTCACATAATCAGAGCTATTGCATCATCCTTAGCTTCACGGAGGACAGTCTCTATCGAACAGATCATGTCAGGTTGCCAGTAGTCATCATCAAACACATTCACAGCTTATAACTAGGGATGTGACCAAAGACATTCTAATTCAGGACCTGCATGATTTGGGGTCCCTTTTTTTGTCCAGTCTATCCTTACCGCCTAACTTTCCTCTGGGGAGAGAGAATAAGGGGAGTTGTAGGTGGTAGTGGGGCAGTGAGAGATGAAGAAACAGTTACTTTGAAGATGAGTTCAGGTTTAACTTGGACCTCAGGTTGATTGTTTTAATCCTGGAAGCTTCTCTTGCTGCATATACTTGAGTCTAACACCTCAAATGGTACATATGGTTGGTATAATTCTGATCATTGATAATTGCAGCTGATATGAGTCATATGTGACAGAGTAACCTCCAATAGTTTCTTTCAAGCTCATTTACACTACACCTTTATTTACCATCTTGGATTAGACTATGAGGGACTTGTTTCAGTTGTTCATTTACTTACAGAACTGAGTGAATGCATGGCAGTTCTGAGGTTGAAGTTTTCTAAAGGATGATTCAATTCTTGTGGGTTAATGCAGGTCCAATTATTCTGTTGACCCTCTGGTCTCTTATTCTTCCAGATATTTTGTCATCTATATGCTGCATCACCAAAAACAAATGTTTCCTTGTAGTTGATAAATTATGTGACCTGCGAAAGTCATTCTTCCAACTGAGGTAGAAATAGTCCTCATTATACATGTCAAAACACCCTTCCAAGCACGCATCTCTAAACTGGCTGGTAATGATCCTATTGTTTCATATTTTGACTGAAGATTCCAGGAAGTCAAACACCACCTCTAACAAGATGACATATTTCTTTGCACTGAGAGTTCTTTAGTGTCTGAAATATATATGCTTTTCATAGTTGAGGTGAGCTACAGAGCCTTGTGGGACTAAAGAATGTTGACTATTGTTTTCACTGTTATTTAGTCTACTCATATCCAGCTATAATTTGTCAGTGATTGTCGGTGATATAGTTGTCTTGTAGTTTAAATGTTATTATTTTATAGGATTACTGCCAAAATCAATAACGCTCATGGAAGGATATATTTTAATTCAGGACAACCCTACAACCAGCTAGCAATATTGGAAGCAGCTCGAGGCAACAAGCTGTCCACTGTTTTCTACTACATACGGAGTCTAGCAGTACGACATCCATTCCCTGTGGCTGCCACAAACCTGGAGAAGTTTTATGTCAAGCTCACAAGAGATATGTATGTACTTTAATCGTCTTCTGTTATCAAATTCCTTTCATTCATTGTTATAAAATAAGTCGTCAGATTATTCTGCAATTTAGCACAATATTAATGTTTTCTGTATTGTCTACATGCAATTAGAATGTGTAGCTCTTCTTACTGAAAGACTCCTTTCTATGAATATTCAGTTCCAGTGATGACGAAAAATGAATTAAATTCATGAAGGGGTATTTTTTCCTTTTTATCTGCCATCCTTATCAGCTTCATTATGCTGTAGACATATTTTTAGTTTTGTGGTGCCTATATGTGGGATGAAGAACACTTGTCATTCCACATGAATATCTCCAATCAGTCAGACCACGTTGTCGTGATGATGCAATATTGTGTTCTGGACACCACGTGCACAGAAAACCTGTTCAGTGCAATCATTCCAGACTAAAAACTAATTAAGTTGTTTCGCTGTTAGCTTCTATACCATTCTGTAAACCTTATTATGTTACTCAACAAACCTAATGTCATATGGTTAGCTGCCTCAAGGTTTTGTACATATATCTCAGTGGCATCCTGAAATATCCACAACAGATGATTTCAGTATTATTTCCCCTTATAGGAGCAGGCCTACCAAAGAAAACTTAAACATAATACCTTGGTACTGAAACAGTAAAACTGGCAACTTTAAACCGCTAAAACTGGATAAAAAAACGAAGAGGGTGCAACTGTAAAACCGTTAACTATTTCTTCACCAAACTTGGTACATAGATAGATCAGGTGGTATACTGGTGCCTTTTGGTAGTTTTGGAATTGTGAATAAAATATTTTTGGCATTTCCATGGCACCATGGCAACAAATTTGACTTAGCCTGAAATTGGTGGTTGTGCCCTTTTCCGGAGGTGAACTCTAAAACCGTTCACTATTTCTTCACTAAACTTGACACATAGATTGGTCTGGTGGTGTACTGGTGCCTTTTGGTAGTTTTGGAATTGTGAATAAAATATTTTTGGCGTTTCCATGGCAACAAGTTGACTTAGCCTGAAATTGGTGGTAGTGCACTTTTCCGGAGCTAAATTCTAAAACCGTTCACTATTTCTTCACCAAACTTGACACATAGATTAGTCTAGTGGTGTACTGGTTCCTTTTTGGTAGTTTTGGAATTGGTGATAGTGCTCCTTTCTGGAGCAGAATTTTAAAAACCTTTCAATACTCTCCTTCACACCTAAATATTTGACATAATCATACCTCGTAGACATAATCATGAAGAGTATTTTGCCATTGGGGGGGATATTGATGACTTTGTCTTCTTGTTAGTGAATTACTTTCCATTCGTATGAAATGATTGACAGCAACTATTTTGACATATTCCAAACTTTTTCTGCGCGAGGCGATTCACTGTTGCTCGTAAATATTTAAAAAGCTCGGATTGTAACGCGCATGCGCAGTAGAGATCAAAGTTTGCTGATATAAAAATTTTGCAGTTTCATATTCTTTCGTTGCTGTTTTTACTTTTTCAGTAGCGAGGTATTATGTTTATGTTGCTATTTCAACAATTAATGTGGGCTTTTGTGTGTTTTTCTGCACAATGGGAAAGTTTTCTTTGGTAGGCCCGAAGAGGCTAGGAACTAATTAAACTCAAACTTCACTTGTTTGTCCTCACCAGTGATAACACCCACATGTCTCTCAAAATGAACTTCCTTGCATAGTAAACCTCATCTCTTCAGAACAGCATGACCAATAAAGCTGAATTAGTTCAACAGGTTAAAAGCTGATTTTCAAAATGGCCACTGTGGCAGCTATATCATCCAAACCCAAACAAGCCATTCATGGCCATTGCTTGGACATTTCTATTTGAAATGTTATAAATTTAATGTAATACATGTAGTTTATCCCAAATGCATTTGATAGCTCTGTGAAGTTATCTGACACTGCTTGTTCATTCTTAAGGATTTGGAAACACTGTAGAAATTATATGCATGTTTCTTATTGTTTACCTTATGCCGTCTCACGTCTTGTACTCTCTCTCTTATTGTTTACTGTTGAGTGGAACGAACTGTAAATGGAGTTTCCGGCCTCTCTTACAACTCTTGCCTGAACACACCCCTGCCGCTCCCACCTCTGGTCATTGAGGTAGCTTGGACTTTCGGCCTCAGTATTTATGCAGAAAATATTTGATTAGCATTGACAGCAACATTGATTAGTATTTGTATATTTTAAACTGTTGACCACTCAGATGAGCTACACTGCCTCAGCACTCTTAATCACCATTTTAACTCTGGACACTCATCTTATTCAAATCCAAACTACCATCTTTTATGTTTTTAGTGGAGATGTACGTGGGAAACTGTCCTTAAGTGAAGTGGTTAACTCCCTTTTGCAGTTCACTGCACTGATTCACTTGACTACAGGTAAGGACCATCTGGCTAATCATGAAAATGAATGACCTGTAAATGTGTGTTTTTGATAAGCATATGTGAACATAAGTGATCATTTTTCAAAAATGAAATATTTCATGTTCCAGACATTTTTTTGGCCTGATATGTTTATACTTTTGCATTATTTTTCCCAAACACAAATATGTCCTTGTGTGTTTCTGGTATGTTACATTGGAATCAAATTGCAAATAAACAGACACCATCTTCTTTCTTCATGGCTTAAGATACACAAAAACATTCAGCTCATTTGATAGCCCCTGTGTGCAACAGTGCTTGGTGTTATTTCCCTTTAGCTCACCTGACCTTAAGGACCATGATGTTTCTTACTTTAGGTGGCTTTAAGTTAGCTCTTTGAGTTTGGTAACAAAGTAGTCATCTTAATGGGAAACAGTCCTTGCCCGCTTGGAGTGCTGCGGTAGTTGCGCCTAACAGTAGCCGTCACAGGCAGATGTTGGAATATAGGCAGATAGGTCATGCCTAAACTAAGTTGACATTAAACCTACAGTCAACTCTCGTTAATCCGACACTTGTGGTTGCAGAGAAATATGTCGGATTAACGAAAATGTCGGATTAATGAAAATGTCGGATTAATGTATTTGCGTGAAAATAACAATGTTTACTAAATGTCATGATCGTCATACTGTTGCATGCATATCAGACATGGTAGATCTAGTTATCTTCATCGTATGTAAAAATATTCACAGAAATACAAAAAAATACTAACAATACATACTTGTTTTCATTTATTAACATTCATAGATGGCATAACATACATATATAATCACATAAGCGAACAGTTTCATATCTATTTCATGACCACATTGGCACAAAACTCACGTTTGTTTTTACCGCATATCAGCTGCCATTATGACCCGGATGTTGAATATGTTACGGTTTCCATACAACTAATTCCATAATAACATGTGGACGTCTAATGTACAATCAGGCGTGTATCATAACATATATAATTTATGACTTGAAAAAGTCTTTGATGGTCATTAACATCAAACACGTCTAAGTGGTGTGTCAGAAATGTTTGCAAAGTGTTCAACGATGTTTTGGCCTCAGATAGCTTGAAGCTGAATGTTTTTACAATGTATTTACAATAATAAGCTGCTAGATTGGTGTGTCGGAGTCGGAATGCGAGAATGTCGGATTAAGGAGAGTAATTATCACTGTTTTAAATGGTTCCCTAATTTTTTGTCGGATTAACGTGATTGTCGGATTAATGAGTGTCGGATTAACGAGAGCTGACTGTACTTATTATATGTAATTCTTATATCACAAATTATGGAGACTGGAAGTTGCCCTGACTCAAAGCACTAAGAACTAGCATGTGTTGATGAAAACTGAAGCTAATAACAAAATCAAGTTAGTTGTAATTGTAATATTGTCATTTCTCAGAATTTCCTATAGTTTCGGAATTTCCTTATTTTCAGTAGTTTAATTTGCACTGCCATCAGCGTTCAACAAATAATTTTGGCATTGACCTGATCACATGGTCAACATACAGCTTTCATTCACGTAAACAACCTATCCTCGTAGCTAATGATGCTGTGGGATGCAGTGGAAAAGGAAATTGCTTTAGACACAGATCCAGTATGAAAGGATTTGAAATATAAATCATTCTCTGAATTAAGGCCATGTTGACAGTGTGTTAAACAAAATATTACACCCATTTACACAGTAATTAGGCATAACTTCTGGTTTAAAGATTCTACAATTGAAGTCATTATTCATTTACACAAAGCCATCTGAACTATTATGTATTGTAATTTTATGAAAGATTATCTTGGAATTGGTGTTAGGACTACATCACATTTTGCTGATGTTTTGAGAAATATATGTGATATTTATGTCCCAAACAATGTGGTAACTATAAGACCTCGGGACAATCCATGGATGAATTGTGCTATAAGAATACTTATCAGGAAAAGAAGTAGACAGCATAAGAAAGCAAAGACTCGAAATTATGATAAAGACTGGCAAAACTTTAGGCTTTTACGGAACAAAGTAACAGCAGCCGTGAGAGCAGACAAATTGAAATATATTTCTGATTTAGATGATAAGATCAATCAGGGGAGTAATTCTAAATTTTGGTGGGCTTTAGTGAATAAGTATATAAAATCCAAAAATGGAGATTATAAGAAATTTCCTTCGATTATTCATAAGAATAATCTGATCAATGATAGTAAAGATAAAGCAAATATATTTAATGAATATTTTGCTGACCACGCACAAGTTGATTATCCTGATAAGGAGACTCCTACACTTGAATGTAAAGTAAAGACTCCACTTGCGTCTATTGTATTGAGTACACAAGAAGTAAAAGACATCCTATTATCAGTTGATATTTCCAAAGCCAGTGGACCAGACAAAATAGGTAACAGATTTATCAAAATGATCGTGCCATCCCTTTGTACTCCTCTTACTAATCTATTCAATTTATCCCTAGAATATTGTAAATTCCCAACAATATGGAAGGAAGCTATTGTCACTCCTATTCATAAAAAGGTAGTTTTAATGAATGTAAAACTATAGACCAGTTGCTCTTACCAGCTGTTTATCAAAGGTATTTGAGAAATGTATTTTTAAACATGTGTTTAACTTTTTTTTAGATAATAACGTATTAACGAATTTGCAGTCAGGATTCATGCCTGGGGATGGAACTGTATACCAACTGACATACTTGTATGATTTTATGCTACATGCATTAGACAATGGCAAAGAAGTCAGGGCAGTTTTCTGTGACATAAGCAAGGCTTTTGACAAGGTTTGGCATAAGGGAATCATAGCGAAATTAGAAGCTTATGGTATTAAGGGTAAGTTACTTGATTGGTTTTCCAGTTATCTTGACAATAGATTACAGAGAGTAGCTATAGACAATTACAATTTAGATCTAAAGAACGTCACTGCTGGGGTGCCACAAGGATCTGTCCTTGGGCCATTACTGTTTTTAGTTTACATAAATGATATCATTGAGGGTATCAGTAGTAACATTCGATCTTTTGCCAATGATACTTGGTATATGTTATTGTTGATAATCATGTTGTTACCGCCGCTTCCTTAAATAATGACCTAAACAGGATCTCTCACTGGGCTGAAATATGGCAGGTTAGCTTTAATCCTGGTAAGACTGAAGCTGTTTTATTCACTTTGCAGAAATACCGGTAATCAATTTCCAATTCCTAAGCTTAAAATGCATGGAGTAGACATTACTGAAGTCGGCTACCATAAACACCTAGGAGTAACCTTGCAATCAGACTGTAAATGGAACTCCCACATTGGTGAATTAGTTAAAAGGTTAGATCCATTGGTAAATTGTCTCACGTAGTTTTAAATATAGATTATCTAGAAAATCATTAGAGCAAATGTACAAGTCATATATATTACCAACGTTCGATTACTGTTCGCACCTTTGGGATAACTGTACTAAAGAACAAGAAAAACTTGTCGAAAATCTACATTTAGGCGACTATCGGAATGATTTGTGGGGCAGTTAGAGGAACAAGTCATGATTTAAAATATGAGGAAACTAACTCTATGCCCCTAGTTGACCGTAGACAAATTAGCAAGTTATCATTATTTTACAAAATGGTTCATCATATGACACCAGTTTATTTAACTGATCTACTGTCCGAAAAAGTATCACAGTTTAGTGACCATAGATTAAGAAACAATAATAACATTCAAACTATAAGATGTCGTAGTGATTTGTATAGCAACTCGTTTTTACCTGATACAATACGACAATGGAATGATTTGCCTGAGAATATGTACGATATTGAAACCATAGGCCAATTCAAAAATGCATTCCAATCATCAAAACCACCCAATTTTAATATATTTGATAAAAACTTTGGTACACGTTTCTGCAAAATTATCCACTCACGCTTCAGACTTGGGTGCAGTAATTTGAAAGCTCACATGTTTGAACGGCACATTTCAGTTGATCCATTCTGTCCCTGTGGTCACCCCTATGAGGATACTTTACATTACTTCTTTACGTGTCCTAATTATACTAACATCAGACATCGCATGTATTTTTACGAACATGGATATAATTTAAATTCTGTCCTAAATGGAAATCCAAACAAAAATGTACTTGTAAATTCTCTCATACTACAATCTGTCCATACTTATATAATAAAATCGCATAGGTTTGATAAATGATTAATAATGTTTAATACGCAGGTTGCTTGCTTTCATATCATGCTGCATTTTATTTAATATTTGTTTTATTCATGTATCAATGAAATGGAGAGGTATTCAAATAAGCCATTACGGCTTGTTTCCAATCCTAGTTCAATTTATTTTGAATAAAATATGTTTACACTATATGTGTTATCAAAGGTGGTTTTGTTGGGAGTCAAATCCAGAAACAGTAATCAAGATAAAATATTACATGGACTTCTTTGGTTAAGGATATGTTTATGGTGGATGTTTTTTAACCCTTTTCAACTCATAGTCATACTTTCTGTTCTTTATCATGTCTCAAACCAAAAGCTGGTATAAAGAAAATCATAAATAATTTTAGCTTTTATACTTCAAGTTTAGATGTAAATACATGTATGTCTAAAATATAAGATAAAAAATAAAGCTTCTGGCTGTGCATAAGCTGTACTGTTTATTATTGTTTTCTTCTATTTGGCAGATCTTAACAAAGCACAGAGTCTACGGGATCACTTGTTAACAAGCCTACCGTCGCATGTGACATCACAGAGCCTTACAAGTACTGTGCTGCTGCAGATGGTGGCAATTATTGTGTTCACTCTCAGCCATGCACAGAAGAACATCGGGGATCAGGATGGAGAAGACACTCAATACAGTAGGGAAGAGGAACTTTGCCTAGAACTCATCACATCTTTCACATGTAGGTTATTTTTGTGGAATGAATAAGTAAACAGGACATTTTAACCCACCATGCCCAATGGGAACACTGAGCTTTTACAGAGGCATCACACACCTCAGCCTTTTGATACATGTGTCAAATCCACACAAAACTTCACTCAAAAACTTCAAATTTACTGATATGCTAAAGGGGTAGTCTGACTTGGCTGAAGTTAACCAGAGATTGATTCTCAGCCTATGTGAATGTCCCTTATAGAATTTTGGATCTGAATCACAGCCTTTGTGAATGTCCCTGATAGAATGTTGGATCTGAATCACAGCCTATGTGAATGTCCCTTATAGAATGTTGAATCTGAATCACAGCCTATGTGAATGTCCCTTATAGAATGTTGAATCTGAATCACAGCCTATGTGAATGTCCCTTATAGAATGTTGAATCTGAATCACAGCCTATGTGAATGTCCCTTATAGAATTTTGGATCTGAATCACAGCCTTTGTGAATGTCCCTGATAGAATGTTGGATCTGAATCACAGCCTATGTGAATGTCCCTTATAGAATGTTGAATCTGATCACAGCCTATGTGAATGTCCCTTATAGAATGTTGGATCTGAATCACAGCCTATGTGAATGTCCCTTATAGAATGTTGGATCTGAATCACAGCCTTTGTGAATGTCCCTGATAGAATGTTGGATCTGAATCACAGCCTATGTGAATGTCCCTTATAGAATGTTGAATCTGAATCACAGCCTATGTGAATGTCCCTTATAGAATGTTGGATCTGAATCACAGCCTATGTGAATGTCCCTGATAGAATGTTGGATCTGAATCACAGCCTTTGTGAATGTCCCTGATTGAATGTTGAATCTGAATCACAGCCTTTGTGAATGTCCCTTATAGAATGTTGGATCTGAATCACAGCCTATGTGAATGTCCCTTATAGAATTTTGGATCTGAATCACAGCCTTTGTGAATGTCCCTGATAGAATTTTGGATCTGAATCACAGCCTATGTGAATGTCCCTTATAGAATGTTGAATCTGAATCACAGCCTATGTGAATGTCCCTTATAGAATGTTGAATCTGAATCACAGCCTATGTGAATGTCCCTTATAGAATGTTGAATCTGAATCACAGCCTTTGTGAATGTCCCTGATAGAATGTTGGATCTGAATCACAGCCTATGTGAATGTCCCTTATAGAATGTTGAATCTGAATCACAGCCTATGTGAATGTCCCTTATAGAATGTTGGATCTGAATCACAGCCTATGTGAATGTCCCTGATAGAATGTTGGATCTGAATCACAGCCTTTGTGAATGTCCCTGATTGAATGTTGAATCTGAATCACAGCCTTTGTGAATGTCCCTTATAGAATGTTGGATCTGAATCACAGCCTATGTGAATGTCCCTTATAGAATTTTGGATCTGAATCACAGCCTTTGTGAATGTCCCTGATAGAATTTTGGATCTGAATCACAGCCTATGTGAATGTCCCTTATAGAATGTTGAATCTGAATCACAGCCTATGTGAATGTCCCTTATAGAATGTTGAATCTGAATCACAGCCTATGTGAATGTCCCTTATAGAATGTTGAATCTGAATCACAGCCTATGTGAATGTCCCTTATAGAATTTTGAATCTGAATCACAGCCTATGTGAATGTCCCTTAAAGAATGTTGAATCTGAATCACAGCCTATGTGAATGTCCCTTATAGAATGTTGGATCTGAATCACAGCCTATGTGAATGTCCCTTATAGAATGTTGGATCTGAATCACAGCCTATGTGAATGTCCCTAATGGAATGTTGGATCTGAATCACAGCCTATGTGAATGTCCCTGATTGAATGTTGAATCTGAATCACAGCCTATGTGAATGTCCCTGATAGAATGTTGAATATGATCACAGGTTGTTTGAGTGGCATTTTAGAAGTTGCTGGTATAGAGATGACACAAATTGGCCGAAGCATTACAAAGACGCCGTTTTAATCCCTCTATTAACAGAGATCAAGGCTATTACATCCCCACAGCTTACAACAACCTAATCCACAAATAATTAACCACTCAACCCACTCTGGCTTCTCATCAACCTTCGTACTCACATTCCTCACCACTGGCTTCTCACTAATTAATCCCCCCACCACCTTGGCTTCTGCCTAATTTACTTACATTCACTAATTCTCATGGTAATCCCACTCATCTCATTTTGTTATCCTCAGCTCATCATCATGTCATTGTAGCTCATCATGTAACTTTCTTTGATGCTTTGTTTCCCCACCATTGTTATCGCATTATCTTATCTTGTATATAAACTGGTGTACCCCATCATTCCCCCATATGCTTGAAAACGGTATAAGAACCTATAGCAACACGTCGCTATTGTTAAAATAAAGAAGTTGATCATCCATAAAGTTGTGTCATCTCTGAACACAGGTGTGTCGAGTGTCCCTAATAGAATGTTGAATCTGAATCACAGCCTATGTGAGTGTCTCTGATTGAATGTTGAATCTGAACACAGGCGTGAGTGAGTGTCTCTGATTGAATGTTGAATCTGAACACAGGCGTGAGTGAGTGTCTCTGATTGAATGTTGAATCTGAACACAGGCGTGAGTGAGTGTCCCTGATAGAGTGTTGAATCTGAACACAGGCGTGAGTGAGTGTCCCTGATAGAGCGTTGAATCTGAACACAGGCGTGAGTGAGTGTCCCTGATAGAATGTTGAATCTGAACACAGGCATGAGTGAGTGTCCCTGATAGAATGTTGAATCTGAACACAGGCGTGAGTGAGTGTCCCTGATAGAATGTTGAATCTGAACACAGGCGTGAGTGAGTGTCCCTGATAGAATGTTGAATCTGAACACAGGCGTGAGTGAGTGTCCCTGATAGAATTGTTGAATCTGAACACAGGCGTGAGTGAGTGTCCCTGATAGAGTGTTGAATCTGAACACAGGCATGAGTGAGTGTCCCTGATAGAATGTTGAATCTGAACACAGGCGTGAGTGAGTGTCTCTGATTGAATGTTGAATCTGAACACAGGCGTGAGTGAGTGTCCCTGATAGAATGTTGAATCTGAACACAGGCGTGAGTGAGTGTCCCTGATAGAGTGTTGAATCTAAACACAGGCATGAGTGAGTGTCCCTGATAGAATGTTGAATCTGAACACAGGCGTGAGTGAGTGTCTCTGATAGAATGTTGAATCTGAACACAGGTGTGCGTGAGTGTCCCTGATAGAATGTTGAATCTGAACACAGCGCGGAGTGAGTGTCCCTGATAGAATGTTGAATCTGAACACAGGCGGAGTGAGTGTCCCTGATAGAATGTTGAATCTGAACACAGGCATGAGTGAGTGTCCCTGATAGAATGTTGAATCTGAACACAGGCGTGAGTGAGTGTCCCTGATAGAATGTTGAATCTGAACACAGGCGTGAGTGAGTGTCCCTGATAGAATGTTGAATCTGAACACAGGCGTGAGTGAGTGTCCCTGATAGAATGTTGAATCTGAACACAGGTGTTTGTGAGTGTCTCTGATAGAATGTTGAATCTGAACACAGGCGTGAGTGAGTGTCCCTGATAGAATGTTGAATCTGAACACAGGCGTGAGTGAGTGTCCCTGATAGAGTGTTGAATCTGAACACAGGCGTGAGTGAGTGTCCCTGATAGAATGTTGAATCTGAACACAGGCATGAGTGAGTGTCCCTGATAGAATGTTGAATCTGAACACAGGCGTGAGTGAGTGTCCCTGATAGAATGTTGAATCTGAACACAGTGAGTGAGTGTCCCTGATAGAATGTTGAATCTGAACACAGTGAGTGAGTGTCCCTGATAGAATGTTGAATCTGAACACAGGTGTTTGTGAGTGTCTCTGATAGAATGTTGAATCTGAACACAGGCGTGAGTGAGTGTCCCTGATAGAATGTTGAATCTGAACACAGGTGTGCGTGAGTGTCCCTGATAGAATGTTGAATCTGCACACAGGTGTGTGTGAGTGGCCCGGATAGAATGTTGAATCTGAACACAGGTGTGTGTGAGTGTCTCTGATTGAATGTTGAATCTGAACACAGGCGTGAGTGAGTGTCTCTGATTGAATGTTGAATCTGAACACAGGCGTGAGTGAGTGTCCCTGATAGAGTGTTGAATCTGAACACAGGCGTGAGTGAGTGTCCCTGATAGAGCGTTGAATCTGAACACAGGCATGAGTGAGTGTCCCTGATAGAATGTTGAATCTGAACACAGGCATGAGTGAGTGTCCCTGATAGAATGTTGAATCTTAACACAGGCGTGAGTGAGTGTCCCTGATAGAATGTTGAATCTGAACACAGGCGTGAGTGAGTGTCCCTGATAGAATGTTGAATCTGAACACAGTGAGTGAGTGTCCCTGATAGAATGTTGAATCTGAACACACAGTGAGTGAGTGTCCCTGATAGAGTGTTGAATCTGAACACAGGCATGAGTGAGTGTCCCTGATAGAATGTTGAATCTGAACACAGGCATGAGTGAGTGTCCCTGATAGAATGTTGAATCTGAACACAGGCGTGAGTGAGAGTCCCTGATAGAATGTTGAATCTGAACACAGGTGTGAGTGAGTGTCCCTGATAGAATGTTGAATCTGAACACAGGCATGAGTGAGTGTCCCTGATAGAATGTTGAATCTGAACACAGGGTATGAGTGAGTGTCCTGATAGAATGTTGAATCTGAACACAGGTGTGTGAGTGAGTGTCCCTGATAGAATGTTGAATCTGAACACAGGTGGTGTGAGTGTCCCTGATAGAATGTTGAATCTGAACACAGGGCATGAGTGAGTGTCCCTGATAGAATGTTGAATCTGAACACAGGCGTGAGTGAGTGTCCCTGATAGAATGTTGAATCTGAACACAGGTGTTTGTGTGAGTGTCCCTGATAGAATGTTGAATCTGAACACAGGCGTGAGTGAGTGTCCCTGATAGAATGTTGAATCTGAACACAGGCATGAGTGAGTGTCCCTGATAGAATGTTGAATCTGAACACAGGTGTGAGTGAGTGTCCCTGATAGAATGTTGAATCTGAACACAGGAGTGAGTGAGTGTCCCTGATAGAATGTTGAATCTGAACACAGGTGTGAGTGAGTGTCCCTGATAGAATGTTGAATCTGAACACAGGTGTGAGTGAGTGTCCCTGATAGAATGTTGAATCTGAACACAGGTGTTTGTGAGTGTCCCTGATAGAATGTTGAATCTGAACACAGGTGTGTGTGAGTGTCCCTGATAGAATGTTGAATCTGAACACAGGTGTGTGTGAGTGTCCCTGATAGAATGTTGAATCTGCACACAGGCATGTGTGAGTGTCCCTGATAGAATGTTGAATCTGAACACAGGTGTGAGTGAGTGTCCCTGATAGAATGTTGAATCTGAACACAGGTGTGTGTGAGTGTCCCTGATAGAATGTTGAATCTGAACACAGGTGTGTGTGAGTGTCCCTGATAGAATGTTGAATCTGAACACAGGTGTGTGTGAGTGTCCCTGATAGAATGTTGAATCTGAACACAGGTGTGTGTGAGTGTCCCTGATAGAATGTTGAATCTGAACACAGGCATGTTTGTGAGTGTCCCTGATAGAATGTTGAATCTGAACACACAGGCATGCAGTGAGTGTCCCTGATAGAATGTTGAATCTTAAACACAGGTGTGCAGTGAGTGTCCCTGATAGAATGTTGAATCTGAACACAGGCATTGTGAGTGTCTCTGATAGAATGTTGAATCTAAACACAGGCATGCAGTGAGTGTCCCTGATAGAATGTTGAATCTGAACACAGGCATGCAGTGAGTGTCCCTGATAGAATGTTGAATCTAAACACAGGCATGCAGTGAGTGTCAGTGATAGAATGTTGAACTTAAACACAGGCATGCACTGAGTGTCAGTGATAGAATGTTGAACTTAACACAGTGGGCATGCACTAGTGTCCCTGATAGAATGTTGAATCTGAACACAGGTGTTTGTGAGTGTCCCTGATAGAATGTTGAATCTGAACACAGGCATGAGTGAGTGTCCCTGATAGAATGTTGAATCTGAACACAGGAGTGAGTGAGTGTCCCTGATAGAATGTTGAATCTGAACACAGGCGTGAGTGAGTGTCCCTGATAGAATGTTGAATCTGAACACAGTGAGTGAGTGTCCCTGATAGAGTGTTGAATCTGAACACAGGCATGAGTGAGTGTCCCTGATAGAATGTTGAATCTGAACACAGGTGTGAGTGAGTGTCTCTGATAGAATGTTGAATCTGAACACAGGTGTTTGTGAGTGTCCCTGATAGAATGTTGAATCTGAACACAGGGTGAGTGAGTGTCCCTGATAGAATGTTGAATCTGAACACAGGAGTGAGTGAGTGTCCCTGATAGAATGTTGAATCTGAACACAGGCATGAGTGAGTGTCCCTGATAGAATGTTGAATCTGAACACAGTGAGTGAGTGTCCCTGATAGAATGTTGAATCTGAACACAGATGCAGTGAGTGAGTGTCCCTGATAGAATGTTGAATCTGAACACAGTGAGTGAGTGTCCCTGATAGAATGTTGAATCTGAACACAGGTGTTTGTGGAGTGTCCCTGATAGAATGTTGAATCTGAACACAGGTGTGAGTGAGTGTCCCTGATAGAATGTTGAATCTGAACACAGGTGTGTGTGAGTGTCCCTGATAGAATGTTGAATCTGAACACAGGTGTGTGTGAGTGTCCCTGATAGAATGTTGAATCTGAACACAGGTGTGTGTGAGTGTCCCTGATAGAATGTTGAATCTGAACACAGGTGTGTGTGAGTGTCCCTGATAGAATGTTGAATCTGAACACAGGTGTGTGTGGAGTGAGTGTCCCTGATAGAATGTTGAATCTGAAACACAGGTGTTTGTGACTGTGTCCTGATAGAATGTTGAATCTGAACATTTTGAGTGTCCCTGATTGAATGTTGAATGGAACACAAGATAAATGTGAATGTCCCTGATAGAATGTTGAACTTAAACACAGGCATGCACTAGTGTCCAGTGATAGAATGTTGAACTTAAACATAGGCATGCACTAGTGTCAGTGATAGAATGTTGAACTTAAACATAGGCATGCAACAGTGTCAGTGATAGAATGTTGAACTTAAACAAAGGCATGCACTAGTGTCAGTGATAGATGTTGAACTTAAACACAGGCATGCATAGTGTCAGTGATAGGATGTTGAATCTAAACACAGGCATGCACTGAGTGTCCAGTGATAGAATGTTGAATCTAAACATAGGCATGCACTGAGTGTCCCTGATAGAATGTTGAATCTGAACACAGGCATGAGTGAGTGTCCCTGATAGAATGTTGAATCTGAACACAGGCAGTGAGTGAGTGTCCCTGATAGAATGTTGAATCTGAACACAGGCGTGAGTGAGTGTCCCTGATAGAATGTTGAATCTGAACACAGTGAGAGGAGTGTCCCTGATAGAATGTTGAATCTGAACACAGAGTGAGTGAGTGTCCCTGATAGAATGTTGAATCTGAACACAGGCGTGAGTGAGTGTCCCTGATAGAATGTTGAATCTGAACACAGGCATGAGTGAGTGTCTCTGATAGAATGTTGAATCTGAACACAGGGTGTTTGTGAGTGTCCCTGATAGAATGTTGAATCTGAACACAGGTGTGAGTGAGTGTCCCTGATAGAATGTTGAATCTGAACACAGTGAGTGAGTGTCCCTGATAGAATGTTGAATCTGAACACAGGCATGAGTGAGTGTCCCTGATAGAATGTTGAATCTGAACACAGGCAGTGAGTGAGTGTCCCTGATAGAATGTTGAATCTGAACACAGGCGTGAGTGAGTGTCCCTGATAGAATGTTGAAACTGAACACAGGCGTGAGTGAGTGTCCCTGATAGAATGTTGAATCTGAACACAGGTGTTTGTGAGTGTCCCTGATAGAATGTTGAATCTGAACACAGGCGTGAGTGAGTGTCCCTGATAGAATGTTGAATCTGAACACAGGTGTGCGTGAGTGTCCCTGATGGAATGTTGAATCTGCACACAGGTGTGTGTGAGTGGCCCGGATAGAATGTTGAATCTGAACACAGGTGTGTGTGAGTGGCCCTGATTGAATGTTGAATCTGAACACAGGTGTGCGTGAGTGTCCCTGATAGAATGTTGAATCTGCACACAGGTGTGTGTGACTGTCCCTGATAGAATGTTGAATCTGCACACTGGTGTTTGTGACTGTCCCTGATAGACTTATGATTTTGAACCAAGATAAATGTGAATGTCCCTGATAGAATGTTGAACTTAAACATAGGCATGCACTAGTGTCAGTGATAGAATGTTGAACTTAAACATAGGCATGCACTAGTGTCAGTGATAGAATGTTGAACTTAAACATAGGCATGCACTAGTGTCAGTGATAGAATGTTGAACTTAAACAAAGGCATGCACTAGTGTCAGTGATAGGATGTTGAACTTAAACACAGGCATGCACTAGTGTCAGTGATAGGATGTTGAACTTAAACATAGGCATGCACTAGTGTCAGTGATAGAATGTTGAACTTAAACATAGGCATGCACTAGTGTCCCTGATAGAATGTTGAATCTGAACACAGGCGTGAGTGAGTGTCCCTGATAGAGTGTTGAATCTGAACACAGGCATGAGTGAGTGTCCCTGATAGAATGTTGAATCTGAACACAGGCGTGAGTGAGTGTCTCTGATTGAATGTTGAATCTGAACACAGGTGAGTGAGTGTCCCTGATAGAATGTTGAATCTGAACACAGGCGTGGTGAGTCCCTGATAGAATGTTGAATCTGAACACAGGTGAGTGAGTGTCCCTGATAGAGTGTTGAATCTGAACACAGGCATGAGTGAGTGTCCCTGATAGAATGTTGAATCTGAACACATGAGTGAGTGTCTCTGATTGAATGTTGAATCTGAACACAGAAGTGAGTGAGTGTCCCTGATAGAATGTTGAATCTGAAACACGTGAGTGAGTGTCCCTGATAGAATGTTGAATCTAAACACAGGCATGAGTGAGTGTCCCTGATAGAATGTTGAATCTGAACACAGGCGGAGTGAGTGTCTCTGATAGAATGTTGAATCTGAACACAGGGTGTGCGTGAGTGTCCCTGATAGAATGTTGAATCTGAACACAAGTGAGTGAGTGTCCCTGATAGAATGTTGAATCTGAACACAGGCATGAGTGAGTGTCCCTGATAG
Organism: Haliotis rubra; assembly: GCF_003918875.1. Taxonomy (NCBI): domain Eukaryota; kingdom Metazoa; phylum Mollusca; class Gastropoda; order Lepetellida; family Haliotidae; genus Haliotis; species Haliotis rubra. The sequence goes on from NW_025767244.1 coordinate 538,626, forward strand.
AATGTTGAATCTGAACACAGGCATGAGTGAGTGTCCCTGATAGAATGTTGAATCTGAACACACAGTGAGTGAGTGTCCCTGATAGAATGTTGAATCTGAACACAGTGAGTGAGTGTCCCTGATAGAATGTTGAATCTGAACACAGGCGTGAGTGAGTGTCCCTGATAGAATGTTGAATCTGAACACAGGTGTTTGTGAGTGTCTCTGATAGAATGTTGAATCTGAACACAGGCGTGAGTGAGTGTCCCTGATAGAATGTTGAATCTGAACACAGGCGTGAGTGAGTGTCCCTGATAGAGTGTTGAATCTGAACACAGGCGTGAGTGAGTGTCCCTGATAGAATGTTGAATCTGAACACAGGCATGAGTGAGTGTCCCTGATAGAATGTTGAATCTGAACACAGGCGTGAGTGAGTGTCTCTGATAGAATGTTGAATCTGAACACAGGCGCGGAGTGAGTGTCCCTGATAGAATGTTGAATCTGAACACAGGCGTGAGTGAGTGTCCCTGATAGAATGTTGAATCTGAACACAGGTGTTTGTGAGTGTCTCTGATAGAATGTTGAATCTGAACACAGGCGTGAGTGAGTGTCCCTGATAGAATGTTGAATCTGAACACAGGTGTGCGTGAGTGTCCCTGATAGAATGTTGAATCTGCACACAGGTGTGTGTGGAGTTGGGTGTGTGAGTGGCCCGGATAGAATGTTGAATCTGAACACAGGTGTGTGTGAGTGTCTCTGATTGAATGTTGAATCTGAACACAGGCGTGAGTGAGTGTCTCTGATTGAATGTTGAATCTGAACACAGGCGTGAGTGAGTGTCCCTGATAGAGTGTTGAATCTGAACACAGGCGTGAGTGAGTGTCCCTGATAGAGCGTTGAATCTGAACACAGGCATGAGTGAGTGTCCCTGATAGAATGTTGAATCTGAACACAGGCATGAGTGAGTGTCCCTGATAGAATGTTGAATCTTAACACAGGCGTGAGTGAGTGTCCCTGATAGAATGTTGAATCTGAACACAGGCAGTGAGTGAGTGTCCCTGATAGAATGTTGAATCTGAACACAGGCGTGAGTGAGTGTCCCTGATAGAATGTTGAATCTGAACACAGGCGTGAGTGAGTGTCCCTGATAGAGTGTTGAATCTGAACACAGGCATGAGTGAGTGTCCCTGATAGAATGTTGAATCTGAACACAGGCGTGAGTGAGTGTCTCTGATTGAATGTTGAATCTGAACACAGGCGTGAGTGAGAGTCCCTGATAGAATGTTGAATCTGAACACAGGCGTGAGTGAGTGTCCCTGATAGAGTGTTGAATCTAAACACAGGCATGAGTGAGTGTCCCTGATAGAATGTTGAATCTGAACACAGGGGTGAGTGAGTGTCTCTGATAGAATGTTGAATCTGAACACAGGTGTGCGTGAGTGTCCCTGATAGAATGTTGAATCTGAACACAGGCGTGAGTGAGTGTCCCTGATAGAATGTTGAATCTGAACACAGGCGTGAGTGAGTGTCCCTGATAGAATGTTGAATCTGAACACAGGCATGAGTGAGTGTCCCTGATAGAATGTTGAATCTGAACACAGGCGTGAGTGAGTGTCCCTGATAGAATGTTGAATCTGAACACAGGCGTGAGTGAGTGTCCCTGATAGAATGTTGAATCTGAACACAGGCGTGAGTGAGTGTCCCTGATAGAATGTTGAATCTGAACACAGGTGTTTGTGAGTGTCTCTGATAGAATGTTGAATCTGAACACAGGCGTGAGTGAGTGTCCCTGATAGAATGTTGAATCTGAACACAGGTGTGCGTGAGTGTCCCTGATAGAATGTTGAATCTGCACACAGGTGTGTGTGAGTGGCCCGGATAGAATGTTGAATCTGAACACAGGTGTGTGTGAGTGGCCCTGATTGAATGTTGAATCTGAACACAGGTGTGCGTGAGTGTCCCTGATAGAATGTTGAATCTGCACACAGGTGTGTGTGACTGTCCCTGATAGAATGTTGAATCTGCACACTGGTGTGCGTGAGTGTCCCTGATAGAATGTTGAATCTGCACACAGGTGTGTGTGAGTGGCCCGGATAGAATGTTGAATCTGAACACAGGTGTGTGTGAGTGGCCCTGATTGAATGTTGAATCTGCACACAGGTGTGCGTGAGTGTCCCTGATAGAATGTTGAATCTGCACACAGGTGTGTGTGACTGTCCCTGATAGAATGTTGAATCTGCACACTGGTGTTTGTGACTGTCCCTGATAGACTTATGATTTTGAACCAAGATAAATGTGAATGTCCCTGATAGAATGTTGAACTTAAACATAGGCATGCACTAGTGTCAGTGATAGAATGTTGAACTTAAACATAGGCATGCACTAGTGTCAGTGATAGAATGTTGAACTTAAACATAGGCATGCACTAGTGTCAGTGATAGAATGTTGAACTTAAACAAAGGCATGCACTAGTGTCAGTGATAGGATGTTGAACTTAAACACAGGCATGCACTAGTGTCAGTGATAGGATGTTGAACTTAAACATAGGCATGCACTAGTGTCAGTGATAGAATGTTGAACTTAAACATAGGCATGCACTAGTGTCCCTGATAGAATGTTGAATCTGAACACAGGCGTGAGTGAGTGTCCCTGATAGAGTGTTGAATCTGAACACAGGCATGAGTGAGTGTCCCTGATAGAATGTTGAATCTGAACACAGGCGTGAGTGAGTGTCTCTGATTGAATGTTGAATCTGAACACAGGCGTGAGTGAGTGTCCCTGATAGAATGTTGAATCTGAACACAGGCGTGAGTGAGTGTCCCTGATAGAGTGTTGAATCTGAACACAGGCGTGAGTGAGTGTCCCTGATAGAATGTTGAATCTGAACACAGGCGTGAGTGAGTGTCTCTGATAGAATGTTGAATCTGAACACAGGTGTTTGTGAGTGTCCCTGATAGAATGTTGAATCTGAACACAGGCGTGAGTGAGTGTCCCTGATAGAATGTTGAATCTGAACACAGGCGTGAGTGAGTGTCCCTGATAGAATGTTGAATCTGAACACAGGCATGAGTGAGTGTCCCTGATAGAATGTTGAATCTGAACACAGGCGTGAGTGAGTGTCCCTGATAGAATGTTGAATCTGAACACAGGCGTGAGTGAGTGTCCCTGATAGAATGTTGAAACTGAACACAGGCGTGAGTGAGTGTCCCTGATAGAATGTTGAATCTGAACACAGGTGTTTGTGAGTGTCCCTGATAGAATGTTGAATCTGAACACAGGCGTGAGTGAGTGTCCCTGATAGAATGTTGAATCTGAACACAGGTGTGCGTGAGTGTCCCTGATGGAATGTTGAATCTGCACACAGGTGTGTGTGAGTGGCCCGGATAGAATGTTGAATCTGAACACAGGTGTGTGTGAGTGGCCCTGATTGAATGTTGAATCTGAACACAGGTGTGTGTGAGTGTCCCTGATAGAATGTTGAATCTGCACACAGGTGTGTGTGACTGTCCCTGATAGAATGTTGAATCTGCACACTGGTGTTTGTGACTGTCCCTGATAGACTTATGATTTTGAACCAAGATAAATGTGAATGTCCCTGATAGAATGTTGAACTTAAACATAGGCATGCACTAGTGTCAGTGATAGAATGTTGAACTTAAACATAGGCATGCACTAGTGTCAGTGATAGAATGTTGAACTTAAACATAGGCATGCACTAGTGTCAGTGATAGAATGTTGAACTTAAACAAAGGCATGCACTAGTGTCAGTGATAGGATGTTGAACTTAAACACAGGCATGCACTAGTGTCAGTGATAGGATGTTGAACTTAAACATAGGCATGCACTAGTGTCAGTGATAGAATGTTGAACTTAAACATAGGCATGCACTAGTGTCCCTGATAGAATGTTGAATCTGAACACAGGCGTGAGTGAGTGTCCCTGATAGAGTGTTGAATCTGAACACAGGCATGAGTGAGTGTCCCTGATAGAATGTTGAATCTGAACACAGGCGTGAGTGAGTGTCTCTGATTGAATGTTGAATCTGAACACAGGCGTGAGTGAGTGTCCCTGATAGAATGTTGAATCTGAACACAGGCGTGAGTGAGTGTCCCTGATAGAGTGTTGAATCTGAACACAGGCGTGAGTGAGTGTCCCTGATAGAATGTTGAATCTGAACACAGGCGTGAGTGAGTGTCTCTGATAGAATGTTGAATCTGAACACAGGTGTTTGTGAGTGTCCCTGATAGAATGTTGAATCTGAACACAGGCGTGAGTGAGTGTCCCTGATAGAATGTTGAATCTGAACACGAAGTGAGTGAGTGTCCCTGATAGAATGTTGAATCTGAACACAGGCATGAGTGAGTGTCCCTGATAGAATGTTGAATCTGAACACAGGTGAGTGAGTGTCCCTGATAGAATGTTGAATCTGAACACAGGCAGTGAGTGAGTGTCCCTGATAGAATGTTGAAACTGAACACAGGCGTGAGTGAGTGTCCCTGATAGAATGTTGAATCTGAACACAGGTGTTTGTGAGTGTCCCTGATAGAATGTTGAATCTGAACACAGGCGTGAGTGAGTGTCCCTGATAGAATGTTGAATCTGAACACAGGTGTGCGTGAGTGTCCCTGATGGAATGTTGAATCTGCACACAGGTGTGTGTGAGTGGCCCGGATAGAATGTTGAATCTGAACACAGGTGTGTGTGAGTGGCCCTGATTGAATGTTGAATCTGAACACAGGTGTGCGTGAGTGTCCCTGATAGAATGTTGAATCTGCACACAGGTGTGTGTGACTGTCCCTGATAGAATGTTGAATCTGCACACTGGTGTGCGTGAGTGTCCCTGATAGAATGTTGAATCTGCACACAGGTGTGTGTGAGTGGCCCGGATAGAATGTTGAATCTGAACACAGGTGTGTGTGAGTGGCCCTGATTGAATGTTGAATCTGCACACAGGTGTGCGTGAGTGTCCCTGATAGAATGTTGAATCTGCACACAGGTGTGTGTGACTGTCCCTGATAGAATGTTGAATCTGCACACTGGTGTTTGTGACTGTCCCTGATAGACTTATGATTTTGAACCAAGATAAATGTGAATGTCCCTGATAGAATGTTGAACTTAAACATAGGCATGCACTAGTGTCAGTGATAGAATGTTGAACTTAAACATAGGCATGCACTAGTGTCAGTGATAGAATGTTGAACTTAAACATAGGCATGCACTAGTGTCAGTGATAGAATGTTGAACTTAAACAAAGGCATGCACTAGTGTCAGTGATAGGATGTTGAACTTAAACATAGGCATGCACTAGTGTCAGTGATAGAATGTTGAACTTAAACATAGGCATGCACTAGTGTCAGTGATAGAATGTTGGAACTAACATGGGGCTTTGTTAGCATTTTTTTATAAAATGTTGCGCACTGGATTACATAAACCTTATACCTTTCTGTCCTTCAGTGAGTGTTCTGGATGTCTTGTTGCAAGCAACTCCTAAACAGGAGCAGAAAGCAAGAGAGTTCTTCACCCTCACTCCCATCAAAGTTCTACTTGATTGGCTTCACCTCAATCCTCATGCATTCCGGAAACCACAGCTGACTGAATCAAGGTGGTAACATGTTTTATTCTGGCTGCATATAATGTTTGCAGTGATTACTCAGAAGGAGCTTTTAGAAGATTCAATATATTTTACAATAAATACCTAAAGATTGAATATATAGTTATACCGTGGCATCCTCTCAATGCTGCTGTTGAACCCATTTGCCAGATGAGCTGAACAATGACATCCCCAAATAAAACTAGTTGGATTTGCGTTTCATTTGAATTATGTATGGAATGCATGAATGCTCAGCTTTCTAAATATGTCAGCTTTTTTTGTAGTATATGTACCTCAAAAAGAAAAGCCAGCAATTTAAAATTTATTGGTCAAATTTCTCGGCACACAGCCACAAACAATGGCCATTGCTGACTTCAGGCACTTCAGGCCAAGTGATACTCAGTGTGATATTTTCTTCATAATGTAACCATTTTTATTTCCCCGGCCTATAATGCTCAAACAAAACGTTCAATATCTTTCCACAGAACTTGGCAGATATATCAAACCTTGAAATGGTTCGTTTTGCTATTTGCAGATTTTTGGCTTTCATGTTTTTCATGATTTCCATGGAAACAATTTTGACTTAGTCTCAAAGTGGAAGGGGGTAGATTTCATTTCTGGAGCACTGCTCATAATCCATGAGACTCTTTTCATCCAAACCGGTTACATGTATTAACCAAGGGCTGATGTGGTGCATTTTGTTATTGAAGAATTTTTTTGAAAATGAATTTGTTTCCGAGTTCCACAGCTACATGTCTAACTTTGACTCATAGTGGTGTGTTTGTCCAGACCATATCTCTAAAACTAATAAGTATTCTTTCATGAACATTGTATCATGGAAAGTGTTTAGATGTTGTTATCCATTAAAAACAGAGGATATTTCTTTTATCAGATCAGGAAAGAATCGTGTATAAAAGAATACTTAAGTATACAATGATCATATGACCTTGAAGAACTTCAATTTGGCATGTTACGTGGTTTGCCACCACCCTGAGTGTTATTTTAATGGATTAGGGGCTACTGCTCAGTGAATCGCTTGCAACAACAACATCTATGCATCTTTGCTCATTTTGCAAAATGTTTTTGAATTTGAACAAATTTGGATGTGATGGCCACATTTTACTCATCTTGCTGTGCCAGCCTTCAACATGGCTGTTTGCTCTGGCACCATTGGTATTGAGTGGTTCCAAGTGGCTCGACCATCATTCTCCACCCATTGCTCCGTCATGTAGTTGTTGAGCACTGCTGGATCACCGAGATCTGCTTCGTCCAGAGCATTCAGCCACACCTCATCTGTATCACACACTTGTACAAGAGGCAAAGCTTAATACACCAGGCTACGACCACCACGACTGTTAAATACAAACTGAATGTTCACGAGTGTGTTTGCCATTTTGCAATGATTGCATTTGGAGCCCCAAGAATACGGAGCAAGCACAGGGAGGTAATAAAATCATCGGCTCGAGTCATACATGCATCCAGGGTATAGTGGAGAATTATCGGAACGTATGCCCTGGGGATTAATGAGGATGTCACTGATTATATTACAGTAAATTGAATTGAAGCTTTAAAAAAGGAAACAAGCCAAAAAAGTTTAATTTCATGCAATTTTTATATGCATATTATATCTGCTGTTACCTAATTATCTAGACACTTTGATTTCACATTGCTACATTTCATGGCATTTAATTTTGTATATCGACAGTTATCCAGCCTCATGTCAGAATGTCGAGTTTTGATTGGTTCACGTGAGTCTGATAAAATACCATGTACATCCGTCACGATCTGCGAGCAGGGAGTTCAAAAGTCATATTATCCCGTCACGCCTCGGTGACCACGCGAAGTGAGGAAAGCGTGCATCGCCAAGCCTTTAGTAACGTGTGCTGCATTGAGGTCAATTGATCAGCTGTTGTCAACATGGCAGCAAGGAAACATTTTGCCACAACAACTGAGAATGAAATTGAAGCAAAACATTCGGCTAGATAAATGCGTTATCACATTGTGTCTCGGGAAATATGGGGTTTTATCTGTCCCGAGTAAGGTTGTATTCCCCGAGCCAAAGGGAGGGGAATACAACCTTACTCGGGACTGATAAAACCCCTTATAATATTACCGTATCTAGTGTACACTTTAATTTCACATTGCCACCACATTTCTTGGCAATGAATAAAACAAGAGTGTATTGTGCACTGATTTATCATGGCTGACTGCATTTGCAACCAGAACAATAGGGTGGTGGCAACATGAGACGGCTCAATGTTATATTTCATGAATCATAGTTATGTAGTTATTGCTGTGCAATAGACATATTGTTATGGACAAATATGATGTATTGTGAGTAAAAGATAGAAGTTCTCAAAGCAGTGATAGTGTTACAGCTGTCTTGAGTGAAACACCATCAAAGTCAACAGTAAAGATGATTAGGTTATGTTGTCAGTGAGAAACAATATTCTGACAGTTCATTCTGTGGTTCACAGAAATACATTTGATGAATAACAGACACTGATTATAAAACATTTATCTTCTGAAAAAATATGAATTATTAATGAACCTGTATGTGTCTATATGTATAAATAAGTTACATGTGTAATCTATATATTTTTGCAGTTTGTGGATGGGACTGGCAAAGCTTCTGAACAGCATCCAGTCAGTTGGAGACAAGGAGAACCCAACTGATATGTCAAAATGTAATCATTTTTAATGATTGTCTTAATGTTTACAATCATGATAAAGTAAGACAAATAACATTTATGACGGATGTCAAACTGGTTGACCAAGATAGTGAAAACTGTCTCACAGACTGTTACATGAAAATGACAGTGTTACAAAACCGTGGTTAAAGTGCCTCTCAAATTGGAGAGCTACACATATGGAACCTGCATGCCTGCCACCCATGTGTTATCCCATGATTGTCGGACCTTCACATTTCTGCAATTTCTGTACACTTCCGTCTTTGTCATGATTGTAAACTGCTCATTACAGACTGTGAAAGCTGGTGGCTCAATGTACTCTCTTGTTCCACCAACTGCACTTGGCCATTATTGAGCATGTAAAAAAATATGTTCAGCTGAGTTTAAAACAATATCAGAGCAACTTTCAGCCTGTTTTTCATCACTGGTCTGTATGGTTTGGTACATGAGAATGTTAAAGCGTGTGTCTTTTGACCATCAGTTGGAGGACATGCCTGTGTAGATGTGGCACAAACTTGGACAATGCTCCTGGATGTGGTGGTGCTTGATGATTTGGTGTTTGTGGGGATTAATTGCCAATGATAGCTGGAGTGCTCTGTTGTTTTATCAGGTTATTGTTTGCAAATGGGATAAGATATCCTTGGCTGATAGAGGGCTTGTGCCAGTGGTTTTTTTACAACATTTTTGCTTTGTCTCACTTGATGTAGCAGTTGGGGCAGTTGATGATGTAGTCTGAAATGGCTGATTTTCAATTTAATTTGGTGTTAAATGTTAGGTGTTCTTTGATTCTGATGTTTACGGAATGAGAAGTTTCAACTGTTTAGGCATCGACATAGTCACAATTGATTTTGTAGGCAACCCCATTGGGTTCTTGTTGCTTGGTAGTCTTCAGTCGGGTCTTATTTTGAGTAGTGTGTTTCAAGATCTCTGATGTTGTGGGAGGTCTTTCCTATGAAGGGGAGAGAGATACAGACTTGGGCTGGTTCGCTTTGTTGCTGGCCGGAATGCTATTTGATGGAATGGTGGAAGTGTTGATTTTGTCGACTACCTTGGGTAGGTAGTGGTTGAACAGGGTAAAAACATGGTGCTGACATGGGTTTTGAGGTCGGTAATGAGGTGGCGGAGGATCTGTCCTGTTTTAGTGATTTTATGTGTACAGAAATCAGCGGAGTCAGAGATGAAGGAGTTGGTTGATTTGCCAAGTTGAGAAAACATTATATTATTATTATTAACACAATGTCTCTGGAATGCAGAGGAAGCCTAGCCTCGGGTCGGGGATTATTTCTTTGGCTCTGGCTAGGTGGTTGTAGGATGGGTGTTGTTAGACATTTGTAAGTTTTTATGAATATGGATAAGTGCTGGCTAGTTAAGATGTTACCTGATTAGTTTCAAATCAAAATGGTTCATGATACATGTGTTCTAGTGAGACGATTTTGAGGCAGAGGTGGAGGGGTCTGCTCACTGTTCTCATGGTCAGCAATTTTTTTCCATAAAATCATTTTGTTTTGACAGTTTTTCATAAAATCATTTTATTATGAAAGCATTACATAGAATGTATGGAGCAAATGTATCAAGATGATGACAGTGTGTTTGGGTTTTCCTTCAGTTGACGATATCCCTTTACCTGAAGACTGTGATCTGCGCTGCTTTCAGCCAATAGAGAAAGCCCACAGGTATGACATCATTAGTGATTTGCCCCCACTGACAGAGTTCCTTTCCTTGTTGCAGACCGTAGCGGTATGTCTTTTTGGGTGTTATAAAGCAGAAACCTCATATATTGGTTTCATATGAAGTTTACTTAGATAGCATGAGCATATTATTATTGATTGTGTTGATTATTACATTGAAATACAACACATCATATTGGAGTGATATATGAAGTTTTCTAAAAGGTGGCATTGTGCTCTTAATGTATTTATAGGGAGAGACCCTTTATTTTATTGCGAAGTTGTACAGTTAGAACAAGACATTGAAGTGTAAGTTTTCCTGTCATGGACAGTTCAGGACACTTGTAGTATTGATCGTTGAACTTGTTAGACACTAAAACATGTGATTGGATGAAATTGGGAGTCAGGGTCATTAAAAAACATGTACATTTATCTCTACAACTTTGTGGTTTTACATGGCCAAGTCATATGTTCAAAAGAACAAATATGAATGTTTACAAAATATACACATTTTGTTTCGGCTCCCAATACATACTGGGCAGCTTGTATATTTAGATTGATGTTACCACTACTTCTTTCAGTTTCTCCTTTGTCTTTCCAAGGATCCCCTATTTTATATGTTTCCAATGTCAATGTCAGGAAGAGTGTACAAACTAAACATTTTCAAGCATCTCTTGTTCTATGTGAGTGACCACACAAAACCGCATACTTATCATACTGTAGAAATACATATTGCATCTTGCATGTGAATAATTTATACACACTAATCCATTTATGTGTTACATTTGTGCGTTACATTAATGCAAATTTCACACATGTGAAAAATAACATATTTTTAATGTAATTTTTTCTCTTCGCAGTTCCTCTGTGAACAAATAGGAATGAATTAAATAAATTAGTATAACTTTACACAGTCTGCATGATAAGACTTTGACTATGATAAGAACGATGTTATATGTACCTTTTGTATGCTTTTGCAATTTCCAAGATACAGTTTAAGTGTATATTTTTACCAAATCAGCAAGCCTGATGACCTGATCCCATTATTTGTCACTGTGACAAGTATTCATGCAATTAAAATGTAGATTTGAGGTACAGATAAAATTTGTGTTTGGTATAAAAATAACAATCTGCTAAAATTGGATTGATTGATTGTTAAACTAAATTTGAGATGTGTTGGCAAGGGCAGGTGTTGACCTCCGAAACCTTTTCCATTAGAAGAGGCATATTTCAGGCTGATTCTTTCACTTCTTTGCTTTTCTGTCTGTCACTAAATCAGTTCAGATTTTGGCTTAACCAAGAGGAGGGTCATCATCCTGGACCACCTCAGCACAGATCCCCAACACTTACTCATCCTTTATAGGGATGCCACGATGCATCGATACTCTTTCTAAGACGATACTATTATCGATACATTCAAAACTGTATTGATATTCAGTTTTGAAAGTATCGGTTTAGATATGTTTATGTATCGTTTACATTTTGCAATTGTATCATGTCTTTTGATGTTGTGAGAGTTATAAGTGATTATTTTTTATGCACAAAGATGGGAAATTAGAACTATTTAATCCATGAGAATACAAAATGTTGATCTTTTCATGGACAGTTATAAAATATGAAATATTTTTTTTCAAAATGTAACTAAACTGAGAGAAAAATACAAATGTAGAAGAAAATATGGAGTTCAGAGCTGGATTCTCATATCAGAATCAAAGCCACAAATACTTATGCTGTACCTCTGATATCCTTTTGGTGTTGTTGATTGGATGAAACAAACTTGGTGTTGTTGATTGGATGAAACAAACAGTTTACAGTATTGACACCCTCACATGAAGAATCATGTCAGACCCACCACTCTTCCCCCAATCGTTTATCAGATGTAATGGGACCGCAGGGACTGTACAGAAACGAGCGTCAACCAAGTGAAGCATTATGTCAGATCAGAACACACTCATTTTTTCAAAGCATGGCCCTCTGAGCAACTGATGTACCGACTTTACATGCAGTGTGTTGGGTCCCTTGCTTGGATGAAGTTGGCTGGCTGGAAAACTGGAACAGAAGACTTTCTGTTTGCTGCACAGGACCAATCATTTCCCACTCACAACCGTCAGTGTGTGATTTTATATTGCTATGAAAAGTATCTATGAAGTGTACTCTACCTTGAAAATTTGACTTGAAAATCTAGACTTGCTTCACATTTTCTACGGAGATTGTTGCTAATTCTTATCATGGCTGAAGGTGAAGAAAATGTCGCAGAGGTGGTCTATATGCCTTCTGCAATTCCTCTACCGCCAAAATTGGATCTGAAAGGGACTTTAGCCTCAAACTGGAAAAGATTCAAACGTGGATGGGACAATTATGAAATTACTCAGAAATTGTTTTAGAAGGAATGAGATTTAGAACGGCAACATTTCTTACAGCTGTTGGATCTGATGCTGTGGAAGTCTTTGATGGGTTTCAATTTGCAAATTAAGATGATAAGTCTAACATAAACATTGTTTTGGAAATATTTGAGAGATTTTATGTTGGTTCGACAAGTGAAACATATGACGTTACATTTGCAATAAACGTGAACAGGAAAGCGGTGAATCTATTGACACTTATGTAGCAGCTCTGCGATCTCTTGCCAAATCCTGCAATTACAGCACACTAACAGATTCATTGATCAAGGACAGAATTGATGTAGGAGTTCTTGACAATAGCACAAGAAAGAAACTTACATACTGCAGACTTGACACTAGAGAAGTGTATCAATGTGTGTAGAGCATGTGAAACAACAGATCATCAACTCAAATCTATGAGAACTGATCAGGTGTCCTTTATAAGTGGAAACAGAAATGGAAAGAAAAGTGGTCAAAGCAAAAGTGGAAGATCAGAGAGGGAACAAACTAAACCAAAATATGTGTCCTACATTGAAGAGTGCAGATTCTTTGGCAGATCTCATGCAAGAGATAGAGACCAGTGTCCAGCATTTGGAAAGAAATGTACATATTGTCATGGCATGAACCATTTTAATATCAAAGGAAAGGAAACAGGCGACAGCGAGGCAGTGCTGTTGAAGATCTCTCCGCCTTTGAATCAGAGAGTGAGTTAGGAGACTATGCCTTGAGTCTTGAAGAATCTATCCTGTCTGTGAATGATAACCCTCCTAGGAAACTGTTTGCTCACATGAAAGTCAACAAACAGAAAGTGAAGTTTCAACTTGATTGTGGTGCAACCGTGAATGCTATGCCAGTCTCTTTGTTCAGGACAATATTCCATGGAAAGGGAGAGAGGTTTGATCCTTACAACACTCCACTGATACTCTAGAACAATACAAAAATGAACACTACTGGAAAAACCAGATTTCTGTAGTGAATCCAAGGAATTGTGAAACCCACATACTTGAATTCATCATTGTTCAGGATGAAGTAAGACCTGTTCTTGGCACACAGGCAGTCCAAGAGATGAACCTGATTACAGTCAACTTCGACAACATTATGTCGATTTCCAAAGACAATGTAATCGAAGAGTTTTCTGATGTCTTCAATGTGGAAGGAAAGTAAGAAGGGACCCTCAAACTTGAGATAGATCCAAAAGTCTCTGAAGACTCCTTTGAGGAAAACTCCAATAGCTATTAAGCCAAGGCTGAACTGAATGGATTAGAAATTGATATGTACCAACTGAGTGGATTTCGTCAATGGTAGTGGTCATGAAAAGTGATGGACGTCTACGTGTCTGTTTAGATCCACAACCTCTCAACAAAGCTTTAAAGAGAAATGATTACTCAATGTCAACAATTGATGATGTCTTGCCTGAACTGTCAAATGCAAAACAGTTTTCAGTGATTGATGTCAAAAACGGATTTTGGCATGTGTGCTTGGATGAAAACAGCAGTTATCTAACCACATTTGATACCCCATGGGTAAAATTTCGGTGGAAAAGAATGCCCTTAGGTATCTCACCTGCCCCAGAGGAATTCCAGAGACGACTCGATGATGCGTTGGAAGGTCTTCATGGAGCTAATGCTATTCATGATGACATCATCATATATGGATCAGGCAGCAACATGGATGAAGCAACACAAGATCATGATGCAAATCTCAAAGCTCTCCTCCAAAGATGTCGGATGAAAGGCATCAAACTGAATTTCCAGAAACTGAAATTGAGACATACTGAAGTTACCAATTTAGGTCATGTAATATCATCAGAAGGTCTTAAAGTTGATCCTTCCAAAGACTTGAAAATGCCACATCCAACTGATAAACAAGGGATACAAAATCTGTTGGGACATACCAATTTTGTGCAGAGGTTTGCTCCACAGCTGTCAGAAGCAACTGCACCTTTCAGAAATTTGCTCAAATCAGGTGTTGTATTTTGCTGGAATGATGATATTCACACCAAAGCCTTTGACCAAGTGAAGAAGATCTTGTCTGCTAAACCAGTTCTAAAGTATTTCAATCCAGAGGCTGAAACCGTGTTGCAATGTGATGCATCGGAAAAAGGTTTAGGGGCTTGCCTTGTGCAGAATGATCATCCAATCATGTATGCATCGTGAGCACTCACTGAGACTGAAACAAATTTTGCTGAGATAGAGAAGGAGCTACTCACCATTGTGTTTGGCATGGAGAAGTTTGACAGATATGTCTATGGGTGACATGTGAAGATAGAATTTGATCACAAGCCTCCAGAGACTATCTTGAAGATGAGTCTCCACAATGCTCCGAAGCGCTTGCAGAGGATGATGCTACGCTTACAAAGTTATGAATTTGAAGTGGTTTACAAGAAGGGTTCTTTGATGGTCATGGCTGATACCCTCAGTCGTGCCTTTCTACCACAAATGTCAAACCAGCGGAATCAAGATGCTCACAGTATCATGATGGTAAACAGTCGATCTCCAGCTGAAATAGATGTCGAATCAATTGATATGGTAAGCTATGTTCCAATATCATCACAAACATTCTCTCAAATATCCAAAGCCTCATCTGAAGATAGAGAAATCCAAGCAGTAGCTGCAGTCATCAAAGATAGATGGCCAGACAATAGATGAACGTGTGGTAGTGCCTAAAGCTGACGACACAACATCATGGTCAAACTACACTCTAGTCACTGTGGAATTCAGAATTCTCTTAGAAGAGCAAGAGAAGCTGTGTTTTGGCCCAATATCAATAGAGATGTGAAGGAATTCATAAACAAGTGTGAAATCTGTGCCTGTTACAACAATGAGCAACAGAAAGAACCATTGAAAAGTCACAGTCTGACAAGCCGTCCTTGGGAGAAAGTAGGAGTCGCTTTTTCGACTTTGAGGGGAAAGACTCTCATAACAACCGACTATTACTCAGACTTCTTCGAAGTAGATAGACTACATGATAAGACATCAAAAACGGTCATCAGGAAGCTGAAGCAGCAGTTTGCCAGACATGGTATTCTGGTTCAGGTCATGTCAGACAACGGACCACCATTTGGCTCCAAAGCTTTTGCAACATTTGCCAGAACAGTCAACAAACAGTAGCACACAGAGCTGTCCAACCCAGACACTAAGTGGCAGACAGAACTAGCCACCCAAGTATCTTAAGAACTATGTGACTAGCTAAATCAGCAGTATTGTACTAGACAAGTCACATTGTCGGAACTGATAAAAAAATGTCCAGGTTGTGTCAAAATACTTAATTATAAATTTGAAACCTTTTGGTTTCAGAAATAATAAATTCAGGACTATTAACAAAACATATTTGACATTGTTTCTCCAGTGGCTTTATCTCTGTAAACTGCAATCATCTTTAGTATACTTTAAGATGCTTCATTTGTACATCTTGAAGAGGGGAGATGTACTGATATGCACATCTGCGAGAGTTATCTCCTTCGCATTGTAAAGAGTGGTTCAATGAGTAAAACAACATGTCCGACCTGTACCCATGACGTCTCTGTGTTTATTCCAATCTCAAGATACATAGAACGTTACAGTAAATATGAAATGTTGATTATGTAATGAATTTAATGAGACTGTTGGATGCCCAGTGTTGGCACAGACACAAAATCTAAGGTGACATGAAGGCGTTGCTTGGTCCTATTATTACCATCTTCCCCATGCTTGTGGTTTACACTCTGAGGTTCATCCATGATACAACTCAGAAGTACCAGGTTGTCCGACTCCCCATTGTTCTTAATGCCGTTGGTGTGGTACCTCTTGATCTCTTTGAAAAATCAGACGTGTGTTTGGTTTCTCGACCAGGAGCACAGCTCTTCTGACAAACTGGGTAATGAAGAAGCCGGTGGTGAT
Source organism: Haliotis rubra (assembly GCF_003918875.1). Classification (NCBI taxonomy): domain Eukaryota; kingdom Metazoa; phylum Mollusca; class Gastropoda; order Lepetellida; family Haliotidae; genus Haliotis; species Haliotis rubra. The sequence continues at coordinate 554,811 of NW_025767244.1, forward strand.
GGGAATTCTCCATATTCTCCAAAAGGTTCTTGTTGGGTTTGACTAGGTAACGTTTCCTGGAAAGTTCTATTAACTGTCTTGGCTGTGTGTAGATGTGGCAAGGGTACCTGTTGATTTGCATTTTATTCTGTAAAACATAATAATATATGGTGCTGAATTCCATGTTGCATGGGCATGTGAGCATATACAAATTAGAAGTTAAACAAGTATCAGTAATTAAGGAGCAGATTAGTCTTTAGGCCAGATTTAAAGGGAGTCAAGGAAGGAGTGCATATGAGGTGAAGGGGAAGAGAGATCCACTGCACAGCAGCAGTGTGTGGGAATGATCTGGCACCGAATGTGTTCAACTTGTAGAGAGGTATATGCTGAGAGCTTAAAAATATAGAGAGGAGATCTTGTCACTGATTGGTAGGGTAGACATAAGACCTTTTTCGTCTTTGACTTGGTACTAGCAAAACATAATTTAATGCTGAGACATGCCTCTTCTCGACCTTTCATCAGTTGGGAATCATCTGCAGAGAAGTTATGGCCAATCGCAAGATCAGTGACTGAGCTTCCCAAAAGCTTAGTGTATTGTGTCAAGAGTAGAAGCCCTAGTACAGAGCCGTGAGGGACACCACATGAGTTGAGTTGGGGTTTACGTCACATCGGCATTTTTCCAGCCATATAGTGACGAGATCAAGCCAGAATTAATACACATTTTGAGTACAAAGTCAAAATAGTTTTATTTTAAGAATATATCTAATTCATTACATTGTTATTCAACAACAGAAAATGTCATAGCACTAAATTCAAAAGCACGTAATTCGTTATTCACATTACATAGTTACAATTTATGATACAGATCAGCTTCTCTTAGGTAGTTAACAATGAGATGCCCGCTCACGCGAGAAAACAGATCTTTCAAATTTATCGCATCATAATGTGAATCCCTTGCAGTCGAAAAGTCCACACAGTCATGCAGTATATGCTTGATGGTGAACACTTCATGAAAGCAGTGCACTCTTAGAGACTGTGTTTCTGATGACTACTGACTGAGATCTGTCACAAAATAGGAGATACACCACTTAAGTACTGTGCCATCAATGCCATAGTTTTCATTAACAACAGTACAATGTATCAGCAAATGCATTGTTCATGTTAGCATGTATACATGTATTTCTTATGTTTCACCGTGGTTGTGGACATTTCTTTGTGAAGACGGAGAGATAACATATGAACAAACAAATCACATGGAGAACTTCATGACATCAAAACAATGGACAATATTTGAAGTGCCAATAGACATGAAAGTCTTCAACTTGTCACTGTAAGAGTTGAAGGAAAACCAAGTTCTATGGATAGTCAACTTCTTTATTACAATGAATGCAACATTTCGGTGTAGGTACTAACACCGTTATCAAGCAAGTACCTACACCAAAACGTCACACTCATTGCAATAAAGAAGTTGACCATCCACAGAACTTGGGTTTCCTTCATCTTTACAACTTCTGAAATGTCTCTCAAAGAAGAAACTGAGAGCTGTCACCATCAGGATAGTGTGATGGATATATCAGCAGCGTCACCACTGCTTGTATCTACTTATTCAGCTACGTCTCACAAGCTGCTGTGGCAGCACATTAGAGGCTTCCCTTCCACCATTATCTATTTATGACTATCAGTCAGATGTTTCATATCAACATTGCAAGATGGGTCAGGGAGATCATCTTTGGCACACATCCCATTCCAGGAGGATATGTGAACTCATTAAATTCATCCATGAGACTGATGTGAATATAGTATGTATCTCTCAACCTGGCATGCATTTGGGCTTCCTTGACAAGGCGTTTTAATGTTTTTGCTTCTCATGTCTCCTGAAAGCTCTTGAGTATCACAACCAGTGTATTCATGCAGTGTCATCAACACAATACAGTGTTTTGACATTGGGACAGTCCCCCAACATTGATCCACCTTTTCTAGTTACCAGTGCCTGTGTCACAGAGAATTGTGCATAACAGACAAGGATGAATAGAATATCAATACCTGACTTCCTTACTCTGATCATAGTTCAGGCTCCTGGTGTATTCACAGTCTCCTCCTGGAAAGATTTGAAAACTGGTACTTCTGTACTTCTTCTCAGACCACCATCCGAGGTGAGTTGGTCTGCAGAGCCTTCACATACAACTGTTACTTTCCTAGCTTAGAGTTTCAAATTTCAGAGGTTTAAATTGTAGATGAAGTTGAAGGTCACATTAAACTCATTTAGCATTGGATAGGAAACTTACATTATTTCATGCTTGTTTCAGTGGCTACAGCTTCAGTCGAGTCCCAGTTGATGGACTTCAGCTCATGTTGCAGATAGAAATAAGATGTCATCGCTTGCTTAATCATGGTAAATGGTTGGCTCAGCAAGTTGTGGGGTAAGTAATTTACAAGCCTGCAGCTGCTGAAAATATTCCACTGTACTGTCTCCAGTTCACTAAAACATTTTGTGGCAACTCTGTCCTGTTCCACTAAATGCCTTTGGGGACCAGTCTACAAGTATTCTTTATTAGCACTCCATTCTAAGCTCGAAAATTGACATACAATCCATATTTCTTCAGTATATTGCACGTTTGTTAGCTCACTTGACTGAAAGTAGAGTTGGCCTGTGGTCATGGCATCATTTCCAGTGTTGTCTCTGGAATCATCTCTTCAGAAATGCTGGACCAGTAAAGTTGAAACATTCCTCCATATTTCTGGCAGTGGCAATATCTCATTCTGTTCATGTTCCAGTCCAAGTTCCAAAGTATCAGATTTAACTGGGACATCTTTTAACCAATAGTAGTGACATTCTTTTAACATGTGTTAAGGGGCCTTATGTACACTGCAACATTATGAATTTGGACCACATTTATACCACACCTAAAGAGAGTTTGAAAACAAAAATGTTGTCAAAAAACATATGTCCAAGACAAAACTTTTTCCTAAAATATAATTGGTTATGTCTTTAAACTTGTATTTGACTTCAAACTGTACTTTCATAGGCGCCTAGCATCTCTATTCCAGTCACAGCAGAACAATGGTCAAATGAGAACTGTGATGCTTTACATTGTGTCCTCCTCCCTGTTTCCTTTGTGGTATTCCTTAGCTACTTGACCTGTGAGGTTCATGGAGGTGATCTCATCTAATTATAGACATAAAAATGAAGTTTCATTTAATTTAATTACAAACAAAAAGATAAGGGTAAACCTGTCTGTTTCAGTTTGAAAACCAACATTCATCTCCCCCTCTCCTACCGATGAAAAACTTTATTTTCTCCAAGTTTCAGTTGTTGTGTACTTGTAGGTTATAATTGTTTCGCTCAAAATTCCTGTAATCACATGGTCAGAGGGATGGTGTAAACCCATCTAGTGTACCATGTAGCTGTAGGTAGCAAAGGTTCTGTTAATCCCCATGACCCCATGTATGATGGTGACATATATATACTAGTATAGCTCATTTCTTTAGGCTGCTGACTTTATAACGTATTCTTTTAAATGTTCTCAACCAGTTAAATCTGTGATAATATAGTTACTGTTCTGTCAAATAATGACAGGTTTGTATTCAGTCTAGATATATTTGTTATTAAAGGAAAACTTTTTGTCACAATCTTCTTCAGAATGAATTTACTGAACTGCACAACTTTAAAATCTGGACGTCTTCAATTCACAACACCAAGTATTCATGTGAGAAGTAAGTAAAGTTGTTACCACTTGACTTGGTCATCTTGGAAACTTTCTTTGTTTATGAGGCATGAAACAATATTCTAAATTTAATTCAGATCATCCTTCATAGTCTTATAACTTCATTTTATCATGGAAAACAACCTGTACCCATTCAAAACCAAAATTATCTTGGTATTAACTTTCAGAAGTTTACAATCTCCATCCGTAGTTTCACTCTTTACAGAATGTTTCTTACTTGTGAGCTAGAAATGAGTAACTTGTCAAAGATTCTGTTGAATCTCCTGGTTGAAAGACAACACTGGGAAAGCTGTATGATAAACCACTTCAGTCTACCAGTACAGTCACATAGTCATCTCAGGGAGCTCTCAGCTTCTCACCTACTGACCAGCAAGGAAGACACCAATCAGATAAGCAGTGGCCAGAGGTATCTCAAGGAAACCAACTGTCCAGTTGACCATGCACCAATCAGATAAGCATAGTAAGGTCTAATGACCACAGATCCCCACATCTTCAGAATGGTACCTACATGGACCTAACGAGAGCAAAACAAATATCCATTAACAAACCATCATGGTCATCCCACAACCTCAGTCCATATATCATATACCCCAAGACAAGACCCCAATGGAGTTGACATAACTGGTTTGTGTAGGGAATCTGGCATGCCACATTACAAGTACTGGATTTGTAGCACTCTTCAAAATATGAAACACATAGGTGTTTGCCAGTTGTGTAAGTGTCTGTGGTGTATGTTGAGGTTGATGTACAGATTGAGTTCATCCCACAGATTCCCTTCTGGGATCAGATCATGGCAGGACACTGACAATTAAATATTGAAGGACTATGACACAAACTGTGTGTTGCAACATGCTACATGCTAAGACAAGTCCGTCTTCAGGTTGATAAGTGGAAGAAGGCGACGTTGAAGAATTTGGTTGATGTATCGATTTGCTCTCAGATTCCCCTGAGCAACCAGCAATTCAGACAAATACTTCTTTTCTTGGTTTATTTAAATCTTTGGTACAATAACCTTTTTCTCACAGGTTCAGAAACACAAGACAACCTGCTACACCGTCCGGCACAGGTCCACATCTACTAACACAAATACTAGATTTAACTGCAGCTCCCACTGATAGCAGACCATACAATCTCAAGAGATTGGGCATTTCAGAAACTAGACAAGACTTCTTTGTGGTTTCAGAATTCATGGTATGGTTCTGTTATTGATAGGAATTTGATGTCATCTCTCTGAGGATAAGTTGATGTCAGCAGTGCCTGTTGTCGTTCTGCCATTATGTAATAGAGTTGATCAAACCATAGTTATCAGTGTTATCAATTCTAAAACTAATCTGCATAGAGTTGGATGCTGGATATTTTGGAAGAAAATGGCATTTTCTTACTGGTCACCCAAAAAAACATTTGACAAAAGTGTTACTCATACCTAAGCCAACCCCCTTCCTCAGGCTGCTTTTCTGGGTCTTCTAAATTCGGCTTATCTATGGTAATATACGGTATGTCTTCTGAGATGCCTGCATGCAGGTCTCATTATCCTTCCATGCACCTTGCACCAATGGTAGAATCTTGTGAGGGTAAGAATGATACAGTTTACAGAAACGCGTAATTTACGTTCTAACGAGCACTTCAGAGATAGAGTGTTGGTCACATTCTGAAACATGTCTTTTCATGAACAAAGCACTCCTACTAACTGCATACTGTAAACGTACTTATTTTCGCGTGGTGCAATTTTCGCGGAATTGACAGTTTAGACTACATCGCGCGGACAATTATTCGCGCAATCAGTAATTGCCGGAACTGCCAGCTGTCTCTTTGGCCGTCACTAATAGCAGTGAAAACAAATAGAGTGGCTGAACCTGTCAGGCGGCATTTATTACTTATTAACAGGAAATCCCTATCTGTGCGATATACTAGTACACAGTAACCCGTTTACTCCCGGAAGAGATGAAAAACACATAAGTATTATGTTCCGAATTCTGACGATCTGACTAATTAACTTATACTGTATATGAAGCTCTTTGTGATTTCAAACAAGCCGGGTTGTTGTGAATGAGATGATTGAGTGTTAGTGACTATTCGCTTCATGGGGATACGTTTGTATCTAAATGAATAAATAAAATACTGCTGTATTATTTCTTTCCCGAGTCGTTTCGTGGTAATCTGTTTTGTATCAAACCATCTGTCATGTGACCAATTTCCATGGCGGCCACAACACAAATTGCTGTTTTCACTAATTCGGTGATGGGATTTGGCTCATTATTTAATTATGTTTTGGGAAATCCATTACAGCGACAGTTAAGTTTGATTCTTTATGCTACTAGGGGTGAGCGTGGCTAGACTGAAGGAATGACAGGTTTATTCGCGGTGTATAAATTTTCGCGCTAAAATGTTTTGCGCGAAAAGCTCGAAAATAAAACCTGCGCGAAATATACTACGTTTACAGTATATATTGAAATTTTTCCTTATCCTGACTCATGCTTATTGCTTGTCTTCTTCTTCTTTGCGAACATAGTGGAACACCTGTATTTCCCTATTGAAGTTCCCTTCAATAAAAAATCACTAATTATTACTCACCACGAGTTACCTCCCTTCCACAAGCGCGGGAACGAGGGCGCCACCTCCACCCATGTGCCTCACACTCTCTCCTTCTTCGCCCAGTGAGCCAGACGTGAGAGCACCTGTGTCTCCCTGCACACTATATCCTTTATTTATATTTAGTTTGTTACCTCTTATATTCATCTATAGAGGTGTAACTAGTATCCTTATTCAACATGCATTGATAATTATTCGTGTCTCTGCTGCTTGATTCACAGTTCGCCGTGTTTGCTCAGCAGTTTGCGTTAATAAAAATCTGCACTGTTTGTAAATTACGTTACTCTGCTACCGATCCGCATTTAAGATGCCCTAGTTGCATATCTCCATGCTCTATTGTTTCACGCTGTAAATTATGTATTAATTTGTCTAATTCTGCCTTTGATAAATATTTATATTCCGTCTTGTGAGGGATGGCAGATAGATCTCGGAAACAATCTTCAGTCATGGCTAATAGATCGGAGTCAGATATATCCTGAGTTACCTTCGGGGGATAAGCGTGGGACGCAGTCCGCTATATCCTAGAAGCGACCTGCATCCCAGGACGTTCCTTCATCACAATCTAAGACTAGAAGAGCTTCCACGTCGTCTCAACGTACGCTCCGAACCCCCAGGTCTACAGCTTCGTCAAAAGGGAAATCCACGAAGGCTGCTAAAAAACTTTGCTTCTGATATTCAGAATTATGTTTATATGATGATGACATTCCGATTATCATTCCAGATGTACATCATAAGAAGTGACCGGTATCGGCTACCGTCACTTCAGCGCAGATCAACATGCAACCAGAGATGCCTACGCTGACGCCAGAGATTATAACTGAGGGTCCCGTCACTATCACAGAGAGGACACCCTCAACGCCAGCGCAGACCATCCCAAACGACCTGGTCAACCAAATCATGAGACTGATGGAGGACCGTTACGGTTTACAGAGGCCCCAGAGCCACGGGCCCCAGAGCCCAACCCATAATAAGTCATACAGGGCCCCAGAGCCCGCCTTGGCTTCGCGTAGGGCCCCAGAACCCACAAACGCGCCTCCGTGAAGGGCAATCCAGCCCGTAGCGAACACTTCGCTAAGGAAGTCCCAGGCCGCCTCCGCGACGGAGCTAGAGCCTCACCAGTTGCGAGGGACATTGCGGAGGAGGAACGCTTCGCCGAGCCCACACCCTGTAGAACACAGAGGTCGTTCTCGAAGCAAGCGCTCATATATTGATCGGACACTGACTCGATACTTCGCGACTTCGCGAAGGCTAAGTGGCTCCAAGTCTACTTCACCCAGAAGATCTAGAAGGGATACTTCGAGAGCTTCGCGAAGTCCCCGGCGTTAGCCGAGGAAGTCTCCTCCAAGGTCTCCATATACTAGCCACTTGTCATAAATAGTCACTCGTCAGTCCGTTCAAGACATCGCATGAGTTGTCTATCAACTGTATGCCATATGCCGTCTACAAGCCTACGCGAAGACAATTGCACAGGCTATTTACAACACAGAACGTCGCTGTATTATTTTATCAACAGATGAAGAGCCTAATTAAGGATCTTCAAGCCGACTACCTACATCAAGGGCATCAACGACGTTTAAGTAGATCTTCACAGGAATCAACTTTTCCGTATAGATTGCTCACATTATGCAATCCCGGACTACGATACGATTATCTACATGCGTGACCATTACGCAGATCTGCAGACAATTCAATAAGGAAATTGAACAGCAGCCTTGTTACAGCGAGTATAACTCATAATCGTCAACGATTTCTGAGAAGAAATATGTACAACAAGTTCAGCTTTAATTCTACAATTATGACGATACATTCATGTATACAGTCTACAAGCTGACAACTTGCAAGTTTTATTGAACCTTTATATAAGGAAGTCGGAATTATCTTCAAGACTGAAGTTACTTTCACGACAGCCAGGAAAATAACCTACCCAGCATTAATATTACAGAGCGAGGTATTTAGCCCCGGAGGTTTTGGCGATTTACCATTAACCCTCGAAACACGTGGTCACTTTCGGGTAACTTCGGGGAAGCTACAGTGAAGACCGACGATTGTTCTAATATCAACGACGGCACTATATTATACAAGGTTCCTTTTCCTGCTACACCGGTGACATCACAGCGCGGGTACTCTACAGAATCAAAATGCCTTGTTCTGATTGGACCGCGATGGACAACGCCCTACGCAGAGGTCGATCATAGTTCACAGTTCAAGACTTAGGTTGCAAGTGACAACAATATATCAGTGAACGAGCAAGCCTCCTTACAGTCCAGCTAATCTGAACCTTCATGATTGGGCTGCCTTCTTGAGGTTAGAGACCTCCCCTGTCAAGTAAGGATGAGTGCACGACAGTCAGGCGATTTTTTACATAAAGTTCAACGATGGCAGTCACACCTGGTTGTGCACCTACATCGTCAAGGACTTCGCAGCGAATTTACCTAGACGACGGGATACAAGTGGATCCAAATCCACAGCGTCTCAGACTACAGTTGAATTTCATCATCAAGCTACTAACACAACTAGATGGTTAGTAAACCTACTTAAGTTGGACCTAGAACCTTAGCAAGATCTGCTAATTCTAGGTTTTTGATTTGTAACGGCGCAGAATCGTATAATTGTACCGGAGACCATGGATCAAGATCCAACAGTCAATTCCACAAGCATTACTCTCTCCGCTACCACTACGACAGTGGCAGAGCCTGTTGGGGTTACGCACAGGCAGAGGCAGACTACAATTACATCTGTTACAAGTCATCATCAATTCGCATCTAGACGAATCTCTACCGTTCAATTTACCGGTTCAGGTCAAACCTCATCTACTATGGTGGACCAAGAGATCGAATGTTTGAATAGGCCTCGTTAATAGAGCTGGAATCGATAACACTTTCTCGTAGATGTGTCACTACAAGGTTGGGGAGCCCATCTTGCCAACAGGACGGCATCAGGGCTATGAGCAATCAAGAGAGCAAATTACACATAAATCTGCTAGAGATGCAAGCAGTGATAAACGCCTTAATGCACTGGAGCAACTTACTACAGTATACCCAGTGGATGATTCACACAGTCAATTCGACAGTGGCATTTTTATGTGAACAAACTAAGCTCAACCAGGTTCCCGAACCTATCGACTCTATGTTTTCAATTGTTTGATTTAATCGACAATCTCAACATACATGTCAGAGCATATCACATTCCAGGAGCAAAGAATGTGATAGCAGACTCTCTCTCTCGGCCACACATACCATCGCCCGACAGAATGAATGCTCCATACAGAGATATTCATTCAAATTATCAAGAAAATAGGAACTCCACTAATAGACCTATTTGCCACTCGATTCAACAAACAACTGACACATTCGTATCGCCAGTTCCAGACCCACTAGCATGGGCAACAGACGCACTAAGCATATCGTGGGAAGGACTCAACGCGTACGCTTTTCCGCCATCAGCGTTAATCTCACAAGTTTACTCAAAATCAGTCAAACGCAGAGCCTCCATCTGAATTTGGTCGCGGCCTACTGACCAGCGAGAACGTGGTTTCCAACTCTTATTCAAGAAATCGGACAACCAATACTACATCTTACAGAGTGCTCGAATCTGTTAATACATCTGCACGGAAAGCCAGAAATATTCCAACTTCACATATGGATTGTATCAAGGCGTGTCTGAATAACAGGTTATTCAGCCAGAGCGGCAAAGCAGTCTAGCTTGCCCTGCGTAACTCAACTTGCAACTTATACGATGACAAATGGCACAGTTTTGTCAATTATGCTGCAAAGAAAGGATTTACAGCTAGATATGCTACTCATCCTCAAGTGGCTGACTACTTATGTTATCTACGTCAGACTAAGATTTTAAAAGGCTCAACTTGTCCACCTATCTTGCAGCAATAGCTCTGTCATAACTGAGAACGGGCGTCAAGTTAACCTAAACCCAGTTACTCGCCTTGCTACTGAGCTTTCGATTGGAGGATTAAACGGAAGTTTCACGCTCCAACTTGGGATCTGAATATAGTGCTCCAACACCTCACAAGTGAGGTTTATGAACACGCTTTGATGATATACTTGGACCCCATGATACGATGAATCTATCACGATGGCCAGTAAGAGCACTGAAAATATATCTCCACCGAGCCAAACAGGAGGGAAAAATTCAAGAGATTTATTTCGTCTATCAACAAGCTGCGCAGACTGAAGTCTCACGTACTACTATCTCCTTTTGGATCAGAACTGACATACTACGTGCCTACAAGACTGCAGGACTCGACCCTCCAAGAGCTTCTAATCCTCATGATATTAGAGCACTAACATCTACACTTGCTCTACACGACAAGTGCTATTGAAAGACCATAATGGAGGGTTATTTCTGGAGATCCGATATGGTGTTTGCCAACCACTATCTGAGAGATATCACCACCGAGGACGTCTCAGTTATCCACCAATTCGGTCCCATGGTCCTCGCACAACAGTTGACAGTTAGTAAGTCAATCTTACAGATTTCTACTTATCTTATAACAGTACTAAATAGCTACATGCTATATATATTTTGCTTAAGTTCTTTTATTATCTTAAGCTCAGTACTATGGTTATTATATCATACAATATATAAGCTAACAACTCTACGGAGTTTGTTATTATATATTTAGCTTAAGTTAATCATATCTTAAGCTCAGTACTATGGTTACATTATAAATGTATTAGCTAACAAACTCTACAGAGTTTTTGCTATTATATATGTAGCTTAAGTTCATTATATCTTAAGCACAGTACTATACTCATATCATAAAAATATATTAGCTAACAAACTCTACAGAGTTTTTGCTATTATATATGTAGCTTAAGTTTAATCATATCTTAAGCTCAGTACTATGTTTATATCATATAAGTATATTAGCTAACAAACTCTAAAGAGTTTTTTGCTATTATATATTTAGCTTAAGTTTCATCATATCTTAAGCATTATGGTTACATTATAAAATGTATTGGCTAACAAACTCTACGGAGTTTTGCTGTTATATATATAGCTTAAGTTTAATCATATCTTAAGCTCAGTACTATGTTTATATCATAAAAGTATATTAGCTAATAAACTCTATGGAGTTTATGCTATCATATTAACAAGCTTAAGTCTATTAGTCTTAAGCATTGTATTAATGTTATATATACTTTTATCATAATAAGAAAATTGTAATAACCTTTATATGGCAGCTGATAAGTTAGCAGCAGGAATTCATCAGTTCAGTGCCTTTATGAAGTTCCCATAGGGTTATTACAATCATCACAGTTCAAATCACTAATTATTAAAATCCAAAGTATTATATATTCCCACCTCCTTTTTCCGTCGGATTCTACAAGCAATAAGCATGAGTCCGGATAAGGAAAAATATGTAATTTTTAGAGTAAAATTGATATTTTATACTTATCCTGACTCATGAGGTAAGCCCTCCCATCCTCCCCACATCACAGGGGCTTGTATTGCTGAAAATAATACGTCCTGGGTCCTACAAGCGTACACTGATATCCATATACATATAAAGAAGGAAAGGGATGTAACGCACACAAACTTGACAGACACCCCCCTCTCGTAAATGGGCGAAATCTGGTGGGAAATTGTGAAATACACAGCCGGGATTCTTACTGAAATAAAACCAGATGAATTCCCTTTCGATTAAATCCAAAATTATCAAAATCGGTGCACTATTGACCGAGTAACTTTGCTTGGAACTCGGGAAAAGTAAACTTTTTCATTTATACGTAAAAACCTGCCTCACGAAAATCATCGCCTCGGGCGAAGAAATACTAAGTATTTCAATGGAAAACACGAATCGGCGAAAAGACATAACCTTTTAAATAATCGCTAGATATTCGCTTTCGCATTACAGCATCTCAAATGAAATGAGTTACTGATTTTACCTGCCATACACGACTTTATTGGGAAATTAGTAGTATCAGTGATCGAGGCCACCATGTTTGTCCTTCACCTTCAATAGACTCTCGCACCAACGACGAGCTACTCTCTGATTGGTTAAAAATAAAATACAAGTATTATTTTTTTATTTCGGTAGCCGCGATATTTAGGAAATAAAGTTAGATCCCTCGTGCTTTAATTATAATAGTTAAGGGCAAAACTATACCTTATTTCAAAACACATTGGGGTAGAGCGAACTTTATTTCCTAAATAGAGTAGCAGCGTCGTTGGTCTTGAGTCTATTGAAGGTGAAGGGCAAACATGGTGGCCTCGATCACCGATACGCTAATTTTCCAATAAAGTCGTGTATGGCAGGTAAAATCAGTAACTCATTTCATTTGAGATGTTGTAATGCTAAAGCGAATATCTAGCGATTACTTAAAAGGTTATGTCTTTCGCCGACATGTTTTCCATTGAAATACTTAGTATTTCTTCACGAGAGGCGATGATTTTCAGAGGCAGGTTTTTGGCGCATAAATGAAAAGTTTACTTTCGAAGTTCCAAGCAAAGTTACTCGGTCAATAGTGCACCGATTTTGATAATTTTGGATTTAATCGAAAGGGAATTTATCTGGCTTTATTTCAGTAAGAATCCCGGCTGTGTATTTCACAATTTCCCACCCAGATTTCGCCCATTTACGAGAGGGGGGTGTCTGACAAGTTTGTGTGCGTTACATCCCTTTCCTTCTTTATATGTATATGGATATCAGTGTACGCTTGTAGGACCCAGGACGTCTTATTTTCAGCAATACAAGCCCCTGTGCCCCACATAACACTTTGGATTTCCCTGAAAATTCAAATGTTAGGCTGAGTATATGAGGAGAGAGTGAGGCACATGGGTGGAGGTGGCGCCCTCGTTCCCACGCTTGTGGATGGGAGGTAACTCGTGGTGAGTAATAATTAGTGATTTTTTATTGAAGGGAACTTCAATAGGGAAATACAGGTGTTACACTATGTTCGCAAAGAAGAAGAAGACAAGCAATAAGCATGAGTCAGGATAAGTATAAAATATCAATTTTACTCTAAAAATTACATTTTCATTGTATCGTTTCGTGTGTACAAACAAAAAACCGCCTTTGTCAGTGAAGACGTCAAATTTGCAATTAAACATCAGTAGACAAGATGATTGACCTTTTCAGTCCTAATTTGTTTTTGCAAGGCATTGTATTATATGCAGGGATTAAGATTACCGTATGTATTTGTCTTGTATATATAGAGCCGGAAATAGCAATCAGCTGTTCGCATGTTTCCCGGCGATCTACCGGTGATTTATCTAAAACATACCCAATAACGGGATGAATTCTGACGCAGTGGTCAGTAAAATATAATATCTACAACTATTATTTTACCAAGAGAATATATCCTAGCATTTTGTAATATTAATGACAGGTTTTGCTCTATTTATGCAAAATACATACAATCATCACTGAGGTTATGCAGACCCTCACGAATATGGTAAGCGGAAGTTGTACGCACACGGAATGAGGTATGCATGCCATTTCACACACGTTTTCACCGATGTTACTGTAAACTAGCAGTTCATGGATGACAAAGTGGTAATCAGGCATGATTGCTGAGAATATTGTGAAATTGGTGCTATTGCAGTTGGAGCGAAAAGTAGACCCTCACGAACATTGAAAGCAGAAGTTGTACGTGCATGGAATGAGGTGACATAAGCATGCCAGTTTGTTGACATGTGATTGTACAACAATAAATATGAAACAAAATATATAGACGCATCCATTTTCTGTCAACTACACTTCATTTGGAGGCGTGAGTAGACCCAATATGATTGTGATTTCTCTAAACAAAGCAGATGCAAGATATAAGTTATTGGTTACTGCCAGTTGTCTTGTGATCTGAGGTGGCCTTGATTAGGTCGGCTTATGTACGAAACACACCACTTTGATACTGATTTTATGGGTAAAGTTAGGGGGTCAGCTTATCTATGAGATCGACTTATCTACGGTAATATACGGTATATCATCTTCAAGTGTGCAAGGCCAGGCCTTCACATTGGATCAGTCCTTGAATCACCCCAGACTTTCACGCAGCTTCATGCAGCTACCTGTACATTTGTACATCAGACAACTTTCACGCAGCCCCAGACCATCAGCCTCATCACCTTCTTGCTAGGAGGCCAATGAACCTTATCCACAAATGTTACTAAACATGTGCTTTAGCCAATCTTTTGATGGGTGTATTTGCTGCACAAATAGACACCTTGTGCAAGATTCCTAGGATCAAATGTTCATCAAATCATTTCAGAATATGAACTGCAAAGGTTCCTGTTTATGCCGCTGCAGGTCTGCTAAGAACGACTTGAGGATTCCACAAGATCGTGGGGATCTTGGGATTTGTTATGGCCCCGTGGTTGTTTACATAGGTGACCAAACCAATCATGGCCTGTTTTCACATTATGGTGGATCCATTGTGAATTTCTGAATTTCATTCAAGCACCCGGAGAGCAGTGGATAAAAAATCAACAGCTATCTTCCATTAGCTCTCTCAAACAGATATCACTCAACAAAATGGCAAGTGATGTTAGGGCTCCTCTTATCAGCACAAGCACTGACAGTTCAAAGCAGAATTCAACTAAGGCCGATTATCCAAACACGATCCACACCCTGAGTGCTCCAGTTGCCGTTCTTCTACCTGTAGCCTCATTGCTAGGTGTAAACATTGTGCTCATTTATCTAACAATGAGTTTGATAATTATTTGTTGTCTTGTTGGATCTGAAGTTCCTGGGCATCAGATTTCTAAGTGTGTGCAACCGCATCAAGGTTCCATATGATCGATGGCTAAAGATCCAGGCTTGCCTTCTGCAAACACTCAACTTGGCTCTACCACTCAGAACTTGGCAAGAGATCCTCGGTCTACTCACGTCGGCCAAGCTCTTACTCAAAGGGGCAGACTTCAGCTGAAGCCTATTCAGAGGTTCCTGAGACCATATCTATATTGCCAGGATGTCTTGATAGCAATATCTCTACATCTGAAGAGATACCTGCAGTGGTGGGTGGACAGATTGAACGTTTGCGAAGGCCTATTTGCAAGAGCCAGTCTACAATTTACATCTCTACGTATACGCCTCACTCCAAGGCTGGGGAGCCCACCTCGGTGTGGAAGTTATGGCAGGGACCTGATCCACGCAGGTACGAGATTGTCACATCAACCAGCTTGAATTTGAAGCAGTCATCAAAGCCATTCAGTACTGGTCCCATCTCCTCAGAAATCAATTCCTCATGATATGAACAGACAACGCAGCAGTAGCGAACACAAGAAGATTGGCACCACTGCTAGAAATAACCTTCCGCCTCTTGGAACTAACAGACAGTCTCAACGTGGAAGTAAAGGCCAGACACATCCCAGGTTCTGTCAACATTCTAGCAGACCGTTGTCTAGACCCACCAAACCATCTCCAACGGAATGGATGTTGCATCCGGAGGCCTTTCAACTACCAGTGTGAGATCAGAGGTGCCCACTTTTAGACCTTTTCGTGACGAAGTTCAACAAACAGATAAAGACCTTCATCTCACCGGTTCTAGATCCACTAGCCTTGTCCCTAGACACCCTAGCCATATTTTGGGAACATCTCCATGCCTACGCATTCCAGCCTCCGGTACTACTTCCACGGATCATAAGGTAGATTGTGTAAACGGAAAACCTGAGACTGACTTACTGTCCTTCAAGAACGTGGTTCCCAGACCTCATCAGACTTCAAGGAGAGCCAAGTCTACGACTTACGATCTGGCCCAATCTATTGATTCATCCGCTCACAAGACAGGTTCGCACCAATCCTAAGGGCTTCCAGTTACACTATGGAACGTATTACGAACTGTCTCACCAAAAGAGGGTACTCTATTAGAGCAGCCAAGGCCGTTTACCCCAGCTCTCAGACGCTCTACCTGAAATCTTTTTGATGACAAGTGGAAGAGCTTTGACCAGTTTGCAGCGCAGAAAGGGTGACTTAAACATAGTCCTAACACCTAACCAGCAATGATTATGAGCCATTGCATCATGCAGACTTTGAGTTGCTACAGCTGCCAGAATGTCAGAAATCCATGTGATAGACTACATTTGAACTAGATTCAATATGGGTGACATTGCACTGTTCATCTTGGGCTTAGGTGGGACTTCATCCCAAAGAACCAGTTACCAGGACAACCGGATAGATTCCACATCCCAGCATTATCATCAATCCATCAGACAACATGCAAGACCTGTCCTTATGCCCAGTGAGAGCTTTGAGTCTACCTGCAGAGAACTGCTGTAAGAAGAAGGAGATTCAAGAAACTCGTCATTCCACTATCACCCGTTACAGCTACTGAGGTCTCCAGAACGACAATCTCCTTCTGGCTGAGAGCAGTAAACCTGAGGACGTACAAAGCAGCAGGAATGGATCTGCCTAGAGCCTCCAATCCTCATGAAGAGAGAGCCATTGCATCCATGTTAGCTCTACAAGGCAACTGCTCTATCTCTTCTGGAGATCTGGAGGTCTTCATGAACCACTACCTGAGGGACATTGCCACAGAAGATGTATCCAGTATCTATCAATTCGGCCTGTTAGTTGTGGCACAGCAGTTGACAGTCCCAGCCAGACGGTAATTACTCCCCCATATTCACGTAGACTCAGAGACGTCAGGTTACTGTCCCATAGCCACACACAGAGAGTCCATATTCTCCTGCTTTACGAGATAAAGCAGCGCATAAGTGACACGATTGAGTTAAGAGTACAACCTATTCTTAACATATGGATCCAAATAGATTGCTGACCCACCACCTATCCGTTGGATTCAAGCAATAATGTATGAGTCAGGATAAGGAAAAAAATGTAGTTTTTATGATAAAAATTGATATTTTATACTTATCCTGACTCATAGTCTGTTTTTCATGCATTCCCAGGAAGAATCTACGTGTTAAGTTTCACTGTCTCAATGGGACTGGATTTAACTCAGTGGTTAAACGCTGACTTTGTAAGGAGTTTGAATAAACGTTAAAACCCAATGCACTTAGGTCTAAGAGAAGGACCTAGTGCCAGGTACACAGTCTTACTTTTCCAAAGAAAAACCTTGTGATTGTACAATGATCTGATACGAAGTCTTACGTTTTAAAAATGTAAGACTTCCTTGGCATTTACATCACAGTATATTGCCCATATGAAGTTGTTCCTCAAATTTCACAAACCTGCACTTCAATAGGCAATGATCCCAATAGGTGTATAAAAAGTCTGTCTGTTCCCATACCTGGTGGTAGCAGCAGAAAACTCAAGTCTGAAGCTATATCCTCATTCTTTAAGACAATTCCATCACAGCTTCTTGTATGGAACAAAAAAAAGAACATCCACTGGAAGTTTATGTGATGATAAGTGGAAAACATTTGATCAGTTCACAAGATCAAAAGACATCACAGTAGTTCAGGCTACAGGCTACACATCCACAAGTAGCAGAATATTTGTGCCATCAGAGATAATCAAGAAGTATCTTGGGTTCTACATTAGCCGATCATTGTGTGGCTGTAAATTCAGTTCTGACAATGGCTCAAGGAAAAAACATTCCTTAACTGATCCCTCCTCTAAGATCTTACAACTTAGAAGATACACAGCAAAAATAACTTGGTTTCCGGACCCCGGAAACCTAACGGAAACAAAATGGAAACTTACGTTTCAACTAGGTTTCCGGAACGTTTCTCTACATTTCCTTCAAGTTTCCGGAAAACGGAAACTTACAAATTACCCAGAAACCGGCATGGCTCCAGTGCGTTTCCGTTACCCAGTTTCCAGTAAGGGCTCCAGCGCGTTTCCGTTACCCAGTTTCCAGTAAGGCTCCAGTGCGTTTCTGTTACCCTTTTTCCTGTAGGGCTCCAGTGCGTTTCCGTAACCCAGATTCCTGTATGGTTCCAGTGCGTTTCCGTTCGCAGATTCCTATGAGGTTCCATTGGGTTTCCCTTATCCTCTACTTTTAGATGGTTTCATATACATTGTATTTACTTAGTTCAATTATGATTCCCTGTGAATTTCGATTCTATTAAACACATTTACCATGTTCCATAAGTTTCAGTAAATCAGAATCTGTATGGCTCCATTTGGTTTCAATCATTAGTATTCAGTGATTACCATATGTCCATATTAAATTATGATTATTCAACTAAATTAACTGTAGGTGAAATGAGTGTATTATATATTTGAATGTATTAGGTCATATATTTTATTCATGATACATTGAAATATAAAATAAACTCATTTCAACTACAGTTACCTCAACACCACATGGACATAGAAATAAATAAATACAAAATCAGGCATGTCAGTCGATTTCTCTTTATTCATCATAAACATATATATCATATCTATGTTTCAATGTTACAATTAAACATTGACACAAAGCACACAGAGGGACAGAGAGAGAGAGACAGATGTTCTTGTCCTAAACAGGGTGACTACAGGGGATAATTGAATGTACATTTAGACATTCCATCCTATTCCTAAGACCTTTAGGTGGTTGGAAAGAATCTTGTTGGATGGTGTCATAAAGTTCTTCATTTTGCCGCTGGAGCTTCAGACACCACTGGCGATGTCAATTCTAGGGTTAGGACTGCAGCCACCTTCTGTGTTCTTTTCTCTGCCCAGCTAGATTCTTCAGGAGGTGTTGGAGTTTCTGGGGAAAAATGAAATTCTTGCACTCTTGAAAGTTATGTCCAACATTTATTCTTGAGTGCGGCACTTGTTCTAATTAGATAATGGCACATTACGGTGATGGGTGATGACATGTGATAAGGAAAGTTATTCTATTACAGGTATATAGCGATGTGATAATATGTAGCACATCATGTCAGTGACTCAGAGTGTTTTAAACTGGTGTCAGGAAGTGTATAAACCGGTACAAATTATATTATATTATCCAGTTTCAGGAACTTCTACGGATCAGATTCTTTTGTTTCTTTTAGCATCTTTCCTGTGTTTTTCTTTCCTGTAGTCTGCCGGCGTCGATCGTCCGTCTTGCTCCTCCAGATTATTCAAAAGGTTTCTATTAAGAAAAGCAAATGAATTAATTTTCATTAGATCCAATAATAGATTATTACAATCCGACACAAACATTCATAAGTTTGATTATTATCATGTATCAAACCAAGTAATAAGTAATTGTGGTATATCAACTACATGTATATGCATTACAGCCCGGTGAGAAGTTTTCTATTAACATGACAGACATGATAATGCAGCAAATATGCACTACATAATAGTATGCTATGTCAATTCTACTGCTAGTACTAGATACCTGACAATGAAATAATTAGATGCTAGATTTACCCAATGGTGAACAAGAAGCGAATTAATTGTATTTTGTAATACTGGCGTCTCTAATCTTATAAAACCCAACATATATCTTGATTATGATGACGAGCAATAATAAAACTTGGGGTAAGTTTTTTACCTTAAATAAGTAACTTTTAATCGATTTTCAAGGTACTCTGGGAACTTTTCCATGATTCTTCTCACAATAGCCTAAAACAAAAGAGACACACATTTGGATCATGAACATATGTCGATTGGTAATATTTTCCACGGAATATCATGAACTACTGGTTTCATCTATATTTGTTGCCTTGCTGGATACATGTATAACAATTTCTTAAAATATATTTTTATTCCATCAATAACCTTGAAAGGTGAACAAGCCAAGTGTCTTATATAAACGCCGCTACAGTACACGGTTCCAATATAGCTGGATACATAATTGAAATAGTCCGACAAGAAAAGAATAATACTGAGACAAAATTACACTCAGAAAAATGACTGAAGAATAAATATTTGGTTATGGTGTTGGTTGTGCCCAGCAACAAAATGAGCTGCCGCAGGAAATCAAAATTATATAAACATCAGACTCAACTTACAGGAACACAAGGGTATACTTGTCTTATGGTTATATTTTAGCGGAATGTTCAGTTGGTATCAACAATAATGTTGTTTTTAACAAATTTCACACCAAAATGCAATGTCCACATTAATAACCGTGGGAGAAATCGAAATCTTGGCGCACAGTTAATGTCACGATAAAGGTTCGAGGTCCTACGAAAGCGTTTAATTCGATGCAAACTGACTGCTATGATAAGAAGAAAATAATTAATTTTATCTGAAACCTACCTGCCAATTTCTCTGTCTTGGGTTTCCGTTGAGATCGCTTGAGTTCGGATCCTTGTTTCCAAAGCTTCGATTGTCAAGTTTGTTGCCATGTGTCAAGAAAACTATAGCAAGTATACAGACTGCCATTTCTACTACCTTACTCTCATAGACTTACTTGGAAACAACAAAGTTTTTTCCAATCGTGGCGTGTACGTTTGAACAAAGATGGCGGCATTTCAAACAAAGACTTATGGGTAGTCAATTAGGTTGCTTTTTCATTTCTATTGTTAACATGCCAATAGTCTGCTTACCCTTCATAAGCTTGGAAAAACACTGATAACTGCAATATGTGTTTATGTAAATTGTTTGTTTTTACAATGTCCGTCACATCTCGCGACGCCTCATTCATTCCAAATCAAGCGCTTCCGGTTTCGGGACAACAATTTTAGTATGTGGTCTGACTGCAGCACATGCTACATCGACCGTGACGGACCCAGGGACTGGGCAGCTGTCAACCATGGCAGAATTTCCTCAACCTAAAGAATGAAACAATAAGAACGGTGGATGTATTTCCCGTAATAAAGTACTCCAGCAGTCAGTATAAGCTTTTTTCAGATTTTCCGATCGTTGATCGTATATGACCGATCCAATTTGATCCTATTTCTGTGTATTTCTTTAAAACTATTACCTGATATTTAATCATATCAAGAACAATGTGATGGTTGATGAGCTATTATTTTAAAACCACACAGCGTAGTTCCCTAAGATTCTGTAGGCAATTAATATTGCATGCAATACAACGATTTTACCCGTTTATTTGTCATCATTCACTTGATGGTCATCTAGTGAACTACATGTTATGTAATATATGCATGCAGGAGCAGCAAAAGGAATTATCAGCTGAGTTAAAAAAACAAACACAGATGAAAGGATTAACCGATAACACGCTAATTGATTTATTACTTTTATCTTGCACGACATCTTTGTCAAAGGGCCCGTCAAAAGATAGTCTTTATGTTTGTAGAGTTACTAGCATTATACTGAAAAGGTTTAGTATTTGTGATGTTTGTAACAACAATATGGGCGACACACAGGGATTTTCAGGTTGACCGCACTTGGAGAACAATGGACATAATCTGTGATGATAGGCATGCAGGTAACACTAAATTCCCAAGTTGAAAACAAAATAAATTGTACAACGAAGTGATATCCGTAGAAAATACCAGATGTTAGATAATATTTTACATATTCATGACATGGCAACAACAATAAAATCCATTAAAATGACACCTTGGGACAAATTATTTTAATCATCATAATGATAAAACAATTTCATAATACATGTACATAGTACACATCCAGTCTACACTGCAGTTTCATTAAGTATGAAACTGTTTCTCTTAACATAAGTACATTTATTCTTCCTGTTGACAAATCATCAGTGGTATTGTAAAATATATTTATCTTACATGTTGTATTCATTGTCAGCGGATATTTATAAATTATACCTTTATATCATTGTTGACACGTTAGGTAGTTCGTATGTCAGGATGTTTGGTGACTATATCATCGACAGTGGAGACAGCTGAGACTCTACAACATACCCAGGACATCCAAGATGTACCATCCATACATACAGCCTCGTGAAGTCGGAATGAACTTTTCCTTTACACATGTAACTGCTGTTTTGCCATAATAAAAGTGATGACCAGTATGGCAAGCATATTATGTACCAAAATTGATGAGTTGGTGCTTACTCATATCAATCAAAACAAGCTAAGTGAGTTCAATTTCATTGATTTTCATCATGTAAGTGAACAAGGGGTGAGTTCGTGTCACCTATTTCGCTAGGTATTTCAGAAAGCTAATCCCTTAAAACAACATGCACCGTTTTTAAAGAATTGTGACATTATGTAAAACTTGTCAGGTGTATTATCTTTGGTGTCCAGTGAAACCGGTCCGTGACATGGAACAGTTTTTGGGGGCAGCTGCCGATGAATGGCATATCGTTCCATTATGTGGATACTGATGGATACTTTTCTCGAACAAGGTAATAGCCCATTAGTTTTGTTATAACGTTAGTTGGTTTTAAGTTTGATATCTGTATTTTGTTTTCATTTTTCTTGTAGCATTCAACAAAATTATTCCACAAACAACATTGTTCATGTGAGTTATAAGCCCCCACCTCTCCTCTTCTGACAATCCAAGATCTCTTAGTTTTTTCAGGTCGTAAACTGATTCCCTTATATTTTAGGTATTCTATGACATATCTAGAAAGCCATTTAATAAATTTATGAGGTTCCAAAGTGCTTATAAATATGATAATGGATCAATAATGATAATGCTATAATTAAAAGGCAAAACGTTCATTGACTTCATTTTCTTTCAATCCCAACATTTTTCACCACAGGCAGATGGCGTTAAACTTAAACATATTTTATATCTATAAGTCTACTGTGTAATTTGTTGAAGCCTGTATTATGTTCTTTATTGGACATTTACGAAATTATTGTCCTTTTAGTACAGATATGTGTAATGTGCATAACCACTCCCAGTTAGTTGTGTTAGTATGTATCACTTTGAGAAAAACAAATGAAAAGCCAATGGGTAACTGAAACCTAATGGAGCCTTACGGTTCTTCAGTAATTTAAAAGTTTAAGGCATCTGTGAGTGTACCTAACAAATCGTTAAGGAGACAAAGTAGAATCTTAAGTTTCCGTAATATGGTTTAACTTTTCCTGAAATTATTCTTCTTTCATGTGACAGTATCTTTTATTTGAATTCTGGTGTACAAAAAACACTGAGATCACTAAACTGAAACTTATATACATGGAATACATAGACAGTTTAAGCGTAGGTTAATGTCGGTTATATGCTGTATATACTGGTATATATGGAGTAATTTAGTTAGATTCGTTTCATTGGCGGTCCCATCAATGATGGTTTCCAGCTGCTTTATGCAATGGAAACTACCAGTCATACTTTACTTTAAATTTCCGTTTCTGGAAACTAACTTTGTTGGCTTCGGTAGTTTCCAGTCGCTGAAACTAACCTTGGAAATTTAAATGTGTGCATATATAAAAATTTTTACCTGTCTTGAAAAGACAGTAAAATAACTAGTCTATCACAAATGTACACTAAAACATATAACCATAAACACTTTAACAGTACAGTATAAAAATGGGCTATTGCTTTTCCTCCCTGCATGGACCCAAGCTGGATACTGTATATAGAAATTATTTTACAAGTGTAACAGTAAATTAATATAGCCCCCAATGGAACAACACAAAGCTAAGTTTGCCATTTCATCTAAGCTGAAATCAACAGAATTGTTAGTTTCGGTACAGAAACCTAGCTGAAACCTACATTACCCAGTATCCAATAGGTTTCCGCAACAACGGAAACTAAGTCATTTTGCTATGAATCTTTCAGCGACCTGAAACTAAATGGAAACTCATAATGACAGTTTCAGTTGTAGAAATCAGACGGAAACCTAGATTTGTTAGTTTCAGTTTTGTAAACTACGCGGAAACTCACATTGTCTGTTTCCGGATGCTGAAACCTAGCGGAAACGTACATTACCCAGTATCCATTAGGTTTCCGCAAAAATGGAAACGAAGTTATTTTTGCTGTGATAAATAGAAGATATTTCGAAGACCAGCGTGGAATCTAAAAATAGTTTTCCAACATCTTATGAACCTTTACAGCAGATAGATATTAAACTGGTAACTCAGAAGACCTTATATTTTTCCTTATCCTGACTCATGCTTTTTGCTTGTCTTCTTCTCGCGAACACAGTGGAACACTTGTATCTCCCAATTGAAGCTCCCTTCAATGTAAAATCACTAATTAGTACTCACCAAGAGTTATCTCTATCCCTCTCTTTTGGCGGGAACGAGGGCGCCACTTCCCGCCACATGCCTCACTCTCTCCTTCTTCGCCCAGTGAGCAGGATGTGAGAGCGCCTGTGTCTCCCTACACATTATATCCTTTGTTTATTTTTAGTTATTTACCTCTCATAGACTTCTATAGAGGTGTAGCTAGTATCCTTCAACATAATGCATTGATATTTATTCGTGTTTCTACTGTTTTATTCACGGGACTCCGTGTTTGTTCAGTAGATTGCATTGAAAAAATAAAATAAAATAAAATCTGCACTATTTGTAAATTACGTTTTTCTGCTGCTGACCCGCATTTAATATGGCCTAGTTGTACTACGCCATGCTCTACTGTTTCACGTTGCAATTATTGTACTAATTTATCCAATTCTGCTTTTGATAAATATTTATTTTGCGTCTTGAGACGTGCAGCAGATAGGTCACGTAAACAGTATTTTAGCCTTGCCTAATACACCAGAGCCCTTACCCTGTCAACTGCTGTCGGACATCCCGTCGTAGCAGCCAAAGACTAGGAAGGCTTCCACCTTGTCACAACGCAGACTCCGCACCCCCAGGGCTACATCCACGTCGAAGGGGAAATCAACGAAGTCCAGTAGTACTTTCTCAGCCGAGATTGTTCCCGTTGCAGAGTTGGGCCTGTATGATCCGATCATCATACCAGATGTACGGCGGAAGAAGCGGCCAGTGTCGGCAACTATAACATCAGCGCAGATCAGCACGGAGGCTGAGGCACCTACACTGATGTCAGAGAATCTTCCTGAAGGTCCCTTCGCTACCATCGTAGAGGCAGCATCTACTTCAGCGCAGACCGTCCCAGACGACCTGATGAACCACATAATGAAGTTGATGGTAGATCGCTATGGTCTACGGAGGCGTTAGAGCCACGGGCGACCCAGCCCACCCCCATACCTCCGTGTAGGGCGACCCAGCCCGTTTGCACGTCTCCGTGTAGGGCGACCCAGCCTGTTTGCACGTCTCCGCGTAGGGCGACCCAGCCCGCCTACATGAAGGACCCCGATCCTAAGCAGTCATGGAAGGCTTCACGGAGGATGACTAAGCCTCCGTGAAGGGCGACCCAGCACGCCTGCATGAAGGACCCCGTTCCTAAGCAGTCACGGAAGGCTTCACGGAGGATGACTAAGCCTCCGTGAAGGGCGACCCAGCCCGCCTGCATGAAGGACCCCGATCCTAAGCAGTCACGGAAGGCTTCATGGAGGATGACTATATCACCTACGTCGGACCTTGATGAGAGAGGACGTTCGCGAAGCAAGATCCTCTCATCCCATGACTCCGACTCAGACTCTCAACCTTCACGAAGGCCTTCACGAAGGTTAAGTGGCTCCAAGTCATATAGAAGATCATTAAGGGATTCACCGAGAGCTTCGCAAAGCTACCAGCGTTCGCCAAGGAAGTCTCCGTGAAGGTCACCTTATAAACGCCTCTCGTCAGTCCGTTCACCACATTACTCTACTCGCCGATCTCCTTATCCATCGCCTCATCGATCACCTTATCGATCTACTTACAGATCATCAAGGACTCCACCTCAGTCAGTCACCACTTCCCAAGTACGGACTCAGATGAGCCTTCGCGAAGCCCTTCGCGAAGGACGTCAGCTACAGTTTACAAGACATCTTCGTCCTATAGTTCGTCAAGGGATTCACTAGGACCTTCTCGAAGCTACAGGTCACCCTACAAGCACAGTTCGTCGGGCTATTCACCGCGTCGATCCCCCTCGCCGATTTACACACAGGTATCCAGCGAAGCAGAGACATCGCAGTACTTGTCTATCAACTGAAGGCATTCGCACAGGCCATTTACAACGCAGAAACGTCGCTGTATTTATATTATCAACAGAATGCTATATGTCATTACCGAGCCTGCGCGAAGGTATTCGCACGGACATCCACAAGACAGAGATGTCGCAGTACTTAACTTTTTAACAGAACGTTATATAAGTTACGCGAAGTACTATTTACAGATGAAGAGCCTAATTAAGGATCTTCAGGCCGACTACCTATATCAAGGGCATCAACGACGTTTCGCAAATCATCACAGGAATCACCATTTCCGTATATATTGCGAGGTAGGAAATCCCGGACTACGAAACGATTATCTACATGCAAGGCGCCATACAGTCACACCAAGTTGACCACTATGCAGATCGTCAAGATCATACAACTAGGACATGATATAGCATCATCCTAGAATGGAAATATCTTCTTCGGTACACAGACGGAAGATAGATAATACACTACAAGAAAGATACTTGGTGTCACAATTCATCACTAGCATGGACCATCAGTCGGTATCCAGGATGGGATTCACATAGATTGATATATCTACATTAGTAGATTTATGACATCATAGAGATCTTCACCTTCGGACAGATCTGCAGACAATTTCAATATGAAATTGAGCAGCAGCCTTGTTACAGCGAGTAAAACACATAATCGTCAACGATTTCCTGAGAGGAAAAATGTACAACAAGTTCAGCATTAATTCTACTATTATGACGCTGCATTGATGTATGCAGTCTACAAGCTGACAACGTACAAGTTTTATTGAGCCTATATATAAAGACGACGGCATTATCTTCAAGACTGAAGTTACATTCACAGCAGCCAGGAAAATAACCTACCCAGCATTGATATTACAGGGAGAGGTATTTTGCGGCGAAATATTCGAGCGTTTAGCATTAACTCTCGACACACATGGTCACTCGTGTAACTTTGGAAAGTTACGGACAAGACCGACGATTGATTAAATATATCAACGACGGCACTAGATTATACAAGGTTCCTTTTCCTGCTACACCGGTGACATCACAGCGCGCATCTTGATTAGGCTGCATTCACGAGGTTAGAGACCTCCCCTGTCAAGTAAGGACGAGGGCACGGCAGTCAGGCGATTTTTACATGAAGTTTCAAGGGTGTTAAGTTCGTAGGATATAGATACAAGTTCTTGTATCTCAAGCACTACTCTCTCCGTTTTTACTACGAAGTGGTGGAATCTGTTGGGGTTCGCTCTTCAGCACAAGACATGGAATGCAGAGAGAATTATAATTACGCCCACTACTGGTCTTCATGAATGTACAACCGGACGATACGGACAGGTTATAATTCATATCTATATATGGTAAACTCCGTGCGAGGAGGGTTGCAGACGCACCTAATTAGCGGAGTCATAGTACAAGACGCATCTCTATGGGGAAGCATCTCTCCTAGAGTGGAACCATATCTTGACAACAATATGTCAGCTGTGATAAAGAACCAAGAATGTGTTAGCAGTACACTATCGTGTTCAACGCAGCGTCTCAACAGACTGGATGCTATATTTAAAGATCTTCAAACAGATCATATAAGAGAAGGTTGAACCTTGAAGAGTTCTCTTCCCCACAAGGTTCAACAAATAACACAGGGGCAACGGACATGCGAAGCATCTCCTGCCTAGGTCTAAGCAGTGGCGTTTTATGTGAACAAACAAGGCTCAACCAGGTCCCCGAACCTATTGACTCTATGTTTTCAATTGTTCGATCTAATCGACAATCTCAACATACATGTCAGAGCATGTCACATTCCAGGAGCAAAGAATGTAATAGCAGACGCTCTCTCTCGGCCACACCTACCATCGCTGACAGAATGGATGCTCCATACAGAGATATTCGCTCAAATTATCAAGAAAATAGGAGCTCCACTAATAGACCTATTTGCCACTCGCTTCAACAATCAGCTGACAACATTCGTATCACCAGTTCCAGACCCACTAGCATTGGCAACAGACGCACTAAGCATATCGTGGGAAGGACTCAACGCGTACGCGTTCCCGCCGCCAGCGTTAATCCCACAGGTGTTACAGAAAATCAAGCAAACTCGGAGCTTCCAAATGATTTTGGTCGCGCCCTACTGGCCAGCGAGAACGTGGTTTCCAACTCTTATTCAAGAAATCGGACAACCAATACTACAACTTCCAAAGCGCTCGAATCTACTAATACATCCTCACACCAAACAAGCGCACGGAAAGCCAGAAGCATTCCAACTTCACGTATGGTCTGTATGAAGGCGTGTCTAAATAAGAGAGGTTATTCAGCCAGAGCGGCGAAAGCAGTCACGCTTGCCTTACGTAACTCCACTCGTAACTTGTACGATGACAAGTGGCACAGTTTGAAAATTATGCTGCAAAGAAAGGATTTACAGCTAGATATGCTACACATCCACAAGTGGCTGACTACTTATGTTACCTACGACAGACTAAGCGTCTAAAAGGCTCAACATTATCAACATATCTTGCAGCTTTAGCTCCGTCATAACTATGAGAACGGGTGTTGACGAAAACCCCAGAGTTACTCGCCTTACTACGTGCATTTCGATTGGAGGATCAGAAACCGAGGTTTAGCGCTCCAGCATGGGACCCAAGTGTAGTGCTCCAACACCTCACAAGTGAGGCATATGAACCACTGGAATCAACATCATTCGAATTTCTGACACAGAAAAATTTGTTCCTGTTATCCCTAGCAACAGCAGCCAGGATGTCAGAGATTCACGCACTAGATTACGAGAGAACACGCTTTGATGATAATCACAACATCGTGCATATGGGACTACGCTGGGATTTCATCGCTAAGAACCAGTTACCAGGTCAACCAGACAGATTATTCCACGTCCCAGCTCTCTCATCAATTCTCGGACCTCATGATACACTGGACCTATCATTATGCCCAGTCAGAGCACTGAAAATATATCTAAGGCGATCCAAAACAAGACGACAAAAAAACTCAAACTTTTATTCATCCCTCTATTGATAGCTACACAGACTGAAGTCTCACTTACAACTATCTCGATATGGATCAGGACTGTCATACTACGTGCCTACAAGGCTGCAGGACTCGACCCTCCAAGAGCATCTAATCCATATGAAATTAGAGCCCTAGCTTCAACACTTGCTCTACACGGCAACTGCTCTTTGAATACCATCATGGAGGGCTGCTTCTGGAGATCCGATATGGTGTTTGCCAACCACTATCTGAGAGATATCACCACCGAGGACGTCTCAGGTATTCACCATTTCGGTCCCATGGTCCTCGCACAGCAGTTGACAGTCCCTCGGAGAAGATAAGTCTTTCTTACGAGATTTTTACTGCTTATTTCATAACAGTACTATATAGCTAATAACTCCATGAAGTTTATGCTATTGTATATATTATAGCTTAAGTTTAATCACTATCTTAAGCTCAGTACTATGTTGATTATATCACAATAATATCATTAGCTAACAACTCTATGAAGTTTATGCTATTATATTATCAAGCTTAAGTCTATATTAGTCTTAAGCATAGTATTCATGTTATAAATACTTTATTTATGTCCAAGATATTTTTATGGATAAAACTTCTTTTTAATTTCTCTCTAGCGTTTGAGACCATTCCAGGTCCCTTCATCAGTTCACCTGATGAAGGGACCCTGAATAATCTCGAAACGTTGTGAGAGAAATTAAAAAAGAAGTTTTATCCATAAAAATATCTTGGACATCAATGTACAACTTCTAAATGCCACTGAAAGACATCATACTTTATTTATGTTTATCATAATATCTATATATTGTAGTAACCCATATATGGCAGCTGATAAGTTTAACAGCAGGAATTTATCAATTCAGTTCCTTTATGAAGTTCCCATAGGGGTTATTACAGTTATTACAGTTATCAAATCACTAATGATCTAAATCCAAAGTATTCTGTATTCCCACCTCCGTATCCGTAGGATTCTACAAGCAAAAAGCATGAGTCAGGATAAGGAAAAATATGTAATTTTCTGAATAAAATTGATATTTTATACTTATCCTGACTCATGTAGTTCGCCCTCCCATCCTCCCCACATAACATTTTGGATTTCCCTGAAAATTCAAGTGTTGGGCTCGCTATATAAGGAGAGAGTGAGGCGTGTGGCGGGAGGTGGCGCCCTCGTTCCCGCCAAAAGAGAGTGATAGAGATAACTCTTGGTGAGTACTAATTAGTGATTTTACATTGAAGGGAGCTTCAATTGGGAGATACAAGTGTTCCACTGTGTTTGCAAGAAGAAGAAGACAAGCAAAAAGCATGAGTCAGGATAAGTATAAAATATCAATTTTATTCAGAAAATTACATTTTTCCTGGCATTCCACACAGCAGCCAGAATGTCAGAGATACATGCTGTTGATATCAGTAGAACCAGATTTGATTCTGATGAATATATATCAGTCTATTGCAGCTTCAGATGGGATTTTAAAGCAAAGAATTAGCTTCTGGGACAACAAGATAGACTGTTTCACGTCCGAGCTCTGTCATTCTAGGATCAGAAGGCGCAGAGCATTTGTGCTGTCAGACCTCTGCGCATTTGCCTGTAAACAACTTCATCAAGAAAAACTAAAGATAAGAGGCTCTTTGTACTTCTATCTCCCAACATGACTACAGAATTTTCCAATACAACCAGATCAAAGCAATCAAAGCAGCAGTATAAGATCTTCCTTCAGATGTGGTCAGAGCCTTACCACCCGGTAGTTTGAACTCTAGCTCTTCAATGCAAATGCTCCATCCCATCTACAGTGAAACCTGTCTAAGCCGGCACCCCACGGGACCGAAATAAAATGCCGGTTTAGACAGGGTGTCGGATTAGACAGTTACGATCATTTTCCAACATGGCTGCCAATTATACTTGCCAACTTCTTTATCTCTATAATGCCTTTGATCTTTTGTAATTGTGCAACAAATAAAAAACAATGACAAATAATTATTCTTTATTCAGCACAAAACATTGTTCTGGCTTGCCGAGTGGAGAGTATTGGATTAAGGGACCTTGATTGGACTGCTTATACCCATGTCAGTTTAGAGTGTTTAATTCACCGCGCAATCACTACTTCATGATTATCTAGCGTGACAAGAAGATTAATTAGTGTATTGGATTATGGGTCCTTGATTGGACTCACTGCTCATACCCATGCTAGTTTAGACAGTGTTATTTACAGTTAAAATTGCTTGTTGGGACCGGAATGTCGTGCCGGAATACGGAATAGACAGGTGTCGGATTAGACAATGTTTTAATGATCATGATAGCGTTGTAAAATAGCGGGACCAAAATTATTTGCCTGTTTTGACAGTTTGCCGGATTAGACAGGTGCTGGTGTTGGCAGGTTTCACTGCATTATTTCTGGAGATATATAATACAGTCTTTACAAACCACTATCTAAGAGATTTTATTGCAGAAGATGTTGCTTTCATTTATCAGTTTGGTCCATAAGTAGTAATGCAAGAATTGACAGTTCCTACAAGACAGAAACTCACCCAAATATCAGGTAGACTTGTAGACATCAGGTTACTGTTCCATAACCAACAGCTGGGAGTCCCCTGTGTTTTACTTCGAATTCACAGCATAAGTGATATGATTCACTTAAGTTTACAACTTATTCTTAACATGTGAATCATTATAAAACAAGTAAGATTTAAAATCAGTGCAATTCTTTATAGATCTACAAAATCACTGAAGATTTACTTCTTTTATATCGAGATATCCAAAATATCGAGACATCCGTATCGATTTAAAAGAGCTTGAATAATGATAAATTATGAAGGATTTTGCCGGGACCGAGATGTTATATCAAGACTACCGAGATATCGAGTTATCAGAGTTCGACACAACGGTGCTCGACTGTATGAGAAATATGGCACATGCCAGCACAGAAGGCTCAGGGTGTGTGAAATGAGTGGCTTGTCTTATGAACCAAACTACAGTAGAACACGGATATAACGAACTCCAAGGGACCAAGAAATTTAGTTCGCTATATCCGTTGTTCGTTATTCACATTTGACCGCCATCTTGGATTGTAGAGATGTACAGACATGTATATGCTGAGGCTACAAATCTTTATTCTTGTACATGTACATTGACATAACACTTAGTGTTCGGTGGAAGGAAGACCAGTTTGACGTGTGTCAGGTGTTTCACAACAGGATGGGCAGGACAATTGTCTACAAACATCAGGATCTTACGTTTTTGTCTCGTCATACTCTTTTCCAGGTTTTTTATCCACTCTGTGAATAATTCACCAGTCATCCAGGCCTTGGCATTTGATCTGTACGTTACTGGCAAACTGCGTACATTTTTGAAGCATCTAAGCTTTGCTGACTTCCCTGTGACTAACAACTTAAGTGTTTCACTCCCGGACATGTTTGCCGCTTGATGTATACCGCTAAGTGGCTGAGCTGACACTGAGTGAGTTCGCTAATCACGTCGTTATTTGGGTCTTGGGGGTAGTAAATCAGTTCGTTTTTCGCGTATAATTTTAATGATATTATAAAGGACTATTGACGGGACTTTTAAATTTGTTCGCTATATCCGTTTGTACGCTATATCCATGTTTTACTGTACTTCCCTTGCAGGTGATTTGTTCCTTACAACCAAAGTTACGCAGGTGTTAGTTCTATGTTTGGGATGCTAAATCTCATGTAGTGCTCTCTCTCTCTCTCTCTCTCTCTCTCTCTCTCTTGTGTCAACCATAGAGTGGAAACACACTGTTTAAGCAAGGTCAGGCAGGTATCCATTGCGTGAGATAGGATAAATAATAATAATAATAATAATAATAACTAGGATTGCCTCCTGGGCAATACATACGGTCTTCAGACTTCCCCATACCCTCCCCGTGGCTGCCTTCACTTGTACTGTTTCTTTGGACGCCAGCTGGAGCGTCCATTTTAACTCTCGGAGTTACGGGTGTTTGAAGTGTACTTAAGGGCTAGAAAGCGTCCAAAACGCAGGCAGAACACGTTTTCGACACGAGAGCGGATCGGTGAAATGCAGCCGGGGTCGCGGGGTCATGTACCTTTTAAATAGTTCCCACAGAAGGTATAGTTCTTTCTTTTACTGGCCGTAGCTCTGCCGTCCTTGGGTCTACGGTCCAAACGATTGGTGTTCTGGAATCGCCACGATCCTAGCTATCTGACGCATAGACGTATGTGCATATAGTGCATTTGTTAAACACCCATTCAAAAAAAAATTGAAATAAAACTCATATCTGACTCTGCACTTACAATGTTTATTAATGCAAACTTGTTCTCGACGCTGTATGGCTAGGATAATTCCGATGTAACGTAAAGGCCAATTCATGGGAAACTATGTCTTTGGGCATCGGATGACGTTCCAACTCAGATTTGACAGCTCCTTGTCAATGTCAATTACATCTGTCGTTGAAATTCACATCGTCTCCCATATCTGCACATGGACCATGCTTTGCAGTGGTAGTCTCTTTATAGGAGATATCTGTTCTCCCGCGTGAGCGCTCATCTGATAGTGAACAACCTGAGGGAAGTTTATCTGTATCATAAATTGCAACTGTGTAATGTGACTAACAAATTGCCTGCTTTTAAATTTAGTGCTATGACCTTTTCTGTTTTTAAATGACAATGTAATGAATAGATGTTTTTTAAATAAAACTCATTTTGACTCTGTACTTACAATGTCTATGAATGCACACTTGTCCTCGTCACTATATGGCTGGAATAATGCCGATGTGACGTAAAGCCCAACTCAACTCAGCTCAACTCAACCATTCAAAAATTACTGTGGTGCGGTTAAAGGCCGGGGTTCCAACCTGAGATTAATTTGGCATTAATTCAATGCTGCTGACACAAACGGAAAATTCACAAACTGCACAAAAACAAACAGGAAGACAGTGAAACAAAGCAAAATAATACAGCAATATCTACAGACATATACTAAAAGAGATTACTGGTAAATATTGTAGATTTTGTTGTGGTCAAAAAGACAAGCGTATTCCTGTTACAGTCAGGCTGGTAAGCAAATTGCTGGAGAGACCACATCCTGGCAATTCCAGAACACTAATTGTTTTGACTGTAGACCTAAGAACAACGGAGTTACTGCCTGTTAAAGAGGGAACTATTTCTGTGGGCACTGGAAAACCAGGAAGTGGCGATTGTTGCTAGATTTTACTGTCGCTTCCTGTGAAATGAGATAACTAAGTGAAGGAAGCGACAGTAAAATCTAGCAACAATCGCCACTTCCTTCAGTTAGTTATCTCACAACTGACAAAATGCGAAAATCCTAATGTCCCTCCCTGTTTGTGGCGTAATTGTGGCGTAACTATTGACTTTTACATAATAATTATGTGAAGCAAAACTGTTCCACATTTTTTTATCTACAGTTTAGTACCTTCAAACATGAAATCCATTGTGTTTTCACAGAGCTGTGAACACTATAAAAATGTGTTTTGCCAAATATTGACCAAATATTGACTAGGGCAATAACTCCGATACTGTTCAAGATATAGACATGCCTTGAACGAACTAAGTAGTCCGGAGTGTGGGCTTTAAAACGATATATAGAACACTATTGTACTATTTGCCGTTCAGGAGAAGAAGATTGTTAAACACAGGCACTGTCAAAAAAGGTGTGGAAATGTGCAAAATCGCGAAGGTTGTCTTTGTGTCGTAATGGTGACGTAATTATTGATTTTTACATAACCATGATGTGAAGCAAAAATGTTTCCCATTCAATTACCTACAGGTTGGTACTTAGGAAAATGGAATCCATTGATTTTTCACAGAGTTGTGACCTTTTTTTTAACCCTATGAAAATGCGTCTTAGAAAAATTGACCAAATTCCAAGGGTGATAACTCTTAAACTATTCAAGATATCGACATGCCTGGAAGGGCTTAAGTAGTCCGGAGTGTGGGCTTTAAAATGATATCGAACACGATTGTACTATATGCCGTTCTGGAGAAGAAGATTTTCAAACACACGCACCATCAAAACGTGAAAATCGGCAAAAAAAAATCAGTTTTTTTCAAATTAGCGCAAAATTTGACCTGCCGGCCAACTTCCGGTATGTATTGAATCGACGGGGAATGGTGTTGTCTACATTGAGTGAAAGTTTGGCCCATTTATCCCTTATAGTTTTTGAGATATTGAGGTTCAAAGATTTCGACGTTTTGGGTTATCTGCCCTTAGCAGAAGCCGGAATTCAGGATTTTTTCGACTATGTATCAATTTCAGCATACAGGCTATCACCCCTGAAAGTTTCAAGAAAATCGGCCAAGCGATTAGGTCAGGAGAGCTGTCACAAAATTTGTACAAATATTGATAATAATAAGAAGAAGAAGAATATTCGGATAATAACAGTAGGCCTTCCAGACTTTTGTCTGAAGACCTAATAGTAATGTATTTATAAAGCGCCTAATATCCACCATAGAGATGCTCAGTGGCGCTGTGACAATATTGGTGAAGTAAATAGTTCATATAACTTCACAGAAAGGCAGCAGTGAATAGATGGGTCTTTAGCAGAGATTTAAAGTTTCTTTCGATGAAGTATTCCTGATTTCCTTTGGAAGACAGTTCCACAGTTTAGGGCTGGCACAGGAGAAGGCTCGGTCAGACAGTTGGTTTGGAGATCTGTGTTGGGTTAGGAGAGAGCCAGAGGAGGATCGGAGATTTCGCTGAGGTACATACAGATGAGATGTTTGAGATAGTCAGGAAAGTTATCATTGTAGAGGCAGTCACGAGTCAGAATGAGGATTTTGAAGGCAATTCTTGCAGAGATGGGGAACCAGTGTAGAGACTGTA
Source organism: Haliotis rubra (assembly GCF_003918875.1). Taxonomy (NCBI): domain Eukaryota; kingdom Metazoa; phylum Mollusca; class Gastropoda; order Lepetellida; family Haliotidae; genus Haliotis; species Haliotis rubra. Next base: position 590,686 of record NW_025767244.1, read on the forward strand.
GTACTGGGGTGATATGGTCATGACGATGAGTGTGGGTGATACATCTGGCAGCAGAATTTTGGATTCTTTGAAGTTTCTGATGGATAAGCATTATGAACATATAATTTAAATTTGAATTTTTCAATGTTCATTTTCCTTCGTCTATAGCCATCAAGAAAGTTTACAAGATGGTGTGTTTAAAATGGTTTTCTTCATTCTGCTTCACATTGAAAGAAATCATCCACCTTAAAAATTATTTATATATTTCAGCTCAGAAGCGTATCTTGTCTTTCAACAAAGACATTTACCATGTAGCATTTGCAGTACATGGTTGTGCCCCTGTTTATGATGTCACCTTGTACACATAACAACATGATAGTTCCTTAAAAATCTTTTTTCACTGATTGATAAGAAGATACCAAACAGCAGCTATTGTTGGGTACAGGGTATTCATTGCCGTTTGCTGTATTGACATATAACAGACTGCTTCTGATATTGAGTTAATTTGCAGTTCATCATTCTCATTAGAAGACAAATAGATTGTAGGGTGACACCTGAAAAGAGGTTTGATTTGGAATCTGTTTTTGAAAAAGATATGATACCAGCTCGGTAAAAGAAGTAAAACATCTAATTTATCAATGCACATGCAAATTAATATTTAGATTACAGCTGCAGCATTTATTGAAAGGGACCCCTTTCTAATTTCATTGTAATTCTGTTGCAGCAGCTGAAACACACACAACTACTGGAAGTGAAAGGAAGTTTGGACGACAAAATGTAGCTATACAGGTACATAGAGTGTTTGTGACAACCAGCATGGTGTATTTTGAGGGCATATCAACAATGCCTCAGAGACAAATCCTCCTTTATTTCAACCTTTATTTGTATACTTTGTTCAAGAGGTGGCAATGCTTAAAAAAGTTAATTATTACTATTACTCAGTCATATTTGCCCAAAATGTTAGGATATTTGTGTTACTCAAGCACAGGGGTCAATTAAGTATTTTTTACTACCCAGATCTAAGGCAGACTACCCGGACCCATATTGTCATGTGATTGGCCACTTGTTACTGATAGTCTGATAAATTACATAAACTCATAAACTGAAATAAATACTCAAAGTTACTGTTTATATTTGTTCTTCAATTAAAAATGAGCACAACAGAATCACTCATTCGACATAAATCTTTGTGTTATACGTTATGTTGACAGTTGGTGCATTGAGGCAGAGGTGTACTTTGTCACTCAGCCAGTCAAAGCCTATCATAGTTTCACTCACCGTGCTGACAATGACTACCAAGGTATAATACTGAACAAACTTTAAGGATAACAACTTCTTTTATTTCCATAAGGTTTGTTCAACATTGTACATCCCAACTTCTAAAATGCCACTCAAAGAAGTTACTAAGATATATATTATTTGTAAGATTTTAATCATCCATGAATAAACACCACAATAACCAATTTAGTGCTTGATTATTTTGTGATATTTTTTCTAGAGTAGAGTGCTACTTCCTGGAATATAAGGTAGCAAATACATAACAACATTGATGAAATAGATGATCTAAAGTCATTTCTTCTCTGGTTTTCTGAGTTGTGGAGTTCGTTTAAAACATTACCAAATGCCACATATAATTATAAAAGAGGGTTTAATTCGATTATCGTATTTGCAAATCCTCTTCCTCTATTAAACCATTGGCATAAATCCTGTAGTTTCGCTGCAATCACATGAAATCCATATTTTTAGATTTTTAGCAGAAAAACTTTTCATTGTCAACTGTACATAACTAGCTGTCCAAACAGCAGCACTGCAAGAAAAGTCTCTCTTCTTTCAGGTATGTGCAAGAGTAAAGCTGCTATTTGGTTATGTGGTCACACTTTTTCTAGATAATCTTTTACTTAAAGTAATAACTAATTATTTTACTAGAAGTAGTTTATTGGCTGTAATAAGTGATAGGAGAGTGATGTAATAGGTTCATGTCACATGAGTATTTTCGGGTAATTGGTGTTTGGTGGTAATTCACCTTTGGTATTGTCTGTTCGCCAATGCCAGAAGTGTAGCTGTTTCACCATAACCTGGCATCCTCATTTTGCATGTTGGAAATACAGAGATGTTCAGACGAAATTGATGTGCAGTTACGCCATCTCCTTTCTGTAAACACATTGAACCTGTGTACATTGAATCTGTGAAGAATCTGTAGTAAAGACTAAATAAAGACAACATAAAGAAGTTCCCAAGAAAAAGGTAGAAGCCAATATACATGTGCATCATACAGTCATTATGCAGCTGAACTATAATAATAATAATAATGAGTCCATTTGTAACGCGCTAACCCCCCCCCTAGAAGGTATGCTCATAGCGCTACAAATTTGACTAGTTCACTAGTCGTAGTATGTCTTGAAGAGCAGGGTCTTTAGGTCTTACTTGAAAACATCAAGACTTGGTGCTTTTTCAGCTCTTCTGGAAGAGAGTTCCAGAGGAGTGCAGCTTGAGTGGGAAATCGTCTGTAGCCAAATCCTTTAAGTCGCCACTTTGGGACAGTACAGAGAAGCTGAGTTACAGATCTTAGTGGTCTGGTTGGGTGGTATTGCTTAATCAGCTCACAGAGGTATGGTGGTGCTTTACCATATAGACATCGATATGCAAGTGTTAGTACTTTAAATTCTATCCTGGCTTGAATAGGCAACCAATGTAGAGATTTTAGAACTGGCTGTATATGGGAGAACTTGGGTGTAAGAGTCACTATGGCGTGATGCAGTGTTCTGTAGGCGTTGAAGTCTTGAAATGGATTCTTTTTATATTCCAGACAATAAACTATTGCAGTAGTCTAGCCTAGAAAATATAAGGGGGCGGACCACGGCTGCTGCAGCATCCTTGGTTATCAGGTGTCTGATGGTGCCAATCTTCCTGAGATGGAAATGGCATATTCTGCAAAGTTCTTGTAGTTGTTGCTCCATGGTAAGATTGGAATCCATGAGAACACCAAGATTCTTCACTACAGGCACGAAGGGAATGATTTCTTGGTCAACTGAAAGGAGTGTTTCTTTCACCTTTGTCAGCATGGCACCAGTTCCAACTAGCATTGTGTCAGTCTTGCTCTTGTTTAGCTTCAGTTTGTTCGATTTCATCTGCTCTGTGCAGTTTTCAATCTTGGTCAGAGATAGATTTTGGTCTTGAACAATAAGGCTGTCTGAGAGCTGGGTATCGTCAGCATACAAGTGATGATCAACAACCTGTTTCTCCATCTCACTGCCGAGCTGCGTTGTGTACAATGAAAAATGCATGGGTCCAAGGACCGATCCTTGTGGCACACCATAGATGATATCTCAGCTTTGTGAACTTGACTGTCGCACTATGACTGTTTCACATCTGTCTGAGAGGTAGGAGTCAGTCCAATCTAGAGCAACGCCGTTTAAGCCAAATTCAAGTTTGAGATGCTGAAAGAGCCTTCTCGGTGTCGAATGCTGCTTATAAGTCAAGTAAGACGAGAACAGCAGGCTGACCACAATCTACAGAGCTGTTCAGTACACACAGTAGAGTTTCAGTACTGTGTTGATGCCTATACGCTGACTGGAAAGTGTGGCAAAGCATGTTTTCTTCCAGGTGATGTTTTAAGAGCATATTTACTGCCTTTTCAAGAATCTTTGCCAGAAATGGCAGATTTGAAATAGGTCTGTAGTTGCGCAATTTATTTGCATCAGCGTTGGGCTTCTTCAGTGTTGGCTTGATGACAGCCTTTTTCAGAAATGGAGGGACTACTCCAGTCTCCAAGCTCATATTGATAAGCTGGAAGCAGTGTCGCCAAATGTTCCAACAACAGTTTTGTGGGGATCGGATCCAAATCACGGAATGTTGGTTTTGACTGTCTGATAATAGTAAGAACCTCTTCTGCTGTCAGAGGAGAGAATGACGAGAGGGCCTTACCTCGGAATTCATGACATTCAACTTCGCAGGAAGTTGATGTACGGTCCCAATCAGAACAAATTGTTTCAATCTTGGAATTGAAGTAATCACTGAATTTAGATGCTAAGTCAGAGTCACTATCTGTATCTGTATCTTGGAGAACAGTATTCGCGGCCTTGCCTAATAGTGAGTTCAAATGGGAGAACAGCATCTTAGGATTCCCAAGATTCTCAATAATCCTGTCATTTGAATATTTAGCTCTCGTTCTAACAAGTAGATGATTCAATTTATTCCTGGACACATTGTAAATCTGGCGATGTATTTCCAGTCTGGATTTACACCACCTCTTTTCATCGATGCGTTTCTGGTTTTTTGCTTGTTTGATCTCATCATTATACCAAGGGGAGTTTGTCTGGGTGCATTTCAACTTTAGCACTTTTGGAGCATGCTTATCAAGTAGCGTGGTTAAAGTTTCATTGTAGCATGCTGCTAACTCAGTTGGTTAGTCGATCACAAGCCTTGATTCCAGGATGTCATCTTTGAATTCTGAGGTGGATATAGTTTTGAGATTGCGACATGGGTTAGGTTAATGGGTTAGGTTTTGTCTACATTAATATCCACAGTAATCAGAAAATGGTCAGACATCTGCTTGTCAACTACAGCAATGTCCTTGGTCAAGTCGTCTTGTTATCACCAGATCCAGTATATGACCTTTCTGCTGGGTGGGTTTTGATATCATTTGCACTAGCTGATGGGCATCAAGAAGACGAATAAATGTCTTGCTATCTGTCCTAGAGGCATTATCCAAGTGAATATTAAAGTCATCAGAATCTTGAGTTGTCCTTTCAAGCAATATGTGATCCAGAAAAGGTTCAAATTCATCAATAAACTGAGGAAAAGACAGCCTGTTAGTTTTAGATGGGGGAGGTCTGTAAATACACATTAATCTGTTTCCTTAGGGAGAGTGACCATTACTTCCAGCATCTCAAACGATTTGTAATACTTCTTCTGGCTTGTAATATGTTGTACTCTCATATTTTCCCTGTGGAGAACAAGCACACCACCTCCTGCTGAATATGTCCGAGGAACATGCTTCAAGACATATCCATGGGGTAATAACTCTGCAGTCTTGGCTTCATCTACTGTTGGTTTTAGCCAGGTTTCTGTTACAAACAACATATCAACGTCTTCCTCAGTAATGAAATCACAAATCTCTAGTGTTTTGTTCCTTACAGATCTTGCATTCCACAGACACACTGAATAGTGGGACTTCCAAATTGGAGGATACACTTGAATAGGATTAGTTGTGTTATTCCTACAGTTTGGGGGTAGATATTTTTTCCGTTCAAATACTCCAGTAACAACATGAATTTGTTTTATTTTAAATCCAGTGCCGCTTCCGAGCATTGTTGGTTTCTTGACAAGCCTGCATGATGTAACACTTCTGTTGCCAACTGATAGCCATGAACATGTCCAAGTGATTTCAATTGTTATCTTGAGTATGTAATTGGTCCCAGCATGCTATTCTACCTATAACCTCCCAGATTCTGCTGCCACCTCATTCTGCTGCCTATGACCCTAGCAGCATGTTGAAGTGCCTATAAACTCTCGGTAGGACTCAACTACTTTTTAAGTAATTCACTCATTCTCAATAACTGGGTGCAAATGCTGTCGCCGCCATGATTCTCTTAAATTTAATTAGCAAATGTTATTATCAGTATGGCTGAATAATGGTACTACCCTAGCCTACATACATCATGCATAAACAGTCCAATATACTTAAACGTATACTTGTTATAGCTTCGATAATCGGTCAATTTGAAATGTTCGTTACTGTCGCCGGTAACTATACCCCATCTTGCAGTTTAATTCACTGCAATTTGGTGTACAAATACCCGGATATTAGTACATTACCATATTAACATCGGTCCAAAGTATCCTTTCTGAAAACTGTTAAGCCACTGAGTTCTTCATAGATAAATAATTTCAGTTTAATGCCATGTCGCCAGTTTTGAAGAAATGTCCGTGATCGATTTTCAGATTGACATGTACATGTGTAAAACAAATCATAATCTTACTCATTCACTTGAAATGAATACAGTTTATGTTTAAATTAATGGTGTTTGTCATTATTTGGGGCTCAGAACATCCCCCTGCATGACATATCTCAACACATGAAAAATATCCCATGCATAAAATTAAGAGTGAAATCTCCGTTACCACCCAAAAGTTAGGGAATTTAGACATTTATCACATATTTTAAGTTACATTTAGACCATGAAGTATGTCAGGTGGGAAAAGGGAAAGAACATCCAAAGCTGGTGTGTGGTAATGGTAATTTCCTGATGTATTTGCCATGTAATGTAATATCCGTTACTGAAATGTTAGTTACCAGGTTATTGAAACTATGGCTTGAGAACTTTTGATACCATTTTTCAAATACCACGTGACTTTATGATGTCATGTTGATCTTAGAGAACCACCATTTTATGAAATCGAGCTTCACGGTGAAAAGTTTGGAAGAAGTTTCTTGATGTTGGTGAGTACCTTTTTCATCCGTCCTAACACTATGCATGTATATGGTACATTCAACGTGATTTCATCTAGTATTTTTTCATTTGAAGATCGTTAAAGCCTATGTTGATATAAAACCTGTTTCATTACCTTTTAAGTTGTCTAATTTTAGAATGAAAGGGGTTGAAATGTTCGTTACCAGAGGTAACGAACATTTCATAACAGAACATTTCATAAAAGTTCGCACAGTTTTTTCCTCAATCCACACACTTTTCATAAAAGGATTTAAGCAAAATTTGTTCATTTATAAATAAACTTTTGCATAATGTACAAATAAGACAGACTTTGATTCAGGTTATAGTTATTATATAGACAGTTCTAAGCGTATTGTTTAAAATATTATGGTTGTCTTTTTAGAATTACATCCAGTACATGTTTTGAGTAGTGGTATGCCAAATATTTGAATCAGATAAAGATAACTTTATTGAAAGGAGGTTGAGTAACAATTAAACAACTGAATTATGGAAACCTATAAATTTTTCCTTATCCTGACTCATGCTCTTTTGCTTGTCTTCTTCTTCTTGCGAACATAGTGGAAACACTTGTATCTCCCTAATTGAAGCTCCCTTCAATGTATAATCACTAATTAATACTCACCATGACTTGCCTCCCTTGATCCAAGAGCGGGAAAGGTGGCGCCACCCTTTGGCCACATGCTTCACTCTCTCCTTCTTCGCCCAGTGAGCAGGATGTGAGAGCGCCTGTGTCTCCTTGCACACTATATCCTTTGATTATTCTTAGTTTATTACCTCTTATTCCTTACTAAAGAGGTGTAGCTAGTATCCTTTAACAATATGTATTGATTATTACTCGTAATTCTACTGTTTATTCACGGTTTTCCGTGATTGTTCAGCTAAGTTTACGTGGATGAAAATCTGTACTGTTTTTAGATTACGTTTTTCTGCTGCTGATCCGCATTTAATATGTCCTAGCTGTACTACGCCTTGTGCGTTTACTTCACGTTGCAGTTATTGTATTAATTTATCCATTTCTGCATTTAACAAATATCGTTTTTGCGTCTTGAGACGTGCAGCAGATAGATCACGTAAACAAGCCTTAGTCATGGCCGATACATCGGACCCTCTAGCCAGTCAACTGCTGTCGGACGACCCCCTCCCGTCTGGTGTTCCGCTAGAGATTCCTTCGGAGGAGGGGCGTGGGATGCAGTCTGCCGTCTCCAAGAAGCGTCCTGCTTCCCCGTCTTCGCAGCAGAAGTCTAAGAGGGCATCGACTTCGTCACAGCGTAAACTCCGTACCCCCAGGGCAGCGCCGACCTCCAAGGGAAAAGCTAAGAAGCCAGCTAGAACTTTCTCAGCTGAGATTCTCCCCGCCACTGAACTGGGCCTGTATGACGACCAGCCGATCATCATACCCGATCTACGCCACAAGAAGCGACCGGTGTCAGCTACAGTAACGTCAGCAGAGATCGCCATGCAGCCTGATGTCTCTACACTGATGTCCGACGATCATCCTGAGGGGCCCGTCGCTAACCTCGCAGAGAGGGCATCGACGACATCGTCACAGACCATCCCAGACGACATGATGCAGAAGATCATGCAGATGATGGAGGACCGTTATAGACTGCAACCAGCCCAGAAGGACCTTCACGAAGGCACCAACGCAGACGACTGCCCAGAGGGACACTCCGTCAACGTAGCGGCCACGACCAAGCCACCTTCGCGAAGGAAGTCACAGTCTACCTCCAGGAAGGACCCAGATGAACAGCCTGCACGCGAAGGGTTAGAAGATCATCACCTTCCCGGACTCGGAGGATCATCACTCATATAAAGATTCCAGAAGGAAAACTACGTCGTCCTTGGACTCAGACTCGGACCCCCCGACTTCACGAAAGCCTTCGCAAAGGTCAAGCCGTCACTCCCCAGAACCGGACACAGTTAAGGCTTCACGAAGGGCTTCACGAAGGACACCAGTAGCAGGTTCTAAATCATCTTCGTCCAGACGATCATCTGCAGATTCCTCAAGGGCTTCGCGAAGCTATCAGCGTTCACCTCACAGGTCTCCGCGAAAGTCAAGACGCAGCTCATCAGGCCGATCACCAAGATCATATCGTTCGCCTCGCCGTTCACCTCGCCGATCACCTCATAGATCACCACACCGATCTCCACACAGGTCTTCACACAGGTCTTCACAGAAGTCCCAAGGCAGGTCTCCTTTATCGTCACCATGTACAGCGATAGAACCATATATACCACCATCACAAGAGCATCAACCTCTTATCGACGATCCCATTACAGAAGACGATGGAGGCATCATCTTCTCAGACGCTGAGATACGATACTGGATGGTAAACAACCTACCGTATATGACCGTCTATAAGCCGATCCCATGGATAAGCCGACCCCCAAACTTGACCCTCAAAATCAGTGTCAAAATCATATCTCTCATGGATAGGCCGACCCCCCGCGATGGGTCGCGGCCAACAGAGACCAGAGTACCCGGTAAGTATGTTCCATCAACGACGAGACACCATTACGAGAATATTACATAATAAAGATTACCGGTGTTTGTTTACCTTTTTTTAACGATCACTGCTTGCATCAACAACGAGACGCCATTTGGAAAGTGGATATACAGCGTAAGTGTTGGTGAGAATATTACATAATAAAGATTACCGGTGTATTGTGGCAACATGTGTTTGTGTTCCTTTTTATATCCCGGCGATCACTGCTTGCATCAACAACGAGGCGCCATTTTGTGAAATCGGTGAGTATGGAGAGAAAAAGTACCATCGGTAAATAAAAACTGAAGTCAACTTTTGTTTCAAAATATATTATTTAAGTGTCCATATTTCATCTATATATATATGACAATAAGAAAAATAGTCCACTAACAATAAAC